>NW_027437191.1:2411406-2963906 GCF_033239565.1 Halichoeres trimaculatus | reverse complement strand
TGGACCATTTCTCCCATTTCTCCAGGGCTTTTTTTGTTTTTTAGAGTTTCCTCCATGTTGAAAACTGACATGTGCTGCAATACTCCAATGTTGTCCAGCAGTCTCACCCTCGGTTACCAACCTCAAAACTAACTAACAGCGTTTCACATGGTGGTGGTTGGTTTTCTCTTTTCTTTCTACTTATTCTGCCCCTTTCAGCTCATCCCTTTACTCAGGCCTCCTTTCCACAAAGTCTAATTAAAATCATTCAGACTCTGACATTTCTGACTTCTGTGCTCTCTGTCTTTACTCCCTTCTGTGTTCTCTTTTCACTGCCCTCTCTGTGCTTCTCTCTTCCTTGTGAGTAGTAACTTGAAATTGGAGTAAATGTGATTTCACTGATTCTTGAGAATTTGGCTCAAACAGGATTTGATTTTGATTTTTTTTAAGTATAAACAAATATAAACCCATGTGTACATGAAGTGAAGTCTCAGCGATCAAGAAATGTTTAGTTGCAGCCTCCTGATTCTGTAATTATATCACAAAATGTCTTTTTTACTGTTGTTTCTTAGTTTTTGTCAACACCATCAGACGGAATAAAAAACGTATAATTTCTGTTCATTTATCCTTATTCTGGTGTTGTGTTATTAAATAAATCTGTTTCCATCATAGGAAGACTCATAGATTCTCAAAAGTTAGTTATTGACTTTTGTTAATTTTTTTTTTACACAGTTTTATTTTTTCTCTTTTAGAAAAACTTCATTCTTGCAACATTTATCATTTACATAAAATATTCAAAATGACAAGTTTGGACTTTAAAAACATTTAAGTCTTTTTAATCATTAGAGTATTTAAATGAATCAGTTGTATTTTAAAAAATCAATGTGAACGTTAAAAAAAAAAAAAAAAAGTAAACTGACGGTGGTGACATAGTTCTGATGGCTGTTGCAGCCCGAGCACAACAAATAATTCAAACCTTTTTCTTCTCAAATTAATGTTGTTTACTGAACAACTCAATGAGCAATTTGAGCCAACAAATAAAAATATGTCTTCAACATTTCATCTGTACTGTGAACAACAGTTATCATCAACCAGAAAGGCAATTTTTAAGCATGAACAATCAACATGAAATACCTCAGACAGAAAGGAAAACCTTAGTTAGTGCCACAAAGTGCTACAAGTCATTTGGCTGCAGGTGCTGCCGTTAAGAGCAAGGAGATTTTTTTTTCCCATGTACAATAATGTAGCCATAACTAATCATGATTAATTGCTGCAACTATATAATTCAACCTTCAACAACATTCAATGATCAGTGCTGAAAACTGACTGAGAGCTGGTCTGAGACCTTCTGACTCATTCTGTCCCTGAGGACAAAGAGGAGAAGGATCAGATTAAGGCCTAAGTGTTCCCTGAACAGATGTTGGTATTCTCACTTCAGCTCTGGCTGACTGGATACTTTCAGTCTGTTTCTTCTTCTGCGCTCTGCAACAGATAGATCCTTCCTAACTTTACATAAACAGAGATTCTGGATTTAATAGAATCACTCTGAAAATGTTTGTTTTATTGAGAATGTGCACTGCAAATCTGAGGGGGTAAATTTAACTCCCTTAGTGTTAAATTGAACACTGCTCTGGGGTTTATATGTGAACCACTGAAAAAGTGTTAAATTAACACTTTTCCAAGTGTTAAAAGTTTAAGACTATAATAGTGTCACCCAGTGAACTCTCACAATGTAAAATAACACCACAATGGTGTTAAATTAACACTCAGTTGGTGTACATTGTTCTTCCAGTGGTACCACTATGATAATCACCAAAAACAGATTAAAGTGATACTGAGAACATCTATTTTTCTCTTCAACAAATTACAGAAGAAATGTCAAAAGACACACACTGTCCAATAACTTCTGTAACACAAGCTAGTCTATAGATGCAGTTCCCTCCTCACTATGGTTCACTGCAAATTTGAAATGGCATAATTTAACTCCCTGGGAATTAAATTTAACACTACTCTGGGGTTTATATGGGAACTTCTGAAAAAGTGTTAAATTAACACTTTTCAAAGTGTTAAATTAACAATTTTCAAAGTGTTAAAAGTTTCACACTATGACAGTGTCAACCAACCAACTCTCACAATGTAAAGTATTAACACCACAAAGGTGTGAAATGGACACTAAGTTGGTATACATTGGTCTTCCATCAGAAACTCCATAGGAGTTAGAAAATTCCACTAAACCACTTGTTAACAGTTAACACTTGTTTGTCTTGTTTGTCTGAAATTTTGTTGAAATAAAAAATACAAAAAATAACTATGTGTTACCAATTGAAATATTTTATTATTATTATTCTTAAGTTTGATCAACAGTTTATTTTTACAGTGTAGTTCTTGCCAAAAACGTCAGTTTGACTGAATTTTGATGGAATCAAAACTTATAAATGGCCCGCTCATAATTTTCGATGAAACTCTACTGAGAATTTTTGCTTATGAACAACTTCCTAGTCAACAGTGCAGATGGAAGAACAGGTTACTGTAAAAACACGTGATTATTGCCACTGTGATGGAGGAAGAAGATTCCTCCAGGCCTGGGTGCCTCCTGTGTGCTCATCAGGCTGGATGGCTGACACCTGGATGGGTGTGGGTGTGGTCACTCAGGCTGAGCAGACATGCTCAGCTCAGTGCAGCCACACTCTCTCTGCCCTTCATCCTGGGAAGATCTCATGTGTTTGGGAATGATTGGTATTTTGGGGTTTCTTTTGGTTTGGAGAGAGGAAGATTTTGGTTTATATTCATACAATCTTTGCTTTGTCCCTTTGTTAAATAAGACTATCTTTGATTTATCTTAATTTGTTGTGTTTCCTGGGATGGAACGTGACACCACCATGAGTGAGGAGTGTTTAAAGTAACACTGTGTGGTGTTAGTTTTCATCAACACTGCAAAGTAACTCCCACAGTAGTATGGATTAACACTAGTGTAGAATTAAATATCTCAAAACAACACCAAGAATTTAACACTGAACTGGTTTAACACTGGAATTTTAACACTGGTGGATTTGCTGTGTTCTTTTAGCACTGAAGTTGAACCTACTTAAACCTTTTATTTAGCTCATCATGACTCAGATCATTTGAGTGAAATCACTTCCTTCAGTTTTTAAACAGTGCAGTTCTTGCCAAGAACTTCAGTTTGACTGAATTTTGATAGAATTAAAAGCTATAAATGGGCCACTCATAATTTTCAATGAAACTCTACTGAGAATTTTTGCTTACAAACAACTTCCGAGTTACCAGTGACCAGAATAAATGCTGAACTGAGAAATGGACCCTTTTTTATGTGATCTCTGGGAGTTTTTTGACTAAAGAACTGTATAGATTTTATTACACAAGGCAGCTTCAGGAACTTATTTATTTCCTGTCAGAAACAAAACATGTTCCACTGTGCTGGGGCTCGGATCATCCTTTCTTTTAGAGACAACTTCCCCCGCTTTGAAGAAAACCATTTCACAGGTTACAGATGAAACTGTCTCTTTCTTGCAGACTCCACCAGAATAAGCAGCAGCTTGAAAAGATGCACTTCTCTGCCACGCAAAGAAACATATCTCCAACACTAACCCACGAAGAGTGAGCAAATCATTTGCAGTGTTCACAAATCACACTTTTTTTTTTTTTATTTAAACAAAGGCACATGCATATAATCACAGAGGTAAAACTTGTAGGAACATTAATGAACATAAAGCAAGAAAATAAAAAGCTTAACAGAAATAAATTCTCCAGGGAGAAGTCAGAATCAAATTATACAAAGTGTAAAACAAATAATATAGTTTATCAAATTTTCTGTTTCAATTATTTATTTTTGATATTTTGTTTAAGTCCTGACACATTGTTGTATTGTATAAATGTTCGAATTATCTGCTTGGTCCATAAGGATTTTATGTTTTCTGAGTCGTTTTACAGCTTTGAAAAAAACACTCAGAAAATAAAATGATTTTTTCAGAGGAGAGAGGAGAGAGGAATCTGATCGGATGAGCGAAGATTGAGGAAACACAAGAGCTGGCAGGGAAACTAAAAATCAAAAAAATAAAATCTTCCTGAGAGACAATAAACTAGGTTCTATTAACAAGTTTCAGAGTTTATGACGAGATGAGCTCTAGATAAAGGCTAAATAATTCATAAATAATCTAACAGTAACGCATTTGTTGGTAAGTGATCCGTGAGCTTCTGAACAGCACACAGAATAAACAGAGAGCAGGTTTTCTTCATGGTTACGTGTTTGTTAAACTGGTTAAAGCAGTGGTTCCCAACCTTTTCCAACTCTGGGCCCACTTTTAAGTCTCAGACATTTTCACGGCCCACCCCTGACCGGTAAATACACAAAAACAAGATTTAAGATTTAAAATTCACAGTCAAGTATATGATGAGTCATGTGGTTAAAAAAAAATCTTACTATGTCATGTTTAAGGATTGAGTCAGTGTTTTATAAGACCTATCCATTATCAACATAATATAGGTATTAATAAAACCAACACCAGTCAGCATTTCAGGTCAACAATTGATTTATTTTTCTGAGAACATCCCTGTGTGGTCTCCTTACTTGAATATGTGAATGACATTGAAAAAGAAACACAAGTTTAATTAAAGTGAAGTTTGAGAAGAAACCCTACAAATTTGGGATTCAGTGTATTAAAAAATAAAGCAAGTATGTTTGTTTTTTTCAACTGAAGTTAAAATATGCTGGTTTATAAAAAAAACAATGATATAATTCAAGCTGATAGAAAGAATGCAAGCACAAATGAAAATGAGTTCTTGTTACAGCGCACAGTGCCTGACAGGAACAGCTTTCCCTGTTACAGACCATATCTGGCTGTTGAGCGTTACTCTGCCTGCTTTAAGAAAGGTGATGGCCACAGGAGAAGCCCATCACCGCCGTGGAAAGCAGGAGTGTGTTCAAGGAACATCGCACGTAAAACTCCTGAGCCTCGAGGAGTCACGCCTTTTGATTCTTTGAGATACTTTCTGCCTCCTTGTTGAGCCCACAAGCAGAAGGTGCTGCGAGGAGCTGCTCCACAAGGATGCAAAGACTGGGGACATCAAAGTTTTACTGAAATAACAGAAACAGACACATGATACACCTAAATGTAAAAGTAAACTTGTGCATTTTTATTAAAACATTAGGAGTTCAAAGGTAAAGTGTACAGCTTTCTGACAAATTAACATCTCAAATCTCTTTTTTTTAACCCATTAAAATGATTTCTCACAATTCAAGAACTCAAAAAATCCCTGAATAAAACAGTGGGGTTGTCAAAAAAAAGTGGACTGGAAACACTTTAGTGAGATAACTGTTCATACAATTAGAAAAATAGGTGTGTGGATATGTGTCTGCACCCAGCTCTTAAAGTCCGGCTGGTTTCTGCTGTCCATTACGCTACAGTCATTCAAAGTCTCCTCAAACTTCAAGGTTTCCTCTAACTTCAGTTCTCCACGGGGCACAGGATGCTGTACTCTCACCACCTCATAATAAACAGCTCACCATTTCAACACTGAGGGCATCTAAGACAGCCCCCAGTCCTGGATGTCCATCAGTCTACAGAAGACAGGGGCGTCATTTCTTCCCCATGATGAAGCTAGGAGTCTCGGCATCATCATCACCCTCTCTCTCGTCCTCGTCTTCGCCGCTGGATGAGCTCTTGCTGGCGTCTTCTTTCTCCTCCTTCTCCTTGGTGGCCTCCAGTTTGGCCTGTTTCGCCATCTGCTTCTTCTGCTTCAGCTTCTCCCGCTTCTTCCGGCGCTTTGCCGTTCTGTCCTCTGCGTCCTGTTTGTTTTGTTCCACCTTATCCAGGTACTCCAGGTCTTTGTTCACCTTCTCGGAGATTTTGTCCAGAAAGTCCTGACGCTGGTACTCTCTGCGGCGGAGATGCCGGTAGACGTGGAACTCCCCGCTGCCTGCACCGGCGCTGGAGCCCATCACATCCCGGACGAACTCCGGTGGAGCCCGCGGGTTCCATTCTTTGGGCCGGTCGGGGATAGGGGCCAGCTTATCCGGGTTCCGCATCAACCTCTCCAGTTTTAGACGCTGCTCTTCCGCCGGGGTTTTGGCGATAACCAGAGGCTGTGCCTCTTTACCTCCAGGTTTCCCTGGCTTGTTATTCTTCTGTGTGTGCGCCGCCATCTTTCAAACTTTTACCGTCGTTTTCCTGTGAGCGCAGGTCAACCCGGAAGTACTTATGAGTATCTGTAACCTGGAAACAAAAAATAATTATTTTTTTACTGTCTAATTTCCGTTTTTTTGTAACGTTAACTTTCATCGCCAACTTCAAAAACATTTATTTTAAATGTAATTGTTGTTTTCGTGAAATCTTTTTTTTTTTCTTGTGTAACTGCAGTAACTGACGTGTAGCTCCACCAATAGCAAATCAGGTTAGATTTATT
Organism: Halichoeres trimaculatus; assembly: GCF_033239565.1. Lineage (NCBI taxonomy): Eukaryota > Metazoa > Chordata > Actinopteri > Labriformes > Labridae > Halichoeres > Halichoeres trimaculatus. The sequence continues at coordinate 2,957,507 of NW_027437191.1, read as the reverse complement.
TTGGAGCGCTGTGGACCAATCAGCGTTTAGGTCACACCTCTCCTGCTCAGGGTGTGCAGCGTGTGGACTGGCTGACGCTATCCTGTTCGTCACCACCTGGCAGCAACTTTTTTACCATAATTCTTTTTTCAGCCGAAGACAACACACACCAGAACAATGAACAGTTTCATCAGATCCACTGCGAGGTGTTTGCGGGCAGGGGCGGCGGTCTATCTGCCCAGACAAGCCGACGGCCGTGTGTGGTCCGGCTCGGCCCGGTTCCTGTGCGCGTCGGCAGACCTCCAGAAAGACCTTGGTGAGATGGTGAAGAAGGACAAAGTGGTTGTATTTATGAAGGGTACCCCGGCTCAACCCATGTGTGGCTTCAGTAACGCGGTCGTTCAGATTCTGCGGATGCACGGGGTTGACGACTATGCTGCGTACAACGTGTTGGAGGACCAGGATCTCAGACAAGGTTAGTAAAGCAGGTACAGAGACCTCATCAAACCACCGCAACAAGTTGTCCGCTGAACCGAACTCTGGTAATGCTGACTATGACAGGGTCACAGGAGATTGTGCATGAACCTGCTTGTGCCATGTCCTTATTGGACCTTTAATCCGCCCCATGTCTTAAAAAACAACTTATTGTTATTTCCTTGAGCTTTCAAACCAGTGTCATATCTGAGTTTTACCAACGGCCATCTTTAACTCCTGAGAGAGATTTCTGAGTATTCCCTGTTTATCAGTGCTGTGCAGCAGGACCCCAGGGTGTGGTACCTCAGTCTGACAGGACACCATCAGTGTGAGCAGGTCTGTTCTCACTACATACCCAGCCATGTTCATGTATGGTAAAGGGATTGACAGAAAACAGGTTCAGAAACAAGGAAGTAAAAAAGAGAATGAAACAACGTCACCAGTGCTCTTTAATGGGATTTTGTCAATTGGGGCTTAACAGTGTGGCAATAGCTGCTGAATGCTGAGTCATGGCGATCAGGCATCTTTAAAGAAAAGCATGTCACTTACCCACAACTGAGACATGATGTTACCGGGTGGAAGCTTTAATAATATCACACTTTGACTACTGAAACTTCAAATCAATCAATCAGTCAAACTTTATTTAAAAAGTGCTTTTCATACAAAGAATGCTACCCAAAGTGCTTTACATAGAGAAAATTAAAAACATTCCCTTAAACCCACCTTCCTACCCCTGTTTTACCTAAGATACCCACACTCATGCAGGCCCCCACTAACACACACACACACACGCACACTCAAACACACACACACACACACACACACAGACTAAAATAGTGCAGGAAACTAAGAACAAGAACAAAGGCCGAGTACAAACAAACCAGGTAAGAGAGCGTCATCGGAGGAGCCATCTGTAGACCTCCTCTCCCCTTACCTGCAGGCCTCCCCAGAAAAAGAGCTCAGTTTAAAAAAAAATGCATCTACTATAGACATGCACCGATTGATTGGTGCCGATTTTCTTAATAGGTGATCAAAGATCAGAGATTGGTGATCGGCCCATCCTTACGTATGAAACTGATCTTATATACCTCCGGGAAGGTCTGACAGCCAGCCATTGTTGCTTTTTGCTCTGAGACCTAAAACTAAGGACACTTAATTGGTTGTTTAAGTTAAAACATAAAGATTCTAATGTTTCAAAGGTATTGTTTGATGATTTTCAATAAAATAAGATTAGAACTTTAAAGGTATATGCTGTCAGTTATTAAAAATAAAAAGTAAAAATTGGTATCGGCCCCAATCAGTATAGGCAGGTAGGGCTTTTTAAAGATCAGTGATTGGCCAGAAAATTGTGATCGATACACCCCTAATCAAAAAATTTATATCAGAGATTTACACCAATCAGATGCAACGTCATGAAAACTTGCCAGGTGTTGTGTGAGCATCTCTGTGTTCAGGCCTAGACCAAAACAGCTCTGACCTGAAGATACGTGGACTCCGCTGAACTCTCTGAAGGTGTGCTGTGTCACCTGTGTCAACAGTGACGCCATCGATGCTCTGTGCTCTGTGGTCCTGTTTTCATACTCAGTTGCTTATTGTGGGCGTTTTTGGTGGTGGACTGGGGTCATTGGGGGCGCCCTGACTGTCTGATCATCTGAACCATTAGTTTCAGCAGTGTGAGCTGCACAAGCTCTCTACCTCAGTGTGTGCAGCATTTTTGTCTGACAATATTAAAAATGGGGTTCTTTGCCAACAAATAGATTCTTCATTTCAGCCTTTGTTTATAAACTGGATTGGAAAAAAGTTACTACTTTTCTCCAGTAGAGGGTGAAATGTTTCTCTCTGACTCGCGTGATGTGCATTTTATGGGAAAATATGGCTCCTGATATGGTCTGTAGACTAGACTTATATCATCATCATTTAACTTTTTCACATGTTCTGGTGTTAAAAAAGCAAACCAAAAATCAGAAGTATCAAAGAATCGGCACCCCAAAAATCGTAAAAGAATTGAATCATGAAAAAAGCATATTTTCCCAGCCTGATTCCCTAAAGTAGTCAGACATGTTCCTCACAGACTGCTGCTTAAATTCAAGTTTAACTAATATGGGACTGCTCAATCTGAACTGTGCAAACAAAATCACAAAAAGTTCAAAAAAATATCTGCAGCTCCAGCCCATTATTTAATCGGTTTATTATTTTGGTGGAATTTCAAATTCCGCCAATATAATATAACACACCAAGTTGGTGTGTTGGGCAGTATCCAATATGTTATTTCTAAACCAATATCAGCCGATACTGCTAACTCACCGATATTATCCTGCACCCCCAATTTACACTGTGAGGACGCAAGGACTACTGCATACATGACATCCAAGTCTGAGAGTAAGGGCCGCACAGCAGCAACAACTTTGTCACACACACACACACACACACACACACACACACACACACACACACACACACACACACACACACACACACAAACACTCACACAGCCTCTCTGCTCTGCCTCCCTCGCTCTCTGACGTGACAAGCGCCCCTCTTACCAAGAGCACCCATCTGCAGGGACTGAGCGTCGCCATATCATCAACACATAGCGGAAAAGGCAAACCGGAAGTTGGTCTTCTTCGTGTTTTTTTTTTTTTTTTAATGTAAGAATGTGCAATTTAAGTTATTACAGTACTGAAGATTCTTTTGTTTTTGGAGTCCTTTTTTTTTCTTTTTTAGTATTACCAAAGTACAATTAACAATATACACATAGCTGCAGCCAGGGGCTAAGATACAGCAATCATCCAACAAAGATGCACAAAAATATACACATAACAGCAGAAGAAAAAGAAAAGTTAAAAAAATCCTCGTGTTCTTTTTGTCCTTTTTGGTGCTACGGAGCTCTCATTAAACTGAAAGTTGGACATATTCTAGATTTTATTTGGGCCCCATAGCAAAATATGTTTTTATTTTCCTGTTTATGGTTAATGGAATTCAGACTGGCGCTATATCCCTGGTTGTGTTTCTTAACCATTTTTTGTTGTAGTTCTGGTTTCAATTTTTGTTTTCTGTTTTGTTTCTTACATGAATTACTGTTTCATTTGAAACGTGCATAATACATGTCAACAGCATAACGTCTACAAAATCTAGTTAAGTCAAAATTTCATTTGTGTCTCATTGAGATCTGGTATTATTGGCTCTAAGGGGCGCCCGAGTTCCTGCATGGTGTCGTACAGCTGAAAAAGTGAAAAAATAGATGAAGAAGACCAACTTCCGGTTTGCCTTTTCCACTATGTGTTGACGATATGGCTCAGTCCCTGCAGATGAGTGCCTCTCCCTCTTACCCACACTCATCATTGCAGCAACAACACACAGAGGTGTTTTGGAATTTACAACTTGTATTTGTTATCTAAGTTATAAAAAATGATTTGTTATATCTGTGGGTTCCACAAAAAAAGGAAAAACTTTTTCCTGCTTGGATTTCCTTTTTTTATTTTTTAGGTCCAGTGTGTTCATTAATTAAATCAGAACACATTAATAATCAAATCACACAGGTAAGGTGCGTTAGAAACAGTCACCAAGCAATGTTAGATAAACACTTTTTAAGATGAAATTCGAAGCTCAAATCAAAAGTGGGCTAAAATGGTCAGTAGACCCCAGAGGGTTAATTAAAGTGATTCTCCAGGATGGAACAAGTTGGGTTCTATCACAAGGTTTAGGGCACAAATTACCCCTACAGCAGTGTTTTTGTGCAGCAGAAGCCCAGAGCACTCGCACCAAACACCCCCTCCCTGCTCCTCTGCTGGTTTCCTCTGCACTCAGACGGGGCCATATTTTACTTGACCAAAAACACAAATAAACAGACTCCCACCGAAAAAATCTGGTATCGGTCTGCATTCATGCTTTATTCAAAGTGAACGGCAGGTCGTCGTTGCTCTCATAATCACTCATCTGTACGTTGTTATTGCATAATTCGTCCTGGCAGACTACCTGTGTTTGTTTATATCTGGCACAAACGTTTACTGCTGCTTTCCTCCATTCTCTGAGCCTGACACCTGATACATGGCGCTTTCTGTAAATTTATGTCTCTAACACAAATGCTGTCTGCTTCCTCAGGAGTCAAGGACTTCTCCAACTGGCCCACCATCCCCCAGGTGTACTTCAACGGAGAGTTTGTGGGTGGCTGTGACATCCTGCTGCAGATGCACCAGAACGGGGATTTGGTGGAGGAGCTGAAGAAGCTTGGCATCAGCTCTGCTCTGCTGGATGCTGAGAAAGAATCCAAGTAGGAGGAGAGGATAAACCTTTAACAGCTGACACGACAGAGGAAACATGAATCAGGATAAAACCCCACACCCTGCTCTGATGATCACAGAAGAACACACTCTGCAGGCGCTGGTGAAAACTGACTCAGCCACACTGATGACGATGAGGAGGGGCAGCAGTGCATCACTGAGCTGATAACATCCACTTGCCATCAACTCCCACACACACACACACACACACACACACACACACACACGGAAACACAAGAGCACTGTTCAAAGTGTTCTCATTCAGGTCTTCTCACCCTGCAGCTCATTCCCAAAGAGTGAGATTTTTAATCTTGGAGAGAAAAAAATCATGTCTTTACATCTCCTCTTCAAAGGTGTAAACTTTTTCTTCCACCAGGGGGCAGCAGAGTCTAGCTGCAAACACAACACCTAGCAGAAAGTGGTGTTTGAGCATCAATTCAGAAATCAGACCTCTGCTGCTGCAGGCTCCACAGGGTCAGGCTGGTAAACATCTCAGCTGTCTTCTCTTACTGGTGCTTTACAGGGAGCCTGCCCTGGGTTTATGACCTCACAAGATGACTTCCTTCTACAGAAAAAACAAACACACACAGGAGACCTGAAACAGCGAATGGTGGGCTAGAAAACCAAAACAAAGTGCTAAAGGATGCAGAGTTTGCAGATACTCCTCTGTGGGTTCAGCGTACAAGCAGCCGCTTCAGCGCCACATAGAGCTATTTAGAGTAGAGCAGCTTTAATGTTAACCCTAACCCCTCACACACCGGGACTTTTTAATGTTCATTATTTTTCACTGTCACTCGTCAGACCTACAAACACACTTCTTAACAGTTACTTTTCATTTGAAAGTTTTACTTGTGGCTCATTATATTTGAAACAAGGTGATGAACAGTGAACACGCTGTGACAAACACTGCCTGAGATGACCCACAAGCTCCCTCCATCATCCTTCCCTGTTTCCTCAAAGTCTGCTCAACGCCTCGTGAGCCTCAGGGTGCCAATAATAATGAAAAGGAGAATAGCTTCTGAATGAGGTGCCTGTGATTCCTCTACACGCAGAGGGGAGTATTTTCTGGTTGGTTTGGGTCCATTCTGTATCTGTAGATGGTCCTGATCTCACTGAGCGCATCACACACATGCACGAGTGTGGCAGAACCAGCACCAGTGTCCCCTGTTTGTTCCTCCTGTCGTCATCCACATCCACAGTGTATCCTCTTGTTTTTACTGTGTACATCCGCTGAAACGCAACAACACCTTTACACACGCACACACACACACACACACTCTGTCTGTCTAAAGATGACTGATTGGCAGCATAATGAAAAACAAACTGATGTGTATTTATTTGAAATGTGTCAGTCCATATGCCTGTGGTGTTTGTTAAATTTCCACTGAATAAAAAGTTTTTTTTTTTATCAGGTTGGGGAGTTTTTTCGTCTTCCTGTAAGTTTCTCACTCAGCCTCTCAAACCTTCAAACCCTGCTCATCCCCTCCTGCTGCACACAGTTGTATTCTGAGGCGATGGTCATGTAGTACACTGTAAATTATTGTACATTGAGAGCCTATTCTGAAATGTATTTCAGTGGCATGTAAACCCTGCACCAATTAAATATTTTGTGACACTAATAAAGAGCATGCCGCCTCTTTCTTTCCTTGATGGAGCCTTCAGCACGTGAGGGACAGTGGAGGTTTTTACTGAAAGCACACATGAGCAGGGTCCAGAAACAGACCAGCACCTCTCCACGTGTTTGTCTGTTAGTCTTCAAACAGCTCCAGGGCTTGGATTTACAAAGCATCTCACCCTTAAGGTGGACTCTTTTAAATGACACTAACAGTTCCTCACTCAGAGTTTTCTCTTCAGACCTGTTCACAGCTGCAGAGAAACTCTCACTAAGGAGTTGAGAGTTCCATAAATGCAAACACCACAACAGAACAGACGTCATGAGGACAGTTTTAAGATAATAAGATAACATAAACTTTATTGTCCCCAAAGGTAAATTTGTCATGGACATAACAGGGTTCCTGCGGATCCTTGAAAAGTCTTAAAAGGCATTGAATTCATAATTCTAAAAAGAAGGCCTTAATTGGCATTAAAATGTCTTAAATTCAATTTTCAAAAGTCTTAAAAATTTAACCACATTAATAAGATTTATGTTAGATTGAACAAAAAAAATATTTAGCAAAATGTATCTATTTTTCAAAAAGAATTCACTGATTTATTGTCATGGCAACATTGTGCAATCACAAAAGCAGAACTAACAAAGCAGTGATGTGGCTGCACCAGGATCTTTCAGAGCAGACGCATGTCTTGGTTTTAACTACAGTGCCTGGAGAGGGAAAAAAAAAGGTGAAAAATTGGCAAAAAAAAAAAAAAAAAAAAAATCCAAAAGTGGCTTAGGAAAATTGATTATGGCAGCAAACTTGGAAATTAAATTTGAAATTAAATGTCAGAAAACATGTAAAAATTCCAAAAATGTTTCTGACAGTGGTCAAAAAAAAAAAAATGGGGGCAAAATAGGAATAAAGGTATAAAAACGGGCTTAAAAAGATAAAAATGGTCCAAAAGTGGGACAAAGTGTATGAATGAAGGTCAAAAAAGGGATAAAAATTGCAAAAACTGGGCAAAAATGGTATGAAAGTGCAAAAAGGATAATAAATAGGTGCAAAATAGGTATGAAATTGCAAAAAAACAAAAACAAAAAGGGAAAAATTTGCAAAAAAAATCCAAAAGTAGCTTAGAAAAATAGTTTTTGGCAGCAAAATTGGGAATTAAATGTGATATTAAATTTCAAAAAACATGTAAAAATTACAAAAATGTTTCTGGGAGTGGCCAAAAAATGATTAATGGGAGCCAAAATAGACATAAAGCTGTAAAAATGGGGTTAAAAAGGAGACAAAAAGTGATGTTTTATTCAAAATGAACATTGGGTTAAAATGGCCTCTCACCCAGGTAAATCATGTGGTGTTTTTATTTTGTTTTTTTGTTTGTTTCAATTGTGGTTCGTTGTCAACTTGGTCTTAAATTTGATTTCAAACGGCCTCAAAAAAGTCTTAAATAGTCTTAAATTTAACTTGGCTTGAGCTGTAGGAACCCTGCATAAGTGCAGTGCTGCTCACATTTTATGGATCATTTGCTCATAAGATAAGATAAGATAAGACATACTTTATTAATCCCCGGAGGGAAATTCATGAAATTCATACATTCATACCGATCAACAGTATACAGTTAATAATACAATGCCATGCCTGTTGTAAATAAATAAGTTACTGAGTAAAAGCTGTGTTTGCTGTGGCATGCCACCAGTGACACAATGCGAATAAATACAAACATACAGATACAGTGTTAAAATCAATGCTAATAAAAGAGATTTAAAAAGAGATTGGTGGGAGGAAGAATAAGAACCCCCTTCTGCTCATACACTAGATTACTGTGTTACGTCACCGCAGATTGTTTATTAAGTAAAGTGATGGAGGAAGGGAGGAAGGAGAGTTTAAAGTGATTACTTTTCACTCTGCTGGCTCTGAACCGTCTTCCAGAGGGCAGTAGCTCATATTCTGAGTGAAGACCATGAGAAGGACCTTTTAGAATATGTTGTGCCCTGCTGACAACGATTTTTTCAAAGATAGTTTGAAGGGACAAGTAATCTTTTTTACCTATCACTTTCACAGCTCATTTAAGCAGTTTGTTTATCTCTGATTTACACTGAACAGATAAGGAGCTGAACCAGGCTGCCATCCCATATCTGATCAGGCTCCCCATAACAGCTTTATAGAAAGTCAACATCACATTCTCACTGACGCCAAACAATCTGAGTCTACGAAGGAAATACAGTCTCTGGGCAAGTTTGGCACACAAGAAATCAACATGCACATCCCACTTTAGTAAGATGTTTATCTGGATGCCTAAATATGTGTAAGAGTCCACCTGCTCAATTAGACTGTGACTTATTGAAACAGGGTCATGTGATCTAACTGCCCTGGGGTCGAATATCATCTCTTTAGTTTTGCTAGTGTTCAGCATGAGATGATGTTCCTCACACCAAGCCTGAAATGAGACAACCTCATTTAGGTAAACAGAAGGGCAGCCATCAACATGCAAGAGGCTGAGAATAAGAGTGTCATCTGAAAATTTTATGACAAATTATCTTGATGACTGTCTCTGCAGTCGTTTGTGTAGAGTGTAAATAAAAGAGGGGAGCTCACAGCTCCTTGTGGTACCCCTGTACTACTTTTTTTTTTAACTGTAGAGAGTGTACCATTTACATTGACTTGTTGTGACCTGTCAGTGAAGAAGGAGTAAAACCATTTGATAATCACAGGGTTTACCTTTAAGTTGAGGAGCTTCTCAGCAAGCAGGTGGGGTCGGACTGTATCAAAAGCTGAGCTAAAATCTGCAAATAAGACCCTAGCATAAGCCTTAGGGTTTTCAAGGTGCTTGCTTATAAGATGAGACACACTAAGGACTGCATCCTCAGTGCTGCGACCCTTCCTGTATGCAAACTGCAAAGGGTCAAGAAGAGGAGAAATCACTGGTTTGAGTTTTGCCAATGGACACAGAACAGTTGTGAAAGTAAGTCAGTGATTCTTTTCTTTTTACCTTCAGCTATGATAAATAAAGCTCTGATGCTAATGTTATGACATGAATTGTTCATAAAGCTGAATATAAGATGATGTATTGTACTGGTAAATAGAAAAAATGTAAGCACTATGAAGGGTATTACAAGGTCAGACCTCTACGAAGCTTTATTCATCATAGATGAAGTTAAAAAAGAAAACAATCATTGACTTACTTTCACAACTTTTCAGTGTCCGTTGGGATAACTCACCTCTTTTGCATTCGTGTTGTGGCTGGACTTCAATTGTGCTGTGGCTTTTGAAAATCGTCTGACACCCATTGGCCACCGTACTTATAAACTGACTGATCAAGTATAATTCTGCATATTTCCAGCAGCTGCATCTGGTTAAAGGATTGGCAGGTCCACAAAGAAGCAGACTTTTAATGACTGGGGCTCTGGACCAACCGTGGCGGAGAAAGGCACAGGTAAAAGAAAACGTAAATCAAACTAGACTCTAAATCAGCTTTTCCTCCTCGTCCATACTGCTCACAGAAGAAGGGACATTAGTAAAGCAAAATTTGGACCTGGGATCACCTCACAATTAAAAAAGAAGCGTAGGAAAAATCTGCTTACTGATAAGCACTCCCACTAATGAACAGAACCACTGACTGGTTGTCCTGACAGTCTGAGGTACAGTCAGAGGTCACAGAGCTCAGAGAGAAACCACTGCAACAGGTGAGACAAATGACTGTCAAACAAAACAACAATCTGTTGAATGTGTTCATTAACAGAAATGTTTGACATGAATAATTTACCCTAAGCCATCATCAGAGTGTAGATTAAAGTGAGCTTTTTGTGTGTGTTTCATCCATGAAGAGGAGGCTCTGCAGCTAAAACACCCACTGCCTCAGAGGTTGGCCACTCAGACACAAGCACTGTGGGGCTGGAGGAGAGCATAGACCCTGCAGTGCTCTGACTCCAGGAACTTCTGATCAGGTCTTCTGGTCTTAGTGACTCAGGAGTCCTCTTACCTACTGCTCACAGGTTTAGGAGCTAGTTTAGCCTTAAAATGCCTTGTGAAATACCCCTAGACCTGAAATTTAGGAGCCCTGAGATTAGGATTAGAAAAACCCACCTGAGGAGATCAGAATGGCAGACTCTTTTAAATTTGTTAAAAGACGCATTTTTATCAACCTGTTGGACTGGAGATTCTAGCTGAGCACCTTTTAACGGTTGAAATGCTGCCTTTATTTTATTTTACCTGTAACTTTTTTATTTCACAGCACATGGGCAGGATCTTAAATTCTAATCTTTTATTTTAATCTGTTTTAATTTTTTTATTGTTTTTATTTTTCTGATGTTTTCCTTTCCTGTGATTGGTTTTTAGCCTTTTACATTATATATTTTCTTTTCTTCGTCGCGTTTCTCTTTTACTGTCTTATTTCTTCTCTTCATTTCTTTTCTGTTCCATTTTGTACAGCACTTTTTAGCATTGCTTTTGAAAAGTGCTATAGAAAAATAAAGTTTTATCATTATTGTTATTATTTATTAATATTTTTTTGAGAAAGAGTTTCTCCTCAATCAGTAAGTTAGGTGCTGGTGACTAGGTGCTTCAATATTCTACTCAAGTACAAGTTCAGTTACCTTGATGACAGTTTGATTAAATACAAATGAAAGTGGCAGTCTGTGAATCTGTTTAAGTCAAATTAAAAAGTCTTCCCTTTAAAATCCCTACATCAAAATCGCACTATGAAGAGTCTGAATTGCAGGACTGCTTGTTCTGATCAGAATCAGCTTGTGGCTCAGGTTTGAGCTGACTGTGGTTGGACAGAGGAGTCAGCTTCATCAGATCTCTGTGTCTCTGAGCAGGTACCGACCTGAAGGACCGACCAGTGGAAGGATCTGTTGGGGTTTCTGCATCAGCCGGTTGTTTCTCCTCCTCTACGTCAGATCACTTGATCACTGGACCAGGGATGTCAGCCAATCAGCTGCATGTACACTGTTGATGGACGGCTGGGATCCAATCTGAGTTTTTTCTACTCAGTAACTGAATCAATGTATAAATCTATGAAGTACCATAACTCCTTAAAAAATACTAAAGTAAAGGTTTTGAAAACTTATTAGAAAGTTACAAGACGATAAAAAGCTTCTTAACTAACAGGAGCTGGAGTAAATGTTATCAGTTGTTACTTCCTCTTCAGGGTGACCAGGAAACCCAGACATCAAACCTTCATCTAGCAGCTGTTAAAAACACCTCCAATGCCTCAAAATAATGGTACATCATGTCTGAGTTTTCCAGTCTCAACAAAAGTTTGCTTGAGATGATGCTGATGATTTTTTTCTGCATCTAAGTTGTAGAAATTTTAAATGAATCACACAATTTTAACCCGAAGTGTTTAAAAAAATGTCTTTTAATGCAAAATACTATTTTACAAAATATAACTCACACAACGGTAAACTTACTGAAGCTGTGTCTGAGGCAAAGTGTGGCTGTGGTGCAGACAGTTCAAGTGTTTCCTCCAGTGTAATCTGTTACCTGCTGATCCAACACTGACGAGCCCTAAACCAGCCTCAGGTCAGAGTTTCTGCAGGTAGCGCAGCACCAGGTCTCGTAGCGTTGTGCGTAACGGCTCGTTGTTGTCACAGACGATGTGTGTGTTGTCCTCCTCCAGCTGGATCAGTGTGTCCTCTGCCTGCAGGTGGAGGATGTGTCCGTCTGCTGTCTCCTCCACTTTGATCTCTGTGATGCCATGCTGCAGGGAAAGAAGATGAACAAACAGGTCAACAAGCTGCGTGTGTCATCCAGCAGACTCTGAGCTGAAAGTCTGTGCCCCTCCTGCTCCTGATGCTGAAGCAAATGATGACAGGAATGCTCATGTGATGTTTGATAGGTGTGACCTTTCATTCTTCAAGTTGTGATCCATCAAAACCACTGATCACCACATCATCTACATCTACACAACACTCCACGTTCAACAGTTAGGTTCTTCTCCTCTGTGCTGGGTATGCTGTTGCTGTTTCAGTTTAAAATCTCTTTTCAATGCTCTTGACTCTCTGACCTCCACAACAAAAAGCACTAATCCCATCAGCAGTATGTAAGACACTGAGAAGAGACTAAAGCCCTAATCTCACAGGATTGGTATTTTGTCTGGACCTCTGATGATTTCACAATCACCCCCTGACGTCAGTTTTTGGTGTAGCACATTGGGAGAAGTAAAGCCTGTAAAAAACTAGATGATTCTCATGTTCCTGATTAAAATCTTGGCACAGATCCACTGAGCTTTGACAGCACCTCACTCTGCAGCCTGCATCCAACTGAACATTCAGTTCACTGAAGACGACATCCACATCCAGCTTCAAACAATGAGCACTGACAAATTCTAACACACAGAGCGTATTTAATTACCTCAAAACTAGGGGTGCACTGATCACATTTTTCTGGCTCATCATTTATCACCAATCTTTAAAGAGCCTGACCTGCAGATACCGATTTGGGCTGATACCGATTTTTATTTTTTATAACTGACAGCATATACCCTAAATGTTCCAATCTTATTTTATTGAAAATCATTGAACAATATCTGTGAAACAATAAAATCTTTACATTTTAACTTAAAGTGATACCCTGGGATGGAACAAGTTGGGTCCTTTCACAAGGTTTAGGGCAGAAATTACCCTACAGCAGTGTTTTTGTGCAGCAGAAGCCCAGAGCACACGCACCAAACACCCCCTCCCTGCTCGTCTGCCGGTTTCCTCTGCACTCAGACGGGGCCCTATTTTACTTGACCAAAAACACAAATAAACGGACTCCCACCGAAAAAATCTGATATCGGTCGGCATTCACGCTTTGTTTAGAGAATAAATCGTGTTGTAAAAAGGGGCTACCTCCGCTGCAGAGCCACAACTGGCTACGAGGCGCTCGCTGCGCGGTGTGCCAGATATAAACAAACGCAGGTAGTCTGCAAGGACGAAGAGACACGATGAGAACTAGAGCCTTATTTAGAGGTGTTTCTGTGTGTAAGTAACGTGCTGAAAATTCTCTAAATAAAGCGTGAATGCAGACCGATATCAGAGTTTTTCGGTGGGAGTCCGTTTATTTGTGTTTTGGGTCAAGTAAAATATGACCCCGTCTGAGTGCAGAGGAAACCAGCAGAGGAGCAGGGAGGGGGTGTTTGGTGTGAGCGCTCTGAGCTTCTGCTGCACAAAAACACTGCTGTAGGGGTCATTTCTGCCCTAAACCTTGTGATAGGACCCAACTTGTTCCATCCCGGAGTATCACTTTAAACCAGTGTTACCCAATCCTGGTCCTGAAGGACCCCTGCCCTGCATATTTTGGATGTTACCCCACTCCAGCACACCTGATTCAAATGAATGGCTCGTTATCAGGCTCAAGCAAAGCTTGATGACGAGCTGATCATTTGAATCAGGTGTGTTGGAGTTTTAGGTCTCAGAGCAAAAAGCAACAAAGGCTGGCTGTCAGACCTTCTCAGAGATATATAAGATCAGTTTCTTATTTAAGGTTCACTTATCCCCAAAATTAAGGACATTGGCACCAATCAGTCGGCCGACTAATCAATTGATCGGTGCATGTCTACTTACGATGCAAAAGATCAAAAATGCTGATTCTGTGTGTGTGTGTGTGAGTTTGTGATCTTTCTTTAACTCTAAAGTCGTCATAAAGGAAACATGGCTCACCTTGCATTCAGCTGCTGACATTAATGTGCTCACTCTGTTAGCTCCATGAAGACAATGATCTGGTTCTTTAACATTTTTTGTTATCATGACCGTAGTCAGCCTGATATCCTGCGACGTGCAATTTTCAAGTGTTATATTAACAACCATAAATGAAACTATTTAAAGCTTATCTACTGATGACACAGCGAACACTGAAGTCTCCTTCCTTCTTATGTCTACCCAAAGAGCTGTTAAAATCGTTGGAATAAAAAACACTGCCTTGATCAGCTTTGAGGAGAAGATGATCAGAAAAAGTACCTCCTGAAATAAGAGAGATGCTGATTTAGACTGCAGCAGTATGATCAGAGGACCTGTGTGTGTCTGAGATATGGTGGGTGATTTGCCCAGGAGTTTTTACTTTATGGATTGCAAACATGGTTGATTTACACAGGGTCAAAAACACTGAGGTCTTCCCCAGTTGTTACAGATGATCAGTGATCCCCAAGTCAATCTTATCCCCCACCATCAGGGCTTCAGCCATAAAAGCTTCAGTCATAATGAAGGAGCTCCACATCCTGTCTGCTGATTTCCAACCTTTTGCAGAGTGGCGAGGAAGGCTTCCAGGGGCACAGCTCCACTTAGCAGAGGTTTCGGGGCCAGCACCACTGGGGGCTCCTCTATCACCCTCTTCCTCTTCTTACTGGGGGCCACTGGAGGAGGTTTGGGTACTGACTAGTGAGACGAAAAAGAAAGGCTCAAACTTTTGTTGAATAGATGTCTGCTGTTCATACTAACATGTGTGAGGGACACACCTGTAGCGTGTGTTTGTTGTCCTTGGAGGACAGCACTGCAGACACAGTTGCCAGGGAGATGCCAGGTTTGACCTCAGAGAGGACCAGAGAGTTGGCCAGCTGAGAAAGAAGAGTTTAAAGACTTTAAAGAGGCTACCTGACCTTGGAGAGGAGAGGAGGGTTTCCCTAAAGGAACAAACACAGTCCAATGCTTGGTGTAATCGCCTGAGTCTACCGAGTTTACTTAAGAGGTTAAAGCAGATCATTTCACTCCAAAGAGATCCAGCTGTCACTGTAACTCTGTTTTCTTCTCACCTCAGGCAGGATGTAGACCCGTTCATAGCGGCGCCTGAACGGCAGGTTGAGCACGGAGCAGCGTCTGTAGGGCATGGGAGGAGGCTGCAGCTCCAGCATCAGATCTGAGCGGTGGGACTGAGTCGTTGGGGGCTGAGTGTACTGCTCTGGACACACCACGTGGAGGGGCTGCAGGCAGGAAGGAGAGCAGACAGGGACCAGTGAAGTAAAGAGTCAGTAATAATATGGATCCTGACCCTAAAATGACCCCACACACAGGTTCAAACCTGCTGTTGGAGGAATCCATCCTGTTCTTTAAACTGCTCTGATGATGTTTAGGAGCTGTGGTTCAACCCTGTTTTGCTGCTGCTGATGGTGTTGAGTGGACGTTCTGTTTAATAATGAATACCTGCAGCACCTCACATTAACGAGACCAGTGTTCACCATCATAGCTCCTGTTAGATGAAAGTTCAACCGATAGTTATTTAGATCATTGAGCACTGAGCACATGTGGATCTAAGGGGATCATCATTAGTTCTGCAGGATTAACCCACTGATCCATAAATGTGAAAGCCTGTGTGAAGCTTTCTTTCCTGAGGTGTTTTATTCAGACAGCATGAAAAAAATGTTTTATTTTTTTCATTTTTTTTCTTCAAATATTTGAGTTCATTTCAGAAAGTTACAGACACGGCCACTCCAGTTTGCTCCATGTGCCTGAACTTTCAACATGCATGAAGTGCATGAAAAGAGGAATCAAATAGTGGGATTTTTTTGTCAACCTCATGAATATCTATTGTTTGATTCTTTATGAAAAAAATGAACTTATTTTCAAAAATTTTAACTTTGTACATTTTACAGTTCATGAACTTTCTAACTCTTTTGACGCATTATGTCTGTAACTTACTGAAAAAAATCACCAGTCTGCAGAGATCGTGTTGGGATGAACAATTTGACCAACAGTCAAGTGAATTTCATACCCACATAGATAAGCAGATGCAACAGGTGCTCTAAGGCTAATATCAAGTCTATCAAGACCATTTTTGATGAGAAATAAGATAAAAGAACAACTTCAGTTTACCTTCAACAATTTTACTATTCTACAGTTTCAGTTGGCAGACACTTTTTTCCAAAGTGAACACAAGAAAGAATATAGACTGGAGAGAAAACCTTAGTTGGTGTCACAAAGTGCTTCCAGTTATTTGGCTACAGGTGCTGCCATCTAGTGCCAGAAGAAGCACTTTTTTACAATTTTTTGACTCATCTAAAGTTATGAAGCCAGTGAAAACAGAAAAAGTGCAGGGTGACCTGCTGTTTTGGGCTGGTTGAAGACCGGAAGCTGTGTGGCTGCTGTTGTGTCAGGTAGGGTCTGATCCTCCTGATTTTATAGAGGGCACACCAACTTGACCAAGCAGCCGAGGCCACATGAACCTTATTACTGACTGACCGACTGACCGACTTATTGTTGTTTTTTTCCAATGTGTTGTTAATCAGCTGCTTTTTAACTAGAGCCCGACTGATTAATCGGCCGATTATGCTGTCATCGATTAATCAACATCGGCCAAAATGCAGCTGATTGTAAAAATTTTGTTCCGCAGAGATTCTGTCGCTCCTGTTCCTGTGTGTTGGGCTGCACGCTGCTGGAGTGCCTGCTCCCTCCATCCACCATTATCTAATGTTAGATTATAGGACGTTTTAACATCGCGAAAGTTGCTTTTTTGTGAGATAAACAGACATAAATGCTACTGTTATTTCACACCTCCACCATTATCTTATGTAAGGCTACAATACGGCGTTTCAACGTCGTGTCAGTTGCTCATTGTGTGTTTACAGTTTGACTTTTTTTTCTACTTACTATGTTTAAAGTTTGACTTATTTAATTAAGGTGTTTGACTTCTTTATTTATTATTGTGTTTACAGCTTGTTTTTATTTATCATTGGTTTACACTACAGTTCTTAAGTTGTCAGTGTTATATTTAAAGTTCCTTGTTTTAATCTAATAGTGTTGTGTCTCTATCTTGAATCATATGGATATTTTAATTTGTGTTCATATACAGTATATATCCTGTGTATATCAATGAATTTATTATATATATATATCAGCCGATATATTGGATATCGGCCGATATATCGGATATTGGCTTTTTTTGCCCCCAGTATTGGTATCGGCATCTACCCCAAAAATCCCGTATTGGTCGGGCTCTATTTTTAACCTGCCTCCCCACAGAGATTACAGACATTAAAAAGGACATTGCAGACTGCATTTCTGTCATGTTGCTGACAGGACTGGTTCGCTTTGTGGTTCATAATAGCTTGGACAGAGGCTTGGACTCAGGTCTTACAGACCACTAAATACAAGGCTAAATGCTTACTCAGGGCTCTACACCAACTTTTTCACTGGTAGCACTGGTGCGACCAACTTTCTCAGTTGGTCACACCATTTATTTGTTTATTTGTTTATTTATTTATTAATGTATAGTAACTCTATGATTTTGCTAAATATTTTACTGTAAATATGAAGTTTGTCTGCAGCAAGCTCTGACTGACAAAACAGGATATTCATTTTATGTAACTTTAAAAGGAGGCAATAAAAATGCTTCTTAGATAAAAGCAAATAATAACAAAAGACATGCATGTGTGTACATATCAGAGTTATTATGGTTAATGAAAACATTTTTGTTGAAAAAATAATATATATAAAATAAAAACAAGGCTTTACATAAGACATTGACTAAAATTCCTAAGTGAGTTTAAAAAACTTACTAAAATAACCTAAAATGATAGAGAGAATGTCTTTAGTTTTTGTCGTTGTCAATCTGTGTCATACATAAACTCGTTACTTTTACCGATAGAGAATGGCAGGCAGCACTCTCGATCGGTAAAAGTGGATCTGGATGTGGTGAGAGTCTCTCATTTTTTAACCCTTTCTCCTGCTGTTCTCCTGGCTTGTGATTTCTTCTGATTGTCCCCCAACTTTAAGTACACTCCTGTGAGCTCTAATAATTTTTAAGTCAAATCAAGTCCTGTACTTGGGCGTTACATCGAAAACTCAAAAACCATCCACCCCCTCTCTCTTAGTTGGTTTGATCCAAAGATGCTACAGGAGACCTCAGAGACAGAGACAGATAACGGTGCAGCAAGCAGAACTTGTTGATGAGGAGTTTATCAGAACCTTAGCTGTTTTCTTTCTTTCTTTTTTGGTGTTGACATGACATGTCGTGTGTTAAACTAATGTAGCTCTGCTGTAACACAGCATCCTCTCCAATAAGGAGAGTTTGATTTTTTTGATGAGATGATTTTTTTACTCACACGCTGAAAAAAAGGTTGCATAGACTACCATATTGGTTGCAGTTTCAAGCCCTCTCACTGATCACATCAGAATCTGAGGGATGACTGAATCCCTTTAAATGAAACCATGAATTTGCTCTGGCAGCATTAGAAAGCCTCTGGTGTATATTCCGGCTTTGTTCTGAATGCTGAGCTGATTTTTCTGATCTTGTTTGTGTCTGGCACTAAGAAAGTGTAATTCCTCTGATCTCCTGTTAAACCTGGATGAACTGTTTGTAAGCAGTGTATTTTATCAAACATTCAAACTCCCGTTAAACCCTTTGGTGTGGGTGCAGTTTCACAAACATAATGCGTGTTTTAGGAATGGTTACATCAAAATAGTTATGATAAATGTGTCTGGGCTCTACCTGTACTTCCTTGAGCAGCTTTGATACTTGGTGGAAGTTGAGTCGTGTGTCGATGGGACAGTACACACACTTCATCGCCAGCGGCTGGTAAGGAGCCAAAGCATCCAGGTAAGAGAAATCTGGCTCTGGAGGTGGACAAAGAAAAAGAAAAGTTTGACAAACAAAACTCTGACCTTATTAAATCTGATCCTTTGATAGAGCAGTACTGATGATGAAGGGACCTGTGAAGATGATGGTGTTGAGGCTGGATTTTCCCCACAGCTCCATGAAGTGAACCACGTCCCCAAAGCGCAGAGAGGGGTGACCGGTGAAAACCACACACGGCTGTCTGAACTCGCTGCTGAAGTCTCCGTGGATGCTGGGGTAGTGCTTCAGCTTGTTGGTTTGGATCAGCTGGACCAAAGACCAAGGTGTTGACAGAGTTAAACAGGAATGAACGTCTCTTCTGCACAGGTAGAGAGCGTGAAGACACCTTTACTCCTAAAACTAACGGATTAAAAGATTTTGCTCTAAATCGATGCCTTTTTTAAGATGTAATTAATCATTCCTCAATGTGAAGTGCAGTACCATAGCAGCACTAATTTAAGGTAGAGTCTTCAGGATCCACCATAGAAAAAAATGTCCACTTTAACAGGAATAATCCTGCTCAGTCATCTCCAATGGGCTTCAATACGGTGTCAGTGTCTGTGTCAGCCTCAACCCCCTCCTCTGCCTGGATGTTGATGCTGATGGTTACGTCGCAACGTTTTTGGGCGGAGAGTCATCGTGGTTACATCAGCCAATCACAGCGTGCAATCAAATTTGTGTGTTGATTAGCCAGTGGAAGAAGCTAATCAGAGCAGCTAGGATAGTGGACGTAGCACGGAGGAAGAAAAGCAATCAAAGTGAAATGAAACTCCAAACAAATACAGCCTTTTTCTGAACAAGAGTGAAGCTTGGCTTGACTTTCACTCGCTTTCAGGAACTTGGAGAGCAGCATGGGAGGAAGAGCGACATGAGTTAGCTTCCTGCTGACTAGGAATGTGTCAAATACCCGTGATTAGCTAGTGCTAACATGCCAAGTCAGGTGCACAGCTCTTGATTCTCTCCCCCCTAGAAATGTGATGTACAGGTGGTTGCTGGGATAGTGAGTGTGTTCATGTAGTCACGGTGGGAGGCTGTGGGTGTGTGCTGCAGCTGGCACTGATCCAAGGAGGAGGAGCCCAGTTTGAATGTTGAGTTTACTAACAAGTAACCCAAACTCCTCCATACCTTTGATTTAAAGTGATACACCGAGCTGGAACAAGTTGGGTCCTATCTCTGGCAGACTACCTGCGTTTGTTTATATCTGGCACGCCGCGCACGGACTGATACACTAAGCGGCAAGCGCCTTGTAGCCAGCTGTGGCTCTGCAGCGAAGGTAGCGCCGTTTTACGACACGATGAGAACTAGAGCCTTATTTAGCGGTGTTTTGTGTGAAAGTAACGCGCTGAAAATTCTCTAAATAAAGCGTGAATGCAGACCCATATCAGATTGTTTCGGTGGGAGTCTGTTTATTTGTGTTTTTGGTCAAGTAAAATATGACCCCATCTGAATGCAGAGGAAACCGGCTGACGAGCAGGGAGGGGGTGTTTGGTGGGTGTGTCCTGGGCTTCTGCTGCACAAAATCACTGCTGTAGGGGTAATTTCTGCCCTAAACCTTGTGATAGGACCCAACTTGTTCCATCCTGGAGTATCACTTTAAGATATATACAACATCTCTACCTGTGTACCTCCTGATATTGTCAGGAGTTTAAATTCAATAAATACAGTAACAGGACTCACCTCTGCGTGAGGGAATGGAGGCTCTGGAAGATAAACCTTTGATTGTTTGTTGTGGCAAAGCCTGAAATTCGGAAAAAGTAAACAGAAAATCTCAGGTTCAATACAGAGTTCATACATTTTTTCCATTAATGTTATCTGTAGCCACAAGCCTGAATGAGCCGTTGTTTTGTTTGTCTCAATCAATCACTGTAATTTCCTCTATTCATCTCTTTCAGCCCAATAAGATCTCAGCAGACTGCTGTTCATGACTATTTCTGCTCAAGATCACGGTGTGTTGTGAGAAGTTTTCCTTTCTACTGTGACTCATTAAATGCTGCTTCACTCATGGTTGTTGGGACCTGTTTTTCTAAACCAAGAGCCTGTCTGCCTGTCATGTCTGGGAAAATACAAATATATGAAAAATACTTATTGATTGGCTGGAAATTTATCTTTCTCACCTTTTAACAGCAGACCCAGCACTGCTATGATATATGACAGGCTACATACCAAAAGTTAAACATTAAAGAAGGCTGAGACTGCTGAGCTAAATTTGAGTTTCTTTTCAAAGATAAATCCACCCATAAACACATTTTCAATCAGATTTTTTTAGAACCAAGATGTCACTTCAACATCCAGTCTAAAGCAAAGCGGCTCACCACTCAGCGAAGATTTGTGAGAACTCCAGGGAGCTGTTGGCGACAGGCGAGATGAAGTAGAAGGGTGTAGTGCCAAGATTGGCGCTCTCGATGAACTGGTACAGACACTCCAGCAGGTCATAAATCACCCCTGAGGAGTAGCAGGGCACGAGCACGTTGCCTCCTGCTCGAATCGTCATGGCTATTGAGAGAGATGGGTGACACCTTATATATTCATACTTACAGTCAAAGAGCTTCAAAGTAAACGCACTAAGATATCATCCTAAGGGCAAGTGGATATAAATATGAAACCAAAACATCAGTATGTATATTAGCTAAAAAGAAAACAGTATTTTTATCCAGTTCAGTGCATTTGAATATACCAAGGTTGCTGCAGAATTCTCCCAGCATGCCATCTGGGTTGGCTGTGGGCATCTGTGTGAGGCCGGTCAGAATCAGAACATCACTGTTCTTCAGGGAGCTTTGGTCCATGGGCTGGGAGGAGAGACAGAGAGAGAGTTAAAAATGATTTCCATCATATTTTTGTTCAGTGATGGTCTTCTTGGCCCTGGTATGTGACTTCCTCAGCACCAGGTCTGCTGATCTACCTGTGGGTGTGTGGTGAGAAGAGATGAACCTGACACGTAGGAAACCTTCTCATGATGAGACTGGATGATCCAGTTGGAGCTGCCCAGCGAGTAACCAGAGCTTAAAGGAGAGATCTGTACAGCTCCAAACAGCTCCTGGACAAAGGATGAAAATAAAAACACAACACAAAAGTATAAGCAGCTCTTACAATAGTAAAAATAAGCACAATCTGTAACTTTAAGTGTGTGTACAGTGTATGCAGACAAGTAGACACAAAAGGACTCACCACTTTCTGTGAATAACCCACAAGCTGCACCTTGCTGAGGGCAGAGTTGACCTCCTGCATGCTGTAGCTTCGCTTCCATGTCCACACCTCTACCGCATCTTTCAGGGGACCAGGGAGCATCCTGGTATGATAAAAATTTTGGAAACTCAAGTCAGATATTTTTAGATGGAAAGCATCTGTCAAAGTGTAACATGAAACTGCTTGGTTCAAAAATGCAGATTACCAAAAAAAGTCCAAAACACAACACTGAATGGGCACAACCAAACGTGTAGGACACCTCTAAACACTTGAATGACTGTAAACTCAAAATGATCCTCAAAAGCTAAATCTTACACTAATTACTGACCTTTGTATTTCCTTATTTTTCCAGCAGGTGGCAGACTGAGCTTTAGGAACTCGTTCCATGAAGTTTACAAGTTCCTCCATCAGCAGTCTGAAGGAGGTAAGAGAAATAATCATCCACCATTGTGATTCATGAAAAAGAGGTATTTTCAATCAGATGTTTTACAAGCATAAATGTATGATGTAAAACAAAAACAGGTTGATTTAGACCTCAAGATTATCTCTTTTTAAAAAAGAAAAATAGGATTGGGATTTTTTTTCCAGTGACAGGCATGTGTTTTTCTGATTCACTGATGTGACTGTATGACCGTTTGTTTCATACCTTCCAATCTGCAGGGTGGGTTCTGTTGCATACACAGTCCCTGTGAAGCCTGTGTGCTCAGTGATATAGGGCAAGGCCATCATACAGTGGTAGTTGGAGATCAGGATGACATCAATGGTGGATAGATCCAACAGTTCTCTCTATGGACGATGAACAGATTCAGATACAGAATGTCAGATTTACTACATGTAAAATTAGGAGCATTTCAGGACATTTTCTTTTCAGAAAACTGGGTTATGAGAGTGACAGTTGTGGAAAGACTGAACTGGTAAGCTGCTGATAAACATGGCTTTAAAGAGTGTTTCTGTCAGGTAGCTCTCTTGATTTCAAATTCTACATCTCTGACATTGATTGTTTTTAATGTGCCACACTAATAAGGTTAGATGATTCCACTAGCTTCTTCCTGTGACTAAACCTCTCATTGGAGGCATAAAACATCATAAGTCAAAGGAAAACAAAGAACAATTTAGGCTGAACTTACTACATACATTAGATGTTTCTAAATGGTGGCTGAAGTTCCTACCTCAGGGAGACAGAACTCTGGCTGAGAGTCCACAAACACTCTCCCTGCACACTCCTTCAGCTCCTGAAAAGAGACACACATATGGCCACTTGCTTACTTCCTTTAAATGTGTAGTTATCAGACACAACGCGTTTTTATTACCTCGTAATTATTTTAAAAAGCAGTCTCTTTAAACAAGTTGAATATGTTGTGAATGCTGAAAAAAATCCCATACCTTTTCTAAGTTTACAGTTCCATCCTTAGAGACCCAACCAGGTAGCTTGGAAAGCCGAGGGCTGAAAAACAAAAAGTTAAATAACAGTCACTGTTGATTTAAATACAATACATGTAACCTATTGAACAATAGCTGTGTAAATATGGAAATGGTAGACTAGGATGTGATTCTCTCGACTCACCTGTGGACGAGGGGAAGGGGCAGAAAGTTGAGGACAGATGTGGTGTCCAGCCCACAGTCCAGCATGATAGTGGTGGATTTGAACTTGAGAACATTGCAAGGCAATGTGGGGTGACCAGACAGACAGTACTGTAAAACATGGGAGGAAAGTCACACAAGGTGGTTGTGGTAGGATTGTGTCAAACGCGCAGTCACAACTGACACAGCTCAGTGATCAGGAGCAAAACGCTTCGTTTTGTAACATAATGTACCCACGTCGGTGGACTCATATAGCCCGCGTGATTTATTTCCATATCCACGCGGAGCTATGTGGATGTGGTTTGATACAGTCTATGGTAGGAACAAACAGGGCTGAAAGATGCTAAGCTAACACAGTAGCTCAAAGCAAACAGAACCTACACAACTTAGAGAGTCATCATTCAAGTCGGGTTTAGTCAATCTGATGTTTACATGCTAAAAGCCTTTATACCTACCAGTTTCATTTTCAACACAATTATTGGTTCATTGAGCAGTTGTAGCGGTCGGCTTCCTAACAGTATAGCCCTCTCCAGTGTTTGCTTGTGGTTCTTCTTCACGGTACCCAGCAGAAGAGTTAGTTGCATTTGTGGGCCAGTGCTGCCCCCACAGGGTGATCTCAGTGTCACTGCTCACAGCATCCAAATTTTCAAAACACTGCTCCCGTTAAAGGTTTAACTTTCATGACTGTGCTCTGAATGCGATAGAGGGGAATTAAGGAGATGTTTTCATGTGTCACCCCCTGGACTGAAATATAAATTAAAGCATAATTTTGCTGTTTTAGGGACTCCGTTGGTTTGTTATCGGCTACTTCCACCCCTACCGCCCCCTGCAGGAGAACATTATTTCAAAAGCTCAGATGTGAGCCCACAAAGGTTGCCCCCGCATAATATAAGGCTTTATGTGTGTCTTCTTGGGAAAGAGTACCATATATTGCAAGGCGTTGATGAATAAAAAGATATACCACCAAAACAAACATAGGTAACAGCAAATGCACGTGTCCATAGACCATGAGCAGTAAGTCAGATTCACGAGCACCAAGCAACCCTCCACAGGTTCTGTACGGTTTGAAATGTAGTTTAGAGGGCAGCGTAAATCAGCGTACTGTGATTATGTCGATGTAAGCCCGGCGGACTATCTTTTGTAGCGTGCAGGTAACTGACGTAAAGAGAGGGGAGCCGTCAGGCAGTCTGAGGCGGGACAAAATGATGTACGAATGTGGAGCGACCACTCACCGTCCACCACCCAGGATCAGCCCCCACCCATCTTATGCTAACCTGCTTTGCTAGCCGGTGGCTACAGCTAGCACCAGCGTTACCGAGCTGTCAAACCGCTCCTGTGTGACTCATGTCGTGACATTTATCTCAAAAAGCCGAAACAGTCCGTGAAAATGTTGCGAAACTGATGTCGCAACGCTGGCACCGTCTATGTTACTGTACTGCTTTTAATTTCAGTAGGCTTTGCTCTACAGTTATGTTTTTGTGGCTACAAGCTAACAAGAAGACAGAGATAAGCTGACTTTGGAAAACTTCTGAGGTCGATGTTCGCCCATGGAGGACTTGTACAGTTATTAGTCAAGCGGATTTACGAGTGGAAAAGGACAGGTAGGGCTTTTGTTGATAATGTAACCTTCCTTTGTTTCTTCTGCCGCTGTATGGTGAGATAACTTGAATGTTAAATAAAACTTTTTTAATTGTAGGATTGTTGTATCAAAGGGTAAATCTAGTCTCAAGCTAAATTTCCGATTTCTGATAAATGTTTCAGAAACAACTTTCACGACGTCTTTTTACCATCAGACTGTGTAAACGACGTTTTGGATGTTTTTTTTTTTTTTTTTGTAAATAGAAGTGGAGCAAAAAAAAAAAACTAAAAACTAAAGGAGTATTCAAACAATGGGTGAGGAGGTTTTGAATTTTAAATTCGTTTTTAGTTAGTTTAAATAAGTTTGACCTTTAAAGTTTCACTTCTGTGTATTGATAACGCTGTGTGTCTATTATAATCAGACTATTATATCAAATATGTTTTGTAATTGAATTTCAAAACGTCATACCATGTTTAAACGTGTCACAATACCTGACATAGATAACTACAGGCATCCCCAGATGCCAAGCCATAAATATGTTGTTTGGAAGTGACAGCAAAAAACTAAAACAAAGTTCTACTTCATTGTATTTAACCTTGAGTAACTTTATAATGTACACAGTTTAGTATCCACAAGTCATCTTATATTTCGCCCTGTTATTAATTTTATTCATTCAAAAAAGTTTTTCTCTTCATTTTGTAAATTAACATTCATAAAAACATTGTTCTACACGTCCTGAAACCCGTAATATATAATAATATATACATATAAAATAACCTATCATTTGGGTGTTTTAAAGTTCTATTGTGAATTTGGAACTGAATTCATAATCTGCTGACATTTAATTTTCGAAACCTAAATGCAGAGTCAGCCTTTTAGCCTTTATTTTGTCATGTCATACCATGTTGTCCCTCATATGACTGTCATATTGGTCTGATCTTAGTAATTTCTTTCTGCTACAAGCTGATTATAAAGTTGATAATCTCTTTGTTTTGGACAGACCTGAGGAAAAACACCCTCGGCC
The DNA here is from genome assembly GCF_033239565.1 of Halichoeres trimaculatus. NCBI lineage: Eukaryota > Metazoa > Chordata > Actinopteri > Labriformes > Labridae > Halichoeres > Halichoeres trimaculatus. The sequence continues at coordinate 2,931,281 of NW_027437191.1, read as the reverse complement.
TCTTCACTATGGGAAACGCCTGCAGTAATAATCTTGGGATTCCTCCTGCCAAGGGCCCCCACGCTGTGGGATGCACTGATTTTATGATGGACCATACAAAAGAGGTAAAAGCAGAACAACATTTCTAAAAGGATACACTTGATTGGAATGTGTTTCAGTTTTTTAGAGCTGATGTAAAGTTGATAGTCATGGTGTTAATGTGCTTTATTGCATACATTTAAAGAGAATAGGCACAGGACTGTTCTTGAACTGGCAGCCAAGTGAAAGAATATGTCAGACAGGTTTGTCATGTAACATCACCTGTTGCTATATGTACATACGTATGTAGCGCCTATAAAGTTGTTAATGTGCATGTTTCTGTGCTGAATTGTATTAGATTTTATGTACATGCTTTTTACAGGGCAGCTTCTTCCGACTCTACTATCCATGTCATGAGACCGACAAGGCAGAAAAACCAGATTGGGTACCCTGCAGTGAATATTTTAATGGTCTGGCTGACTTCATGAAAATCAACAGGTCTCTCAGTGAAAGGATTTTCAACTACCTCTTCGGTAATTTCACTGCCATCCACCCCACCATCGCAGAACTTTACAGTTTTGTTTTTGTACAATTTGTTTTCTCAGTGGAACACTTTCTATACCAAACACTTAAATGATGTTGTTAGTAGAGGGAGCATTTTAAATAAATCCTCACCAACACCTGCATGAAGCAAGAACAACTCCAACATCAGTGGATTAAAAAACTAAGTCAGTATGATGAACTGTAAGTCAGCGCCATGTAGTAGAAATTTCACATTTTCATCATTAATAAGTCTCTAAGGTTTTAGGTGAAACGGCTGGAATTAAAAAAAGGAATCATTATTATATTTGAAGCTAATTACATATTTTGCTTCTATGTTTTTTGTTTTGTTTTCAGGGTCGTTTAAGATCCCTGCCTATTTGGATGTTCCATTTAAATCAAAGGAGAAGTGTCCTGTTGTTATCTTCTCCCATGGTCTCGGTGCCTTCAGGTATACACACCAAAAGTTCCTGGCAGTGGATGGTATAAGTCGCCATGAAAGGTGACAAAGTGTGACATCTCCCTGATGTTTTTCCAGGACTTTGTATTCAGCTATATGTGCAGAGCTGGCCTCTCAGGGCTTCATTGTGGCTTCTGTGGAACACAGGTATGCAAACAAGGTTTATTATCTTACTCATATAGATGAAGAGATTATTTTAACAGGTTGTTTGCTTCAAAATGAGAAGATAGTCCTGTTGTACATAAATCACGATTAGCTTCAAAGGCTACCTTGAAGTTGTTATCAATCCTGTAAAAAGTGTTAGCTCTTAGCACACAAGTACCTAATGTTTGGCCTCTGTTAAAAACATTGGTGTGACTGTGTGTGCCTGAAAAGATTAGACATTACCACCACGTGTTGGCTGGAGGAAGTTCTAGTTGAACGTTAGCCAAGCATACAATACGGGAGGGCCGTCCCTCCTGCTTTCTGTTTATCTGTGGAGTAGGTGTGGAAAGAGTGTTTGGACAATAGTACAAACCAGCTCATCACATTTTTTTTGAGTATAGAGACAAGGGGACCATATGGAGATGAACATAATGCCCGCAGTTCATGTATCACAAAGTGGATTGAAGGGCTATTTCACTTAATTTTTTTAATACTTTTTATTGTCATCATATTACAGCTTTCATTGCCCTTTTTAAGAGACCTATGAGAGATGACAACCATTTTTATACATATATAATGTGTGCATCACCCTGTGATAGTGACATTTAATGTGTTCAGTAAGATAAATAATAACAATATTTAGCGTCCAACTTTAAAGTGCTACCATATTTAAGATTCTCCTTATACAATTAAATGTATACAAAAACATTTTTGATTTATGAAAATCTGACTTCTGTATTTTCTCGAATTTTCACACCTTCTGAACATTATGACAAGGCAAACATATAGTATATATAAACAAACAGAGAGAGAGAAAAAAAGAAAAAATAAATACAGGACATTTCTCCAGGTAAAGTTCATATAGTGCTCCCCCAGTTAACTGTCAGTCCCAACATAAAAAAATCACAATTCAGTAGTTTCAATTCATTATGCCACAACCATATGATAATAAAGTGACCACTTAGACCATCTTTTTTCAAAAAGTGTCAAGTTTCCCTTTATTTGACAAGTTAATTCGTCCATCTGGTATATTTGTTGCACTGTTTCCCTCCATTTAACTATCAGGGGACATGTTTTCTGCAGCCAGTTTCTTGTTATCGGTTTCAGTGCTGTTGTGCGCAGTCTCCTTAACAGATATTTATCATTGTCATTTTGTATTTTATTCACAGTTTTGCCTAAGAGCACAAAGTCTATATTCATAAAATAACACAGTTAAAGACAGAATTAATTTCCTTCTGTATATTATTCCAAAATAATTGTAATGACGGGAAAACCAAAAGATATGACTCAAGATTGGCGTGTGGCTCACCACACTCCCAACAGTTAGATAATATTTTATTATTGTATTTAGCTTGTTGCACTGGCGTAATGAAGTAACGTGACTGTATTTTCCATGCGTATTCTCTCCAGTAAGGAGATGCTGTAGTTGTGTGTACATTCCTATTCATTTCCTTCCAAGTGTCCTCTGACATATGTTTGTTAAGTTCTTCTTCCCATTTTAACTTCGCCCTTGTATCTTCTTGTTTATGAGTATTTTCTAAAATATCATAAAATACTGAAATTTGATGCGGGATTCTAACATTATTATAGTTCTTTATCAAAAATTGCACGAGTGGATAAAAATCTCCACTGGTCTGCCTTCCTACTATGCTGTTTTGTATATAGCTTCTCATTTGGAGGTATCGAAAGAAATGTGAGTGTGGTAAATCGTAGTGTTGTCTGAACAATTCAAATGACATTATTCCATTTTTGTCCAAACACTTATTCCACTGAATTTTAGCTGCCAACTCACGCCCCAACATCATGTGAGGGCGTTGTGAGTGCGTTGTGACACGTTTGAAAGCTGTGACTTTGGACAGACTTTGTTTGTCGAGCTGCAGCGCTGGTCAGAGGTCAGTCCAGCTGCTCAGCTGCTCCTGTGTTTGTCTCACTGCCAGCTGAGTCGACTCAGAACAAAACAAAATGAGCAAAGCTGGAGTCCTGATTTACTCCAAGCTATCTTAATCTATCTTTTACATGTCAGCATTCAGTTACAGGATTGATTATTCTTGTAGCTAACATAATGAAACCACACAGCAGAAGTTGATTCCATTCTTTGATTTTTTTCTCACATGGAACATGTCAAAATAATACCATCCTTTGTTAATGAAAGAATAAATCAGACTTGTTTTTGTCTTCCTTTGACTTATTTCTGTGTTTCCTTCGTCCAAACAGAGACCAGTCAGCGTCAGCTACTTTCTATTATCATGAGAAGTCAGAGCCTGAAGGGAATGAGACGGAGCCCAACACGTCGGCCTCAGCTCCGGATAACCTGGTGACAGAGTGGATGTACTACAGAACGCTGAAGCATGGAGAGAGTGAATTCCCCCTCAGGAACAAACAGGTGAGACAGAGCGGATCAGTCCAAAGTCATTCAGTAACAGTAGGGGTGGAGACACTCCTCTGTTGTCGAACTTCATTGGCAGCAGCTGGATTGCAACACTTCTGGCCTGAGACTCACTAACCACTGTGTTGTTTACTCAAATCAAACCACATCCCTGTTTTTCAGCTCTGTCATCTGATCTTTTTGCTTCACTTTCATTATGAAATCCCACTTTTGAACACAGTGACTTGGATTCATGTGAAAACATGTATTTCTTCACCTCTTGTGTTTGATCTTTGTTGTATTTCACAGGTTAAACAGAGGGCAGACGAGTGCATCCGAGCTCTGGACAGACTCACTGAGATCAACTCAGGGATACCAGTGCAAAATGTTCTACAGTCACAGTTTGACTGGACCACATTGGAGGTAATCCTGTCTGAGTTTTTGGTGCAGAGGTCAGATATTAGATCAACAGGTCACGTTGTTTTTCCCTGTGTGTGAATCTTGTTAAGATTTTTGTCCCATTTGTGGAAAAGTCTCATTCACGCATCTAATCTTTCTCCTCTAAATGTTTTTGTCCCTAACATTGTGACTGTTTCTTCCTCTGGCTGACAGAACTCCATGGACCTGTGTAAAATAGCTGTGATGGGACATTCATTTGGAGGAGCCACAGTGATCGAAGCTCTGTGTAAAGAGGTTAAATTTAAGTAGGTGAATTTAAAGTTTCTTTGAAAGAGCAGCAATACGAGGCATCATGGGAAAGATTTTTTATGATTTATAGACTGTAGCTGTGTTTCCATCTCACTTTTTCACTGAATCAAAGCCATATCTCTGAGGTCTGGATAAAGTTTAGTTGCGTCTTGCCAGTGTTCCCATTACACCAAGAATTGGGAACAACCTGAGTAAAATCTAGTACCACAAGATTCAATTTGTGAAAGAAGGAAGGAGGACTAATGGTGCGTTCCATTTGTACTCGGAAGTCAGTATTTACCAGTTCTGAGTGGGAAATTTTAACTGGAACGCCCCTTGAAGTCAAAATTTCCTACTGGTAAGTCAGCAGATCCTACAACACCCCTGAGTTTTTAATCAAAGATGGCCGCCCCAGGTCTAAACAGTAATTAAGCTCCTGTTATATTCTGTTAATTTTAGCATTTCCAACAAGTGTTTCACAATAAATCAGCCGTATATATACTAGGGGTTTAATGATCCATCGTTATAGATTGATACATCGATTGGTTAAGCAATGATCCAATCACAACGATGGAAAGTCGAAACATTGATCAACATCGTGGTCTTTAATGTACGCCTTTATTTTGAAATCCTGACCGGACACGCATGTCCGTTTTCCTGCCAACCGCAAGTCGTTCTGAAGTTTCCTCTCAAGCCTCACACACTCAGCGTACGAGACACACATTTGAACCTTTTCACTGTCTGACACGCCACACCTGATATTTATCCTGCTGTAAAATGTTCTGTGTAGTGCCTACCGAGTCACACCGCTGTAGGCGAACGTGTAGCCGTTAGCATCACAGAGCCAAAAGGGAGCCAGACATATCGGCCAATCATAAAATAGCTCTCCTGTATCCGGGTAAGATACTGTCGACCTGACTGCAGAGGATGCATGCTGCACACATGACAGGAGTGCATCATCACACGACTGCAGTGAGTTTTCTCATGATTTGATTTTGTAGCCACTGATTCATGAAATTTCGTCTTGTGTTTTTATTCGCTGGTCAAACAGTCGACCGTTACCATGCCATTTCACAACAGACAGGAACAAAACACTGAGTGCAAACCATCATCTCCAGCTCGTCTACTCTCCCACTCACACACCTCCTGCTGCCCTCTGACCCACTCACAGCCTTCCTGATGCCTTTACTGACACTCAGAAACACCAACCTCTGCTCTGAACACAGAACGAACAGCAGAGCTGTTACAATAAGAACACCACAGTCCATACGTGTGGACGTGGACACGTACTAGTAGGAGAAGGAGGTGTGTCTGTTCATCAATGTGAATGAGGGACGTGTTTTTGTGAAAAAGATGTTTCCATTGAACCTTTGTGATAAACTTCAATATTTAAACTGCTGAAAAAACAGCTCGATGAAGTGTAAAAACTTTTTATCAACATTAGGGAGGCTTTTACAAACTGTGTTACCATTACCAGTTTTTATTGCCACATTTAGGTTTTGCGCAACTCAGGGTGTGATTGAAACTCGACTGGTATCAGAGTTAGTGCAGCAGTTCAGTGGATCAGATGCCAGGCGCACCCTCCTCTGTGGCTTTGATTACCATCGTACACTTTGTTTCCTGTTTGACAGAGCTGCAGAGCACTTTGCTTTCAATTGTCAGAGGGGGTGTAAAAAAGCAGGATGCTGGGTTCACCACAAGATCTCAGATCACAAACTTTGCTTGATGTTCCAGTCTTCCCTCTGAGTATTTCACAAACGCCTCTCTCTGACCCTAAACTCTTATCCAGGTGTGGCGTAGCCCTGGACGCCTGGATGTTCCCCTTAGATGATGAAATCTTCGCCCGGGTCAAGCAGCCAATCTTCTTCATTAACTCAGAAAAGTTCCAGTGGGCAGGGAACATCAGCCGCATGAGGAAGCTGGACTCGGCTGTGATTCAGAGGAAAATGATCACAATCAGGTGAGACAGAAGAGTTTGGTTTGATCCATGATTTGCTGACAGTGGGAGTTGACCCTTTTTCTCTGATGGGATGTGATGTTGTATTTTAGAGGAACGGTCCACCAGAGCTTCCCAGACTTCACCTTCCTGACGGGCAACTGGATCGGAAAGCTGATGAAGCTGAAGGGAGAGATCGACCCAGAGCTCGCTATGGACCTCAGCAACAAAGCTTCACTCGCCTTTCTGCAGCGGCATCTGGGTATGAACACTGAAGCTCTAACCCTGGACATGTCAAGTATTTTAAAAACGCAGCGCCAGCCTCTGCACTGCAAAGTCTATCTGATATTATCAAACCTAGTGTTTGTCTAATTTTTAAGTAACATTGTCTTCCAAAGCCCTGTTTCCACTACGTGGTGTGGTTTGGATCAGTAAAGCCTGACCCTGTTTGTGTTTCCACAGCCAACTGTGGCCTTTTTGGTAGGCAGCATGTGATAGCTGTGTCAGCTAGATAACAGTGTTACGACTCAGTGTACCCCGCTAATAAATCCAACCAAGAAAAACACGACATTAAACAAAGGGCAACGATGAGAGACCTCAGGAAGTGGACTAGAGATGTAAACATGACAGGGTTGTGTGTTGTTCTTTAGTACCACTGTCACACAGGAAGTGATGATTTTTTTCACTAATCAACAGACTGCAGTGTTCTGGGGTCAGATCAGTATTTCTGGCATGTAGACTGAAAAAAATCTGGTTTGAGGTGAGGTCCCTACAAAAAGTGCTCCCCTAGTGGCTGGCTGCAGTAGATCAAGAGAATAGATCAAAAACTCTCTCCCCAGTCATTCCAGATGAGCAGTGGTCAAAATTATGTCACTTAAGTCACATTTAAAGATGACTGACAGCTTCTGTTCATGTGTAGTTTTTTCAGGAATAAAAAGATACATCAAGAGGGAGAGCCAAGAAGAGATTAGACTCTTGAAAGAAAGAAAAACATATATTTTTGGTCACCCAGCTCCACCCAGATTGTCTACTGCACAGACAGGCTGCACAGTGGTGGTTCCTCAAACGGGAGTATTCAAAACCAACCATTCAAAGTATTCTTCAAAACCGTACAGTGGTAAAAGGCAGAGCCACACTGTCAATTCTATATACAGTCTAAGGTCTGGCGCCCTAACAGAAGGTTACCAAAAAGTGGGACAGTACAGGTGATTTGGGGACCTATATTGGTTGTAGTCAAAGGAAAGCCACAAAAGATGTGCTGTACCTAGACAAACTGAACTGAGCCGCCTGGTGGAAACAGAGCTTTAGACTGAAATTGAGCCAAGTTCAACTGACAAGTCCAGAAAGTGTCAAGATAATAAAAGAAAAAAATCAGGCATCAGTTTTTGCAGTAATTCGTTTTAGAGCAGAAATGCTGATTTTGTTATTCTTTATGGAAATTATTTTTGTTGTTTCCCAGGTTTTGAGAAGAACTTCAACCAATGGGATCCTCTGATCGATGGCCAAGATGAAAACCTCATTCAAGGAACAAATGTGGTTGTGCTGCAGTCTGCCATCTGAGCTGCCTTTGACTGCTGCAGAAAGAAACCAGGGCTTTCAGGCCCCTCTTGAATAGTTTCACCTCCTACTTGGTACCTCAGTTGAACAGTCTCAGAAAGTGGCACTAGGCTAACTTGGCATCGGAAAATGCCAGAGATAACATTTTCCAGAAGCAACAGATAACTCTACCTCAGCAGCAGCAGGACGGATGCTTTTCCTTTTGACTGATGACACACTCAGTGAATCAGTGTTTGTCTCACGAGGACTGAATGTTGCGTTGGAGCAGCTGAACACTTCTTCTTTTCACCGTTAGTGAAATCTTCACCATGACCTTAATGCATATCATTGAAATCTTCTGATTCTGAGCGCACAGAAAACCGACTGAGATCATCATCATCATCATCATCATCATGTTATCTTACACAAATGTTTGTCTTCTTGGACACAAGTTTCCAAAAGATGAGTTTCACTATGAGTGCTGTGTGATTATGGAAGAAGGCCAGAGCCCTGGCTGGGACTTGGGTTGGGTATTATTGAAGATTGAATATTAAGCTCCTGAAGATGGCAAACCAGAGAACACTTCATTGAGTTCGTTTAGCTTGAAGGAAATGAATGCCTAAAAATACCATACACCTTAACTCAGTTACAGTGGGAAAATAAGTATTGAACGCATCAACTTTTTTCTCATTACATTTATTTCCAAAGCTGCAATTCAAGCGAAATTTCTACCAGACAATGGTATTGACTCAAATAATCCACACATGAAATCATGACATTCAGGTCCGAAAATAATGATTATGTGGAACTGAGTATGATAACACAGGAAAAAAGTATTGAACACACCATGGAAAGGCTGTATACTTTGGCAAGGAAATGCACCATACCACCTGAAATCTGTCAGTAATTATTACTTGAATTTCCAATTAGTGCAAACCAACATCAGCTGGGCTAGAGCAAATTAATGGTCCTATAAAAAAGGTCGTTTTTCCACCAAGCAGTTAAATAAGACACACCTCATGATGAGTAAAGGCAAAGAGCTTTCTGAAGACATTCACAACCTGATTGTTGCTCAGCACCAGAATGGAACTGGTTACAGACTTATATCAAAGCACCTGACTATTCCCGTCAGCACCGTTGGGACCATTATTCACAAGTGGAAGAAGCACCACCTTCCCATCAACAGGCCACGCACAGGAGCTCCGTGAAGATTTCTGACCAGGGAGTCAGAAAGATAGTCAGAAGAGTACTCAACGAGCCAAGAAACACACTGAAAGTGCTCCAGAAAGACTTGGAGGCAGCAGGTACAATTGTTACGGAGAAAACAGTAGGCAATGCACTCCACCACCATGACCTCTATAGACGATCAACCTGCAAGACTCCATTCCTCAAGAAAAGGCGTGTTGAAGCTCGTTTAAAGTTTGCTTAACAGCATCTTGACAAGCCTGCAGAATACTGGGAGAATGTTGTCTGGTCAGATGAGACCAAAATTGAACTTTTGGGCTGTAATACTACATTCCATGTTTGGAGGAGAAATGGCACTGCACATCACCCAAAAAACACTACACCAACAGTGAAGTTTGGAGGTGGAAGCATCATGGCATGGGGTTCTTTCTCATCTCATGGTGTTGGCAAACTTCATATAATTGATGGAGCAATGAATGAAACCATGGATCGTGAAATTCTTGATATGGATCTGCTGCCATCCACCAGGATGATGAAGATGAGACGTGGCTGGACCTTCCAGCAGGACAGTGATCCAGAGCACACGGCAAAGTTGACTCACAAATGGTTTCAAAAAAAGAAAATCAATCTGTTAGAATGGCCTAGTCAATCACCTGACTTAAATCCAATTGAACATTTGTGGAAAGGATTAAAGAAAAGGGTTCACCAGAGGGCACCAAAGAATATTCCAGATTTAAAGACAATCTGTGCAGAGGAATGGGCCAAAATCACACCTGAGCAGTGTGGGGGATAAGTTAAAACATACAAGAATCGTCTGGAAGCTGTCATTGCAATCAAAGGCTCCTCCACTTAGTATTAGATGAGTCTCAGTTCCTGTGTTATTGTACGTAATTCCACATAAACATTATGTATGGACCTAATGTTTTAATTTCTTTTCATGTGTGAATTATTTGAGTTAATACCAATATCTGGTAGAAATTTTGTTTGAATTGCGACTTTGGAAATAAATGTTCATTCATTTTCTATACCGCTTATCCTGTTCAGGGTCCGGGGTGGCTGGAGCCTATCCCAGCTGTCATTGGGCGAGAGGCGGGGTACACCCTGGACTGGTCGCCAGCCAATCACAGTGCTGACACAGAGACAGACAACCATTCACTCACACACTCACACCTATGGATAATTTAGAGTGACCAATTAACCTGGTGAGCATGTTTTTGGACTGTGGGAGGAAGCTGGAGTACCCAGAGAGAACCCATGCATGCACGGGGAGAACATACGAACTTGGCCGAGGTGGGGATTTAAACTGGTAACCTTCTTGGTGTGAGGCTGCAGCGCTAACCGTTGCGCCACCGTGAAGCCTGGAAATAAATGTGATAAGAAAAAAGTTGACGTGTTCAATGCTTATTTGCCCCACTGTATATCAGTGTGTGACTCTGATAACTTTTTACTTTTAGATATTGTTCATTGTAAATATGTGCCATTTATACAAAACACAATAAATTTGATTGGTATAGGAAATCATTTTGTCCAACTTATTGTCCTGATAGAAACTCCTTCACTCAGTTCATTTGGCCTCTGATGAGTCTAACACCAGCCCGACCCTTGGTTAGGTCATGAAAGCACATGGAGAAAGAAATGATGATTTTAGAAAGCAGGGTAGAAGTAGCTCTGACTCACATGGATGGATCTGTAACCATATTTATTGTGCCAACATAAATCCAGCTTCAAAGCATGCATGTTTCACACAAAGCACAGAAAAGTGCAACATTTTCTATCAAACCAAAGATTCAGTAGGTCTTGAACAACTTTGTCCCAGTAAATCAGAACATATCGCCTGTAATTACAGAGCTCACCGCAAGGCTGAGCAGGTAAACACACACTGAGAAACAAATCCACAGATATGGACATCTTTAACTTCAGAGGCATTTTAACACTAGTTTTCATCAATAATATTAATTTTTAATGAAATCAGCCAACAGGCTGAAGGATAAATAAACAGAAAGATGAATCAAGATGAACAAAGGTAAACATGTTTTAGAAAACTGAACAGGTAAACTGTCGGAATGTTTCCATGTGAGGTGTCTAATGAAGACCCGTTGAGGAAACAGGAAGTTGTTACTCCTCTGCTGGTATTCTGCCTGTTAAGTGGCCCTCAGAGTCATCGCTGGCCTTCAGGGACAGGTGAGTTACCTCAGACAGCTGCCCCTCTAAGAAAGGAAAGACGTTAGATGGAGGTTCTTTATTTTTACTCAGGCAGGGAAAAAAAGCAAATGTGCTCCTTCACCAAATGAAATTTAACACTTACCAAAACTGTCCTCCAGGGATGACATCTCCTGGCCGAGCTCTCCTTTGCTGGAATCCTAAATCATGAAAAAATAAAGCTGGGATTATTTAAAGTCTGTAGGACAGAGCTTTGAGCTATCAAATCACCTCACACTGATCATGGGAAATCTTGGTAACTGTACTAACTGGGGTCAGTAGCATCTTAATTAACATCTTAATTTGGATAACCGCTCTAACCTGCTGAGCTTTAGGGCTGTGTGCACATCCACTCAGTAAACAAACAGAACCATTACCTCTAAAGCTCTGTTATCGAACAGCCCCTTTGGCTGCAGCCTTAGCCCCATGCAGGACTGAAAATAATCTGCCAGTTTACTAATTACACCATGAAAGAGACGCAAGTGCATTAGGTCATAGTTAAAGGGGAACCTCCAAGAAAACCCCATCAAACAAAGTCAAACTGGGCACGCCTACTACACATAACCAGAGATAAACCTGGGATTCAGGGTAAAGATTAAGGCATTGTTTAGATAAAGATCTTGAAAAATAAAATCAGCAACATCAAAGCTGCTGTGAGGAACAACCAGCGCAGCAATGTCCCAGTAAGTCAATGAAGAACAAGCAGCTGTTTGATGAGCGCCAACATTTCACTGCACAGATCTAGGAAGGACCCAGACGCAGATAAGGGAAGAGAGAATCAAACTAGAAACCTTGCTGGTGTGAAGCTTTGTTTGCCTCCCTCATCTTATCTGTTCACATCGATAGACCTTTTCGTAGGACTAGTACAACCCCAGAGCTTGAAGTGAAAAATAATGCAGAGCCTTGACTTTTTTGCTTTTGGGTACAATCTAGCTAACATTACATTTACATAGACAAGTGGCTGAGATATGGCGAATAACGAGTCGTGTTCTGCAATGAACGTTGCCGCGCATAGTTTTAGATCACAAACCCGGTCAGTCATTGATGTGGTATCGGTTGCTCCCAGAAAACAAGTTGCGAGGTTCAGAGTGGGGACAGCAGCTCTATGACCGGGTCTGACTCGTGCCGTAACATGACTTTTTTGCAGCTAGTTGTGCACATATGTTTTTTTGGGCACACGGTACAGAAGCAAGCACCCCACTCCTTCAATTTTTTACGCCAGCAACTAAAGGGCTTGCCATCTTTGTAAACCTCTTCCAACCATGCCCAGTGATGTTTCTTTTTAAATCATTTATCACCGAAGACATCCCCCTGCCTCAGCTTAAAAAATGTGTTGTCCATGGTTCTGACATCAGCGTTCCAAACTCTGTGAAACCATGTGAAACTCTGGTATAGATAGAGCTCTATCTGGATCGTCTACTAAGACCTGCCCACCACTTCCAATGGCTGGTGGCTTTCTGAGCAAACACACCTAACAACAAACAAAGTTAAATTCAGTAAAGTCAGCACCAGCAGCCCCTCACAGATAAGTCTCATTATTATGATGTTGAAATGCTGACTCAGCATTTCAACATATTTTGCTCCTGTGAATTTCTTCTTTTTATTCTTCCGTACGTTTTTTGGCACCTTTCACAGTATTCAATTTGCACTGATTTCCCAGTTCACTTTTTTAACTATTCATCTTCTTTGAGGAATGGATTGCTATATCTTTTCACTTCTCTAACTCTTAAATTTTTCGACTTATTTCACTTTTTCCAAAAGGATTAGAGCTTGAGTACACAGAAAGCTGATGACCCTGCTTCCTTAAGCCTCGTCTTTCACAGGATGTACTTGCTCTTCACCCATCTCACACTGTTTTTAAACTGCAACAGCAGATTCAGAGGGTGTCAGCAGAAATCCCAAAGCCTTCAGCTGCCCCAGAAAAGGCAAAAACTCCCCCCAAAAAACCTTAAAAAGCACCAAAAGTGGCAGCCATCTTGAATTTGAAAGTTAAAATAAGGTCAAATCATTATGTAACCCTGATATATGTATTTCTTAACAAAAATAAGGTCTGAAAACATGTGTTGTCCATCATTGTAGGTCCAGCTTTTAAAAAGATCATTTCCATGACAGCCATTTTGGATTTTTGACTCCAAAAAATCCCCCCCCCCCCCATTTAAAAAAATACACCCTGGCTAAATTTGTTTTTTAGCCCTCCTAGATGACAAATCCATTGAGAAACAGACCTTCACTCACCGCGGTCACGTTTCGGTCCAAAATGACCCAACTATCTCCTGAGAGTACCGTATTTTCCGCACTATATGGTGCACCTAAAAGCCTATAGTTTTCTCAAAAGCCAACAGTGTGCCTTACAACCTGATGCGCCTTATATATGGATAAAGGCAGAGTGGTGTTACTCTGCGGAGTAACACCACTCCTCTGGACGTCGTGGTGGTCCCACTCCACGTCGTGCCTTATAACGGTCTAATGCACGCTTCCGACTAGTTTAATCCGCTTATACCTTGGTCCCACAAACTGTAAACTTTAAAAGAAATCATGAATAATTGCTGTAAACTTGCTAACTGTGCTCAAATATAGGAACTATTTCCAGTTTGAGTCTGCACTGATGCGTAAAACTCTCTTAGAATAGTATTTCGTTCAGCAGCTGACAAATTCAACTCAGCATCTCTTCCTTTCCACATTAAATATTCTCTTAAAATTGTAACAGCTCATTTTGTAACTTTTCTGTGTTCTCTTCATCTTTTTCGTTTTCAATCTTGTTGAGCTCTTCTGATGTTACCTGCTTGTAACGTTACCTAGCTTGTTCTATTTTTGTTTCCTCTTCTTCCCATTAATCATATGTTTTGTTTGGTCCAAAAATGTTGAAATTGACTTCAAAATCCATATTTCAGCGCTCTTGTGTTATCCTCGCCCGCTGAAATGTGTGTGACGCGTCGCTACGCGCACAGCGGAGTGATACAATGGTGATTTAACTTGCCGAACTATCTGTCAACTGGCGTGCATTAGACCAATCTAAAGCACGCCAGATGACATTGGAATTCTCACTGACCATGGTATAATATTGATTAATCATGGCTACTGTAGTCAGGGGGCGTGGCCGAAGTAACAGTGGTAAGAGCTGGTAGAAAGGAATTCTGGTAAGTGCTAACATTAGCTCACAGGCTGGCCTGGGCTTCTTCTCTTGTTTATTGTCAGAGCAATACAGCGCCCCCCAAAGCTCTGGCATGTGAGCTGATCTCTGAAAACGGCTTTTGTGGACGGCAGACACGGCTTTGTCTTTACAGCCCACTTTTTTTGAAAATGGCACAGAAAATTGTCGGAGAGGAAAATGTGCTGCTCCATGTGGATGTAGCCTGAGTTTGACTGACTTTTCTGACTGTATTGTTGACATTCCCTTCAGCCCAGCTCCATCTAGTGGATGCATAACGTAACCCCAGCCACTACTGTAGCTTCTACTATATGCGCCTTATAATGTGGTGCGCCCTATATAATGAAAACAGTTTTCAAATGGGCCATTCATTGAAGGTGCGCCTTATACTCACAAGTGCTTTATGGTGCGGAAAATACGGTAAACACAGTTACCTCTTTGTGTTCAGGGTGTGTGTGCACCAGCTGCTCACAGCCTTCTGTTTCTGCTGCTGTTTGAAGATCTGGAACACAGAAATGTTTTCATCAAACATCCACACCTCTCTGCACCTTCAGTTCATCCAATCAGCTACAACTCCTGATACCTCTGCCAACGTCTTCCAGACAGATCTCCCCAACTAGACAGGTGACCTCTTCCACCAGGTGATCCTGGAAGACAGAAACAGGGTTAAAGGAAGACTTCATTCACTGTCCGATGTTTGCGTCTGTTTAAATCTGTGCCGCTGACTGACTAGTGGCTCTCACCAGATCTGGTGAGGGAGTTGTGCTGACTTGAGGTTCAGAGTCTGATGGCAAATTTGCAAACACACAAGCAGAAAGCATATGGTCAAAGAGAACACAAATGGTTTAAGAGAAATGGAAGAGGGGGATATCACCTGTTCAAAACTAGTTCATCACAAAACTGTACCAACCAGAAAGTTTTTCCGTTGGAGTCAGTGTCTTGTCCTCACTCAGTGATGTATCCTGAAACAGACCATATTAACACAAGAACCTTTACAAAGAACTAACCTTCAAACCAACTGGACTTAAGGTCATTGCACAATCAGTCTGTTTTTTTTTCTGATGCTTTTTTTGATTCTTAAATCCGAAGGGGAAAAAAAAACATTGTGGTATGGTATCTCTGAGTAGTCAAACTATCATAGAAACAAGCTGGGTGACTGTGAAAAAGACAGCAAAAAATCAAACCTGTTCAAAAAAAAAATATGAGCAAAAACTATGGCACAAGTGTGCAAACATGACTGACATAACGTGTCTGGTTTGCACACACAAAAAAAACAAGCTCAGTGTTGAAAGACTTTTAGGATTGTGTTCTTTGTTCCAGTTTTACCTCAATACTAAAGGCCTCATCGTAAAGGGAGAGGTCTTTAGTCTGTATTCCGTGCTCTGTGGGAGAATCTGTGGATATAAGAATGACAGAGGTTTTTTTTGGAGCATCATATCTGTACCAATAAACAGATGCATTTTTCAACCCTTTTTCTGTCACTTAAGGACCAAATACCAGGATCTGTTTCCTGATGATGAGCAACCTGCTTCCCTTCAGCCATCACGACAATCTGTAACAGAGAGAATTCTGTGCTCAGCCTGAGAGATGTGTTGACAGCACACTAGAACATTGATAGTTTGTTTAACTGTCATACTGAGTCACATTACCCAAGTCTTCAAACCAGCATCTGCTTTCAGAACCATTACCTCATCATCTTTAGTTACACACAGCAGCTCTTCCTTCAGGACGCCACCTTCAGGTTCAGACTCCTGCTCTGTGAGAGCCTCTGTCAAGATTATCATCATATCAGTATCAATTAACAGTTGATATTTTGTAATCCCTTTGTATATCCATCGTCTTCTTTCCACCTCTCAGTGTATTTTCATGATGTACTGGAAGTTACTCACCAGCTGGCTGATCACAAGGAAACTCTGTGCAAGACAGCAAGGTCTCATTTTGGACCTAGGATGATGTAGAATTCAATGCACAGGAAAAAACACTCCAGTTTAATTTACAATGGCACTTTACACACAACAGTAGCACAGCATCCTTTACTCTGAAACAGTCTAGTTCATTAGATGAGCACTTCACTGGTTCACCATTTAACAAACTATAATCCTTCTACGTGTAATGTGTATACTCTACAGGTAACGTCATGTAACATTCACCAAAGTGTCACAAACTCAGTGTTAAAACCCTGCAGTTAAATGCAGCTGGCATTTAGAAACTCAATGTGATGTAAGTTACCATTTCCTTTGCTCTCACAGCGCTGACACCATCAGCACTTGCACTGGGGACCTGTCTGTGGTCTGGCTCAGGATGACCTGCAGGGCAGAGGAAAGCACATCACTGACACTTTAACTGTGGAGCGTTGCTGTCGTGACAACCAAAGATTCATGCCTGCTTTGCAGTACCTGGGCGGATCTCTGTCAAACCTGCCTCTTCTCCACAACAGCTGGGCTCTGACTCTGGAGAATCCTGAGCAGCAAAACAGAAGACATTCACACATCAGCTGGGATGTGGAAGTTACAGCCTGAATTTCAGGTCTCTGAGGTTAAAATCATTACCACATCATGAGAGGAGGCTGTGCAGAGGTGGAGCTCACTAGCAGCCGTACCAGAGTCAGCTGGAGGACCTGCAAGTACAGAAAATAAAAGATGATAAGACAGAATCAAAGAGTTGTCTGAATGCTCCCTGATAAGTTACAAAGATCACACTTCATTTGACCCTTTGATTACCTTTTGCCATTAAACTTTTCTTATTCCAAATACAAAATAATAAGTTATCAGAAAAAGGATCTTAAAGGTGTAGGAACCTTGGGCCCCGTTTGCACAACAACGTTTCATCTAAAACTGCTGAGGTGCAGTGAAAAAAATCTGCGTTTGCACAGAATTGCTGAGGGGCTGAAAATGCTGTAGTAAGCATGCCAGGCCTGTAGGTGGCGCTCTTACTGTCATGTCCAGAAGCCGCTTTTGGGAGATCTCCATTAATGTAAAGTTGAGCTCATCATCTTGTGTTTTGGTAAAAACTAAGTGCAGAAGTGGAGCAACAGATGCTCATTTTATATTTAGACAGTCAGCAGATTCAGCAGAACATGCACAACAGGGTAAGCCGCGACTTGTAACAACAGTATTGTTGGACTGTTGTATGAGCTCAAGCCGAGAACGACATCAGCGTTTTCACTGGAAACGCTAGCTTACTATTTATGCGGCAGCGTTCACAGCAGCGTTGGTGGCAGCGTTTCAGAAAAAAAACACTCTGGAGGCTGTTTTCAAAAATTTGCGTTTTATGTCGGCTAAAATGCAACAAAACTATTGTGTTCCACCCTAGAACTGTTGTTGTGCAAACGGCCCCTTACACTTCATGATTTCCATCTGGCTGTGTCTCATTATTTACATGTCAAGTGATGCGGCAGGACTGAGACAAAGGGAGTGACCAGTTTCTAACATATATCGAATATTCTCTTAAAAAATTGCTTTTAGCATCAAAACACTTTGTCAATTCAAATAAGGAGTTTGGCTGCATTTTGACCTCATCTTTACCTAAAACTAATTGCAGTTAAGAGCCCAGTCGTCTGCAAGTAGAAGTTTTCAATTTATAGTCCCTAAGATGCAGTATTTAGATGAAGCAAAGAAAACATTCAAAGACCAAATACCAGGATCTGTTTCCTGATGATGAGCCACGGGCTTCCCTTCAGCCATCACGTCATTCTGTAACAGAGAGAATTCTGTGCTCAGCCTGAGAGATGTGTTGACAGCAGACTATAACATTGACAGTTTGTTAAACTGTCATAGTGAGTCACAGTATCCAAGTCTTCAAACCAGCATCTGCTTTCAGAACCATTACCTCATCATCTTTAGTTACACACAGCAGCTCTTCCTTCAGGACGCCACCTTCAGGTTCAGAATCCTGCTCTGTGGGAGCCTCTGTCATACAGAAACATTTGCATGGAGTTACTGAATGCTGGAAATTCATAGTTACCCGACACGTCTGCATATCTACCTTTGATTGCCAAGTGATTATATACAGGATGCATTTCAAGTTTTTTTTTATTAGGTACACTTTACTATTCTCTTTAGAACACCTGATCCTTTCAGTTCTATTAATTGAAACTAAAGCAGCTCAAGTTCAATGAATCGCTTGAAATGGTGCAAAGGTAAGTGTTGAACTGCCAGAGGGTAGGGTTAGTCACAACTGAAACATAGTGAACATTTAACAATCCTATAAGAAGGCTCTTCAACAACTCAAAGCTGTTTCCAGCAATGGAGACTGATGAAGCCTTCAAACTTGGTGCTACCAGTTCCTCCAGGTGTCCTAGGTGTTCTTAATCCCTTCCAACCAAATAGAGCTGAACACATCGTGGGACTAGACCCTCATGGTGAGCATAATTGAACATTACTGTTCTGCAGAAATGTGTGCGACGCTCTACAGCAGGAAGAGACCATTCATTCACTGGAGACTCTGACAGGAAGAAGTCTGGCAGAGCCAAAGCCAAACCAGAAGACCATTTTCTGAGCTTCAACAGCTTCAAGCTTCACAGCTCCAAAGAGGTAGAAGTGTCTCAGTCACAGTTTCAGTTACTGTGAAGAGGACACTTTAAGATGCAGCTTTGACAGGTCAGACTGCAGAGAAAAAGACACCCATCACAAAGACAGAGGCAGAGGAAGAACCAGAGGCTGGACCATCAAACACCACCAATGGTCCACTGAAGCCAGGAAGATGAAGCTATGGACTAATAAACCAAAGTTTGAACTCTCTGCTTCATCATCGGGATATATGTGGAGTAGGCTAAGGAAAGGATGGTTCTTCAGAGAGGGACATCACATGGAAACAAGGAGGAGACGTCTGGATGGTCTGGGCCTGTTTGACTGGATCCTTGATCTGGACATGGTACCGGGTCAAAGGCACCCTAAACCAAAACCCCCTCCCACAGTACCCTCTGGGATGAGCCTGGTTGGTTAGGGGTTCATCCTACAGTAAGATAATGAGCCCAAACATCAGTCCAATCTCTGCCAGAACCACTTTAAGAATTAAGGAGAAGACAGTCAGCCTGGAAACATGAAGGGCCCTGCCAGCTCAGTGTCAGTCTGCAGACTTAGACCCAACGGAGCTAGTATGGGAAAACTGGACTGAAGAGTGTAAGAAACTTCTGCTGGAAAAGAGGTGGAAGAACTTTCCAAAGATCTGGTATCATTGTAGAAAGAACACCAGGAGTGAGTCCAGTTAGATCTGACAAAGGTGGTTACGCTGATGAGTCTAGTTCAGGTTCATAAATTGATTCTATCATTTATTTTTCAACTTTTTCATTTGTTTTATTCTTGTATTTATTTTAGAGAACAATGAAACATTAAACTGTATCATTTTAGTAAAACCTGGACAAACTGGGCTGTTCGTAAACTTGTATTGTATTAGTAATTCCTTACCAGAAGCAGGGTGCACACATGAGGACAGCAGTAAATCTGTCCCAGTCTGAAAGGGGAAAAAACATACAGGTAAAAACAAACTCTTCAAAATGAGCATGCTCCTACAAAATCTTCATCCAATCTGTTTTCCCCACATGGCTTTATAAACATTAAACACCAAAAACAATCAGATCACATCCTTTTGCAGAATGAATTGCAAAGAACTGTCAATCCACGGAATCCAGCCACAAAACCAACTCCATGTACCTGCTCAAAGCTGTTAGAAGTCAGATTTATGCTCTCAGCGGGCCAGATGGATTCACGGGGGACCTTTAGAGGAATACAACACCCAATCACATTTCATCATCTGTAACCACCCATACAGGCAAATAAGTTGTGACCTATTCAAACAGTGGGTCTGTACATGCAGTGTTTGGCAGTTTACCATTTTTACAGCAGTTGTTCTGGTAAGAACAACTGGTTCGGTGACATCTGTGTCCTGTTTTTCCTCTTTTGGAGCTGGAGAGGCAAAGAAAGAGCAAGACATTAAACACTTTTATTTGGAAGAATCAGGTGACCTCAGTCGTGAGTTTATGAAAACGTACAACCCTATATTAGCTAGATAAGGAGGCTGTGTTTCAACATCATTTCCAGAAAGACCATTCCAACTAGCACTGTTTTTAGCAGTATGTTTTGGTATGAGACTTGCTAATCAGAATCAAAAATGAAAAGTGTTTTTGGAACATCACTTACCGGATACGGTCATGGTGTCAAAGCTGCTTTCCATGCTGTGGGTATGAACCTCCTCAGGCAGAGACTCCAAGAGTGTTTCTGTGATTCCTAATTCATCTGAAGCCTCCGTCAGGTTTTTATCCAACACAGAACTGATATCATCAGGTACTACAGTGTCTATCATTGAACCAACTTCTTCAGTGCATGTGTTCACTTCAGGGGATAAAGTTTCATCTGAGCTTCTTTCAACACTGTAGGTACCGATCTCTCCAGGCTGCAAGCTAATTGCCATGCTCCCCGACTCATTTGTGTCTTCTCCGGGCCTTTCAAGCAATAGAACATTTATGTCATCAGATTCAAAGGTTTCCATGACTGAAGCAGCCTCCTCTTCAGTCTCTTTGGGTTCTTCTGTATCCTCAACATGTGTCAAAAGGTCCTTCTCTTTGGTTTCAGACACTGTCTTCCTTGGAGTCATATTCACCCCTTCCCTGGACAGAGTTTCTCCAAGGCTCTCAGTCTTTCTTAATATCTGGGGTTCAGAGGTCATACTGCCGTCTTCCTCTGAGGTCACTTCAACAGTCTGGGCACAGATATGCTCTTTAGCACTCTGCTCACCACCATGGTCTCCTGGAGGACAGACACAAGCCACAGAAGTATCCATTTGGTTTTGGGGCTCCAGCAGATTCTTTGGTGGTGGAATCTCTTCCACAGTTGGGTCACATTGCAGTTTGTTCTCTGCCATGGAGGGTCTCCACCAGGTTTTCAGTACCTCATTGATCATCTGGCCCTCACATTGTACCAACACAAAACATGTAGTTTTACCTTCTTCTCTGCTTACTCTAGTGACAGTCATCTGTACAGCTTTGTCAACTGTAAGCACTGAAAGCTCATCTACTGCACCACTGTCCCAAGATCCATTTGAAGCATCCAAGCCTTCAAGTTTGCACAAAAATGCCTGTGGGGGGATTTTAGCCAGATCCTTTGGGATTTTTCTCACACCTGAGACACTGACTTTGGACTGGTTTCCATAATCCACAAAAGAAACAAGCAGCTCATTCCCTTCTTTGTTGATGACCTCTGCCCGGTACCAGAGATTATCATTTGGAAATAAAGCAATGCATGGACTGCCAGGAGGAAAGGAAGCAAAGTTGAAATCTTTATCGACAGCATCTCCAACTTCTGCGACACCCAAAGTAATCTTATCAAGCTCTCCTGAGTCTGCAGGTTGACACCAAAATGTCTGATCATTGTTAGTAGTTGTGATATAGGCGTCTAACTTTTGCCCTTCTGAAAACTCTTGTTGGGGGTAACGCAGAGAACAGGAACTCAGTTGTGAGTTGTCTGGCACTTGCCTGCGGTCAGAGTTCTGAGCTGGTTTTAACTCCATTTGTTCATGTTTGCCTGAGTTTATTTCAGAACCATCAGTTGGAAACTGAGAGGGAGTTTTGCAAGTGAGGTTCACACCACTGTCTTCGAGGCTGACTTCCCACACTGATCCTGATTCCCTGATGAAGCTGCACTTGAAAACCTTTTCTCCTGTTTCTCCAATGTCTTCTTTAAAAGCTGACACAGCCTCTGGATCAAGCACTTTCTCCTCTTCAACAGTTGCTGGATTGCTCAGCATACAGTGAGTGCTGAACGTGGGAAGCTCCAAGAAACACTTCTGGAGTCTGCCTAGCCTGGAAACTGGCAAAACTGCTGTGTTTCCAAAGTCAATAAACTCCACCAGGGCTGTTGCATTACTGTGAATTTCTCTCACAACTGCCCTGTACCACGATGAATCTTCAGGGAACTCTGCTTGTACCAGGTCGCCTGGGTACACATCTTTGATGGAGTTGGTTTGAGGGATAACTTCATCATTGAGCTTTTCCACCAATGAGATGATCTCTTCCTCCTCTCTGACGAGCTGCAAATAGAAACTCAACGGACTGTTGCATTGTGAGACATAAACTTCTGCTGTCATGCCGGGTGTGATCGATTTTGAAGGCAGGTCAGCAAGCTTAGGAAGAGCCTCACAGTTGCTTTCTCTGTTAGAGTCTTTGACAAGTTGTGTGGACGTGACAAGCTGTGCAGTAGGATGTTGCATTTCTCTTGGTTTGGTTTGGGCAGTAGAATCTTTTCCTTCATCATTCTGAGCCTTTTCCAAATTTTTCCTTTGGTGTGGAGGTTGATACAGTTTCAAGGGAAAAGCTTTGACTTTCTGACCATTTTCCCCACTGCGAGTCAGCTTAGACTTTGAGTGCAGATTCTTGTCAGCATCCCTCAGTTTGTGTGCTGGTTTTGATGCTGACAGACTGTTCTTAATGGTTTCGGAGTCCATTCCCTCAATTTGTTTTGAGGCAGCTTTCAGACTCTTTTGTCTGTGATTTAGTGGAAGGTCAGGTGCCTTCCAACTCTGGTGGACAACCACTTTTTCGGAGTGCATCCCAATCTGAAACTTCTCTTTGATTTTTGCATTAATCTGAGTGTTTCCATGATACAGCTCAACTTGCAGTTTCCCATCAGGTTCTCTGGCAACAACTAATGCCCGGAATTTGCAATCTGTTACACTTGTCTCAAACCAGCTGTTCACCTCATCAGGAGCATCAGCAGGGACATCAGAGAGACTACAAACAAGGGCTTGCACTGGCACGGACATGATGTCATTCGCCTCTCTGGGAACTGGAAGTAAGGCAGACTTTTCCACTTCAATGGTGTCACCGTAATCCACAAAGTGAACAAGAATTGCTGGCTTTGTAGCTTTGATCTGTCCTCTGTACCACCGTCCATCTGTGTACTTTGCAAAGCATAAAGCTCCAAAGACTGTTGGGAGCTTTACATTTTCAAGTTGATGACAGAGACTGTTGACTTTGATCTCAAGATCATTTATCACATCAGCATTCCTCCCAAGCTGGCAATAGAACTGACTGACACTGTTGACACATGTTACTGTGACCTGTTCCTCCTTTCCAGTTTTGATGTTGTGGGTCGAGTAATAATATGTGTCAAGACGGAAAGATGACCCTGCTGCTTTCTTGGGGGGTGCACTTTTGAGTAGACTGACCATACTGGCGGAGACACTCTCAAACGGAGTTTCCAGATCCACGATATTGAAAACAATCTTCTGCTCACTGAACATAACAGCATAGATGGTGCACTTCAAAAGGACAAAGCCAGATGCAGCATTCTCAACAAAGTTGTGGAATCTTGTTACTGCTTCTTCACTCCACTCATTCGCAGCAGACATGGGGCCAAGAGGGTTCAACAAGCTGCATCGAAAGGCTTGGCCATGCAGAGTGAGAAACTGTGGGCAGATCCTCCTCAGATCAGAGATGGAAACAGTTTCTGTTTGTCCATAGTCAACAAACAAGACATCCACATGAGGCGTTTCGTGTTTTTGGATCACAAGAGCCCTGTACCACATTTTATTGTCAGGGTGGCGAGCAACACAGGCAGTTTCTACAAGAGGTTGGAACTCACTGCCTTGGTAGTAAGTCTGCATGTCATGCATGAGCAATTTCAGGAGTTCTGCATTTTGAACCAGCTGGCACCAGAAGTCGTTTGGGCTTTCGATGAAGGACACACTAACATCCAGTATACTGCCAGTCGGAAACATGTGTTCCTTGAAGGTGGGAGTTCTTTGATTACCAAAAACTTTGACCGTATTCAGGGTCTCACAAGAAGTCCCTTGGTAGACATTTGTCCCTGAGAGTCTGGCATCTGGAAGTTGTGCCGTTGGTGTGACTTTTGGTTGTCTTTGTGTCTCAGTCCTTTCAGCAAAACCAGAGCAACACATAAGTGCAGCAAGATCCCTCTCCCCCTGTGCTTCAGGATCTGTGAGTTGAACAACATAGTAATCGTCATATTTTGCTGTCACGTGTACATTTAGGGCTTTTTCTTTGGTGGCTTTGATGAAAAACTCACAGGCACTTTGACTCCATTTTTGTCCATTTGGCCTGATACCAGCAAGCTTGCATTTCAATGCAAGTCTTGGCAGCTTTTTAAACTTGTCAGGAAGGGCCCTGATGTTACACCTGTCCACATTTTCAGTGTTTCCATAGTCAACAAAAAGCACCTTGATTTCAGCTTCACCAACCTCAGTCACAGTTGCTCTGTAGAAGTCACCATCTTCTGACTTGGAGGCACAGTACAGCCCAACTGTTGGATTTCTTACGTCAGTGTTTTCTGAATCTTTGTACAGATCATAGATGCGATCCATCAGTTCAACCAGCTCATTTTCATAGTTCTGAGTTTGAATCCAGAACTCTGATGGATCAGACACATGCTGAACAACTGCCACATGTGAGGAGTTGAGAGAAAGGTCTTCAGCTGGGAACCTCTCCATTGTTCCTTTCCCCTCTTGTTTTTCTGACATCTTTCTGTGAGATCCATCTCTCTGAGGTGGATCCTGACGTCTGCAAGTGACATTACATGGAGCATAATCTCCAGGCACTTTTTTACTCTCCAGGGAACAGCTCATGTTTGAAGCAAACAAGTTGTTAATGTTGGTGTTTTCATCCCCATAGAGTGTAACATAGTAAACACCCTCAGAGACGCTTTGGTACTCAAATTTGGCAATCACTGTCTTGTTCAGGAGAAGGGTCTTGAGATAGCCAATTTGGCTGGCTGTCCAACCAACCCCTTTGTCAACAATTCCATGGAGGGAGCAGATGTAAGTCACAACAGGCATCCTGAAGAACTCTGCAGCCAATGGTCTGACATTCTCTGCTTGAACTAAATGTTTAGTTCCACAGTCAATGTTCAACACTTCCACTTGGTTGTTTGAGAGGACCTGTTGTAAAACAGAGCGGTACCACTTGCCATCATTTCCTCTTGCAGCACATGGACATCCTATCATTGCTGGACCAACAAGACACTTGGTCATTCTTCCCTCGCAACACAGTGTGATCTGCTCTGAAAGTTTCTTTAACTCTTGAGAGAATACCTTCAACTGGCAAAATATCCTTTGGGGATTTGTTACATCTGTGACTGTAACGGTCTCCACAGTTCCTGCTTGCAGCTCTGGGTACAGAAAAAGCTCTTTATTGTTCAGGCTCTCACCTTCTCCACCTGAAGAGAGCCCAATCCCTGCAGACTCACCAGCTCCACTGGGGGACTGCAGCGACTTCAGGACAAAGTCATGGAATGTGTCTGGAGACAGCCTCTTGGCAATTCCCATCTCATACATTTGTTTGGCTATGCAAGGGATGTCTAAGAGGAATGCTCTTTGCGGCAACAATACGTCTTGCACATGTGCCTTCACAGACTTCCCAGAGATCGATTTCAGGAACTCAAGAGCCACTGGAGACCATCTGTTCTCAGTTGAAACCGGTAACACGTTAGCTAGCACACAAAATTCCACTTCAGGCTGAAGGCAGAAGTGTTTCCTCTTACCCCATGCAAGCTTACTAAAAGTAGTGTTGAAACTTATTCCTTTGTCAATGAGGAACACACTGTATTTGGGGCCATGTCTCGAGACTATGCGGGACCTGTACCAAGTGCCATCAATCTGCACCAAGCACTGATCACCAGAATTTCCTTCAAACTCTTGAAATGTTTCACCTGGGGACTGAATTTCTTTGGCCAGGCACTCATAATCTCCTGTCTTCTCCTTGTTAAATTTTCCCCAGAATTCAACAAGCACACAAAGGGGATGCAGGTGGACCTTGGATATAAAAAGTGTGATATCTGACCCTCGAGCAGGGAGTCCTTCAATTGAAGTCATTTTGGTAGTTTTATGAACTACAGCTGTCCATCATTCACTCCCTCTCATCAACAAGGAGTGGGTCCACCAACTGTTGTCTGGAAAACATTGAAGCACATAAAGAACAGATATTTTAGCTTTGCTCTTGAACTTACACAAAGTGAGAATCAGGCCATTCCAAAGATCACTTTTTTTTTTACCTTAAACCAATTAGCATGTCCAGATGCAACATTTACCAGTATATACCTTTAAGACTGGATGCAACATTTATGAGTATATATCTCTGAGGTAAGACGGGACGTGTAGGTAATATCAGTCAGTGTCATGATCATCATTTCCAAGACACGTTACAAATGAAATGTGCTGTGGTTTGCTGAAGTAGACATGAAGGGAAGTTTATCTTGTTTTTTGTTTTGCTATTTTTTTTTTTTTTTTTTTTGCTTTTTGAATGCCTTTTTGAAAGCTTAGATGGATGACTATATGAAATGACCTTCATATTACATGTGGTCTTGAAGGGATAAACCCACATGCGGTTAAGTTAAATAGTACTGAACTTTGTTTTTCATTCATTTACTCATTCATTCACCAGTTAACCTGATCAGCATGATTCTGGACTGTGGGGAGAGGCTGGGGTACCCAGAGAGAAAGCACGCAAACTCCACACAGAAAGGTCCACCTTGCCCAAAACAGGATAAAAACTGGTGAGGTGACCATTTCGCCGTTAAGGAACAGCGCTACACACTGCACCACCATTTTGCTTTGTTTTTTCAAAATGTCTTTCAATATATGTGCTTACATTTATATTATACACTATTACTCTTATTTGTTCAACAACAGTTGCCATTAAAGACAATATTAAATTCAAATCCCAAAGAGTTGAATATAAACTATACCTCTCATCATTTAATGTTTAAACCACTTTCCTTCAATCCTCTGTTTTTTTATCTTTCATTTTCAGGAGTTTGATTGAGATCTTTGGCTGAAACATTTACGAAGCTGCAACCCTTTTAGTTTCACCTGCAGATAATTAATAATTTGATTGACCTGTAAAACCTGCTGCTCTTCAAAAATAATCTGATCATTTTTAGATTTAGATAGTTGACAAACATACGCCAGTTTATGTCAGAACAAAACCCACTCTGCCGAAAAAAATCCCCTCTTTTTGGTGATATAGCTGGATCATTATTTGTGAAAACTAACAGGACGACGATGGGCGTTGGACCAGAGCTGCACGCTGCTTGGACAGACATGGCTGAGAAGTTGTTTGACTTTTACCTGGGAGCAAGCTGAGTCTCGTCTTTCTCTGTAACTCCCTCCATTTCACCAACTGCGGATGGAAACTAGCCTTGAGCTAAATCAAGCATATTTACAGCATTGTTACCTGTTCATTAATATGCATTGTCCCATTCAAATAAAGAAATTAAAAAAAAAAAAAAAACTGAACCCTCCGTTCAGCATAAATCTATCTGTTGATGAGCAGAGCAACAGAACAAACCTGCAACGAGGTACGCTCTGACAAGCAGGGGCAGGTCCAGACTTTTTAGACTGGGGTGCCCTAACCAGGGCACTAACTTATGCAGGGAGGCATGAATTTTATGAGCCCACACTAGTAGGGGTGTAATGATCCATCGATATAGATCATTACATCAATTGGTTAAGCAATGATCCAATCACATCGATGGAAAGTCAAAACATCGATCAACATCATGATCTTTAATGTACGCCTTTATTTTGAAATCCTGACCGGACATGCATGTCCGTTTCTGTCCAACCGCCAATCATTCTGAAGTTTCCTCTCAAGCCTCACACACTCAGCGTATGAGACACACATCTGAACCTGTTCACTCTCTGACACGCCACGCCTGATAATTCCCCTGCTGTAAAATGTACTGTTTAGCGCCCACCGAGTCACACCGCTGTAGGCAAACGTGTAGCAAGACGCTGTTAGCATCACAGAGCTACAAGGGAGCCAGACATAGCGGCCAATCATGAAATAGCTCTCCTGTATCTGGGTAAAATACGGTCGACCTGACTGCAGAGGATGCATGCTGCACACACGACAGGAGTGCATCATCACACGACTGCAGTGAGTTATCTCATGATTTGATTTTGTAGCCACTGATTCATGAAATTTCATAAAGTTAAAAAGTAAAACGGCGAGAGCTTAGTGTCATTCCTCCTCCACATCCACTATTACACAGTGAAACAGAGTCTGATCACACTGAAATACAAACTGTGGTTATCAGGCATCACAGTGAAAAAAAAAACTATCAATGTTAAGTTAGTTAAGTTGATAGTTCTAATTTTGAACAATAGAAATGTTTGGGTTTAACTAAAATCAAAGCTTCACATTTTTGGTTTGATAGAAAATGGTCAAATGTTGGAGGTCAATAATAAAGTTTATGTAATCAATCATTTTTAATTATAGTGTTGCATCATTACTTGATATAATAATCAAACATTACAGTATAACAGTCAGACCCATAAGGGAATTGTAGGGGCAAAAAGCACCTTACCTGAATTTAACCAGTTTTAATTTTAAAACATAATTAGATCATACAGATGGCTATAATCCTCTACAAACTATCATACCCAAAGGTCAGCACATTGTTCCACATTTCAGTGATTAAACTATCAAAAATTTTTTGTATTTCTTTCTTGCCTCAGGTGAAATGTTGCCGATTGTGTTCAGTGAGGGCATAATATCGTCTTAAATCGATCAAAGGCTCCTGAATCGTATCGTACGGTATCGTATTGTGACAGACTTTGTGATATCAGCAAATATCATATCGTTGTCCAAAGAATCGATATCGTATCGTATCGTCATGAAACTGGTGATTTACACCCCTATTAATTAAAAGTTGTTCATTTTTTTTCCCATAACGTCATCAATATTGTTATTGCAAATTTTAAATTTTAAATATCATGATATAATTTTGAGGCTATTTTGCCCACCCCCCGTGACCGCACCCTTAGAGGGCACAAGACTAGATTAAAATTAAAGGGCATATTGCAGGTTAAAGACACCTGTTAAGAAATTGATAAAAAAATAACTTTAAAACAATATCCTGAAAGAAATTCCTAAATTAATAAACCACAGGGTGTCCTGGAGACTTTTTAGTACAGGATTTTGTACTTCCGCATTGAAAACCGGCTTTTAAACGTAACATCACAGTCAAGAGTCCCTCTGCTTCTGCCTCTGTTAAACAAGTTAACAAGGATCAGACTGTCACTCCTGTCAATGAAGAGGAAGAAAACCTCTATTCCTATCCATATGATGGTCCTCAGGGTTATAATTATGAACCTGTAAGGAGAGATAGAGACCAGGAACAGGGCAGGATTAGGAAGAATAACGTCCGTAGGAGAGCAGAGGAGTTGTGGTCTGAGGAGAACCAGAGAACGGAGCAGGTGTCCAGGTGAGTGAGCGCTGTTAGCTAGTGATATGTAGCCTAATGCAGTGTTCACATCAACATATTTAAAGTTTGAAATCAGATACACCAACTTAAAAATAAGTAGTAGTGTAAGAGCTGATCGTACAGCAGCATGTTTTGATCTGTCATGATAAAGCCCATAGAGAAAAGGAACTCGCATTCCTTTACTTCGCTTTGAGCTAATGTGAATAACAGGTTGTCATGAGTGAGATCGGGCCTTTCGGGTCATGTTTATTGTGTTTTTTCCTTGGTATTATTTAACTTGACCACCCTTTGAGATTAATCAGATGTGTTTGGGTGGATGGATGCAGAAATATTAGCTTAACAGGACATTGAGTCCACTTTTTCAGACTCATGAGTTAGCTTTTGTGCTTTGATTTGTTTTTGTGCAGCTGACAAGACGGGACTTTATTGCTGCATCGGTCTCAAAAAAACACAGTCGTCTGTGGTGCCCGTTTCTCGACAGTAAGATTGATGTGATGGAATCTATTTTATAAAGTCTATGGATGGAGTTCAGGATGGGATAACGGAGCCCGGTGAGACTGACGCGGCTACTTTCCCGTCAGACAACTGCAGCTTCACTGGGAGCAGCAGCAGCCCCTAGCCTGGCTCCGGGTGACAGACATAAACAAGGATTGCCAGAGATTCAGCCCGATATTCAACCCTACGGAAACGTTAGCTGAGCACCGTAGCTAAGTCTTGGTTTTCTGACTCTGGATCAGTGAATAGACCTCTGATATACCTCTGATAGACCTCTCTCTATGGGCTTTATCATGACAGATCAAAAAATGTTGCTGTATAATCAGCTCTTACACGTACTAATTGTTTTTAAGTCAGTGTATCTGATTTCAAACTTTAAATATGTTGATGTGAACACAGCATTAGGCTACATATCACTAGCTAACAGCGCTCACTCACCTGGACACCTGCTCCGTTCTCTGGTTCTCCTCAGACTACAGCTCCTCTGCTCTCCTACGGACGTTATTCCTCCTAATTCTGCCTTGTTCCCACTTTCCATCCTTCCTAACAGGTTCATAATTATTACCCTGAGGACCATCATATGGATAGGAATAGAGATTTTCTTCCTCTTCATTGACAGGAGTGACAGTCTGATCCATGTTTATCTTGTTAAACAGAGGCAGAAGCAGAGGGACTCTCGACTGTGATGTCACGTTCAAATGCTGGTTTTTAACACGGAAATACAAAAACCCTTACTAAAATGTCTCCTGGAGATCCTGTGGTTTATTACTTTAGGAATTTCTTTCAGGATATTGTTTTTAAGTTATTCTCCTATCAATTTCTTAACAGTTGTCTTTAACCTGCAATATGCAATATGCCCTTTAAGGTTTCAGCACAAAATGGATACTGTGAAAGCCAATTATCGTACGATAGAAGTATAAAAAGAAGAAAAAAAATAGACACTATATTCGTCAATCGCAATTATTTGTCTGACAATTGCAGATATTCCTAATTGTGACAGCCGTAGCCTTGTCAGCTGCACAAAAACAAATCTGGGCACGAAAAGCAAACTCACGAGTCTGAAAAAGTGGACTCAATGTCCTGTTAAGCTAATATTTCTGCATCCATCCATCCAAACACATCTGATTCATCTCAAAGGATGGTCAAATTAAATAATACTGAGGAATAAACACAATAAACACGACCGAAAGGCCCGATCTCACTCATGACAAGCTGTTATTTACATTGGATGAAAGCGGAGTAAAGGAATGCGAGTCCCTTTTGTTGCATCAAATGATGCCATGCTGAAAAAGGAGCGTTTTAAACAGCTACACTGAAAACAGCCACTTCTTCCTCTAAATTTGTGCCTTTTTTGGTTGAATATACAAAATTAGCGATTGACTTGATCTACTGCCTTTATCAGACCATGTTAAGTGTTAACTCAAAAAAAAAATTAACCTGCAACATGCCCTTTAAGAAATGATGCAGAAAAGTAAAAAAAAAAATATCCAGAGGTAGTTCTGAAAGCAGGATAAGAAATATTTCAGGCTAAAAATGGTTGTAACATCCAGATCCAGATCCTGCCATTAAAAAAAATAAAAAATAAAAATCCTGTATATTTTCCCTATATTGCACCATCATCAACCATACAATTGTTTCAAATCCTTTTTAGGTCATGCTTATTTTTCATAGTGTGATCAATCTTAGGACATGGGATGAAATCATCCCGTTTTGAACTCTTTTTATTAGCCAAACTTTCTGGAAAAAGTAATTGTGCTTTATTAGATACATAAAACAGTTTGAATATTCTGTCTTAAAACATACAGCAATAAAATAATACATTTTCTCTCAAGTGAAACAAAATTAACTTGACAGAAAAAGTCAATGAAGACACTGGTTGTCACTACCTTATAAGGCAATCATAAATACTAAGGTGTTTAAAAGTAAACTCTGAATATCTAGTGCTTCTTTTTTGTACAAGCAGATATGAACAGGGCTTAATCAATTCACCAGACCAGCTGACATAAAAGCAACAAAACCATCAAACCTCATTAATTGCTTCAATCTGAGCTCTTTCTTTCTCGGTGAGATCCCTGCACTTCACTGTTTTAAACAGGGGTGACCAATCTTAAACTGAACTTATGGAGTAGTGAGTGTGCCAAATTACAAAAATAAATCTATAAAAGAAGAAAATATATAAATAAATTAATGAATATATAAGATCTATAAAAGAATAAATAAATCAATAAAAAAATATATAAGAATGCATAAATGAAAAAAAAATGAAGGAAAAATGAATCAATGAATAAATTATATAAGAATATATAAAACACTAAAAAATGAATTAATAAATAATAATCTATAAAGAATAATAATAAAAAGAATCAATTAATAGATTATATAAGAATCTATAAAACACTAAAAAATGAATTAATAAATAAATTATATAAGAATCCATAAAAGAAAAGGCTAATCAAATTACTTATATAAAAACAACCAAAAAATAAATAGAAAAGTGCTTCATAAAAAATAAAGAAAGAAAGAAAACAAGATAGAAAGCAGCTATAGAAATATTAATCAAAAAATAAACCCTTAAAAGAAAAGGCAAATAAAAGTATAAATATAAACCCTTATCAATAAAAGTATTTAAATCACATTATAATGTCACACAAAGGAAATCTCGGTGAGATCCCTGCACTTCACTGTTTTAAACAGGGGTGACCAATCTTAAACTGAACTCAAGGATAAAAATAAAAACAAGAATAACATAAAACTACCAAAAAATGTGTATCTGTGCAAGAATGAAATCAAATAACTGTAATTTGGCAAAGACGTCACATTGGGTGATGGTATATATTCTAATGTATATTAAAACAGCTGAGAACTGCATACCTTCTCAAGTCTCCAAAACCAGACATCAAACCAGGCGGAATAATGAATAAAATAGATGGGACCAATCAACAATAACTGATTCCTCGTGTAACGACCCTTCTAACGTTAAGTCCTGTAGTTTGAGCAGCTAAGTCGGATGGTCATGGCCACAATAATAATAATAAAAAACAGTTTTATTTGTATAACGGTTGCCTCGAAGAGGGCGCCAGACACAGCAGTGCCAATGTAATCACCGAACTCCACTGTTAAGCTAGCTTCTCTAAAGTAGCACTCACCATTATCATTACTTTACCGGGACGCCACAGTTAACATTTAGTTAAGCGAATCTTCATCATTTACTATTACAATCACTGAACATAGATAATGTAATGCCGTTGTAGAGCATAAACACTTACCTGTTTTAGCCGATTCTTAGCCTGCTTGGTGGAGTGAGCCGAGTAAGGTGAACACTGTGAAAGTACCGACAGCCTAGCCGCGCTAACGTCAGTTACTGAGCAAACAGCGCTGAGGAACTCTACTAGGACAGCTAATCCGTCGATTTGCTCACCGAGATACTTTATTGGAGTTGCAATTTCAACAAAAATCCACATTAACCTGAGGTTGGTAACGTTGGTTAACGGCCAATGTCAATTAGCCAGACCCGCGCGTGGCGCAAACTTTTACGTTGCCCCGCCTCGTTCTGTTCTGCCCCGGAAGTGTCTTTATTACACCCGTCACTCCAGAAAAAGAAAACCCACTAACAAGTTAAAGAAATGAAATGATAAAGCTAAACAACACATAACAATCAGACCCAAAGATATTACTTCAAAATTTGAATGCAATGACAAATCAGTTTGCTTCATAGTAAATTTAATGATTCTCATGGGTAAGTTTCATATCCATAAAATGAAGTTCTCCAAGTCCCTACCTAATTTTCGTATTTTCATAAATGAATTCTATTTTTATATAGACACCTTAAGAGTAATGACAAACAAGCTTTGCCTAAACAATTCATTTTCACTTACCCCAAACCAAGAAGTGCCTTAATTAATACATTCATTATGTAAAGTACATGTACTTATTTATTTTATTTCAACATATATATTTTATTTTTATTAATTTATTTTCTTTTTATTTCGCCCCATTATGTCTTCCTGAATAGTCTGATTGTCTTTGATTTAACTGTTAAATAAACATTGACAAAAAAAAAAAGAAAGAGGTTTTATTTAATATCGAGTCAAAATCGTCGAAACACGCCAATAAACGCGTAGAAATCACCAGAAAAAAAAAGTTAAAGAAATGAAAGGGAGATGCTTCCGTCTTTAAATTTTCCCAGCTTATGAGCATGAATTATAAATAGTACTGAAATATACAAATCACTTTTTTTCTGTTGAATTGTTCAATATTGTCCCAAAAACATATCTCCAGCACAAAGCATCTTAATAGCTTCAATCTAAAAAGTCTTTTAGGTTCTTTTTTTTCTAAAAATAAAAAAACGTCTATTTTTCTGCTTTCTGCTGTTCTCCTCTTATCCAACAAAGTAATTTAAGTTTTCAGCAACTAAAATAATCTTCATTTTTAAAAAGTAGTGCTGCCTCAAGTCTTTAGACCCGTAGCTTTCTCTATAAATGACAAGAGCTCTAAGGACACTGTAAAAATGAATTTAAAAGTAACAGCTAATTTTGTTTTAAGGTTGATTGTGTGGGATAGAGCAGCAGAATTTTGTGTAAGTAAAAGGGTTGTAAATATTTATTTTTGGATAGATTGCAGAGCTATCACTGATCTTTTCATTGTGCTCCAACCTAAGTACCATGTAAACTCTGATGCAGTATAAGCATACCAACAGCGATTCATAGCTTTTTTCATAACAGAGAACAAAAATTATAAAGAATTATTTGAGTTCAAGTTGCTGTAACTGCCACCTCCAAGGGTGTTAACATTCCTGTGATATTTGAGAAGTGAAAAGTACCACCACCTAGACCTGGTCCCTGGAGGCCAGATGATCCAGCATTACCAGGATTACTACCTATCCACAGTAAATCACATCAGTCCTATCAAAACACACAGTGACTATTGTGAGTATTTCTGGTTTGCTCTCTCTAAAAACCTGGACTTGTACAGATTTTTTCCAGACCTGTAAAATGTTTTAGGATTTTCATATGGAAGGACATTGATGGGACACTTTCCATGGTCAGGCACAATCTTTAACCAAGATTAAATAAAGAGAGCAGAGTTCCAATTAATAATCTAAATCACATGATTTAGATTGGCAGATTGGTAACAGTACATGTGTAGCAGTTGTTCTAGTCTTATCTTTGGCACAACATGCCACTGAAGCTTAATCCTTCACTTTGGTCAGGGCACAGACAATGAAAGTTTGTTTCAGCTTTGACTGCTGTCTGTGTACCACTGTGCCACTGTATATTTTTCAACCCTTGTAAACCCTTTCAGCTGCTATTTTGCTTTAAGAATTTGTTGAATGATGTGTTAGTTACCCCAACTGTCCACAATTGAGTGATCATACTGACGTACATATGGTAAATGGAGCAGTATTTTTCCAGTCTTCTGACCACTCAAAGCATTTTGCATTGCTAGTCTCATTCACCCATTCACACGTTCACACTGAAAGGTTTCGATTGGAAACCTGAAGTTTTTAACCAACAGTCACACCCATTCATACACCACTTACCAGCAGTGGGAGCAATTCAGGGTTCAGTGTCTTGCTCAAGGACAATATGGCATATATATATATATATATATATATATATATATATATATATATATATATATATATATATATATATATATATATATATGTGTGTGTGTGTGTGTGTGTGTGTGTGTGTTTGTGTGTGTGTGTGTGTGTGTGTGTGTGTGTGTGTATTGGTATGGTTTATCTTTGAGTAATAGACATACATTTAAGTTTATCCAATGCTCATTAAAATGTATATAGATTTTAGGGACTACCTTTGACAAATATTTATGACTATATTCACGACAGTTAGACTCAGTGAGGAAAAATGTGTTATGACATTCTAAAATTTTGCGTCATTAGACATGTTTGCATGATATTAAACTGGAGCAAAAACCTTGGGAAGCGCTTTATTGTTTGTTTGGCTGCAGGTGCTGCCATCCCCAAGAAGTGTATTTTTCCATCTAATACAATGTAGCCACAGCTAGTATTTCAATACAACAATATTGTTCCACAGATATTGTTGAAATACCAGGCCCTCCTGTATGGCTGGTATATTAAGCAATATGACTATAGTCAGTGAGTGCCACTTCTAATTTCACTAGCTTATGAAAGGTGTTCTAACAGCAGCAAAGCGTGTTAACATGTTCCCTTCATTTGTTATTTAATTATTCATTTACTCCTTTTTTAAGCATTTAACTTGTATGATTTGACGTCATGTTGATTGTTACGAAGGTTGATTGGTCCTCCAACAGAGGGCAGCACTGCGCGGTCTTTAGGTCACTCAGTCAGGAACCGGAAGTCCGACAGCTGCCATTTTAGGAAGGAGGAAGAGTACGTACGAGCTTCGATAACTGCGTGTTTGTTGTTGAGTAGTGTTATTAGAGCACAAAACTATCCAACCATGGCGATGCAAGCAGCGAAACGCGCTAATGTGAGTTGGAGCCAAGCGGCTGATCAATCTTGTTGTTATAAGATGTAGTTTTAGCCTTGTTTGAATGGACGCTAGTCATAGCTATCCTTAGCTCATGTTTAGCATGCTAACGTTTTGAAGACAGCCGTGCTGTGATGTAGCCCAGTTCTCTATTAAAAATACAACGCAGCATTTTTATATAACACATTTATTTGTGTGACTTTATAAGAATGAAGAGACTTTATGTGGCTTGAGTGTATCTTTAAATATTTAGATTGAGGAGACTGTGGGGTAGCGTACGCTTACACAAACATTGACCGTGGGCTAACTCAGTACTTTGGATTAGGGTTAGAGCTAGGTAGGGTTATTATCTTTTCTTGGGGATGTTCGTGGACTTAGTATAAGTTATAATGGGAAGTTTTACAATTACAAGTTGAAAAAAAGATTTTTTTAAACAAAATGTGATCTAAGAAACACAGACTCCAATCGAAAAGTCATCTTAAAAGAGGTGATTCTCTTTAACTGGTCTTCCTTGTGTTATGCGTTTCAGATAAGGTTACCTCCCGAGGTGAACAGAATCCTTTACGTCAGGAACCTTCCTTACAAGATCACTGCTGAGGAGATGTACGACATCTTTGGGAAATATGGACCAATACGCCAAATTAGAACGTAAGTGCTAATACACGTAGGTTAACTAAAGTGATACGATGCTACAGAATGATACACCAGTGTACATTAATTTCACAACGCAGAAGAACACGTTGCTACGAGGCTCCTGTAATGTGTAATCTAGAGCTATATTGGCTCGAGAAAAGAAACTCCCAACCTGATCCAGGTTGAAGTCTTTTTCACGGCCATTTGGTACTTGGTTTATAAGTCATACTTATCAGCCCTGAGCCAGAGATAGTGTTTGTGCATGATCTGATATTTTAAGTATGCATCCGCAATGATTTGGCTTTAGACATCTGAATTTAACTCAAATTAAGGATCAGAAATACAGACCTGATCAAAATCTGAAGACCATTTGAAAAATTGCTAAAATTTGCATTTTGCACATTTGAACCACAATGAGGTTTTAAGTAGAACTACACTATGCAAAAGCATGAAGGGGGAGTGTGGCAAAAAAACATGTACATGAACTTGTAATTTAAAAAAAAAGAAGAAACTGAAATAAGTTGTTTATCACCTGATCAAAAGTTTCAGACCACAGGCTAGTAAAGCCAAAATCTGCTCAAAATTTTCATTTTCTGTCAGGCATTCACACGGTCATGCCCTCCTGATGGCTAAAGCTAAGAAACTGTCTCTTCTTGAACGTGGTTGGATTGTTCAGCTGCATAAGCATGGCCTCTCGCAGTGTGCCATTGCTACTGAGGTTGGATGCAGTAAGACAGTTATTCTACATTTTTTGAAAGCAGTGCAAAAACCATCAGATGTCATCTGCATGAAAAGGGTTTCAAAAACAAAACAACAATTTAAAGACATCTTTCCCTTCAACGCCTCAAAACTGCCCGTCTAGACGTTGCCAGGGAGGATCAAACATGGGACACTGAAGGGTGAAAAATAGTTTGATTCCCTGATGAGAAAAAATCTAACCATGACGGTC
This sequence comes from Halichoeres trimaculatus, assembly GCF_033239565.1. Classification (NCBI taxonomy): domain Eukaryota; kingdom Metazoa; phylum Chordata; class Actinopteri; order Labriformes; family Labridae; genus Halichoeres; species Halichoeres trimaculatus. The sequence continues at coordinate 2,893,295 of NW_027437191.1, read as the reverse complement.
TAAATCGCCTCCAACATTACTGGCATGACAAGGAGATCCCACCGAAGATGTTTTCTACCCGGCACAGTGGAGGGGGGTCCATCATGATCTTCACCACTTGGAGCAATGTTCCCAAAAGCTTCCTGGAAACACCAGCATCAAGCACGCACAAAACAATTTTTGAAGTGATTGAACAGAACGGTGGAACTACTCACTACTGAGTCTACTGAGAAAAAGCTTTGTTCTGGTTTGGAGAGTTTTTTGTAATTTTTTGAGCAATGGTCTTAAACTTTTGATCAGCTGATAAACAGCCTATTTTAGTTTACTTGTTGTTTTCAATAAATTACTCTTTCAAAGGTAAATTCTGGCCATTTTTCAAATGGTCTTAAGATTTTGATAAGGTCTGTACATAGATATGTATATCTTTGCCAATATGACATCTGCTGTTAAATGGATTTGGAAGACCCCAGTTATTTTGGATTCCCCTTTCTAAGCTCATACACACCTGATCAGAATTTCAAATTGCATTAGTTTACATTGTGCATTGTTGGACAAGGAGATTCGAAGTAGGGTTTCTAAATGCAGAAAGAAGAAATGGAGGTGAAGTAAAAGAAAATCTGAGTAAGCAATGTATTGAAAACAATGAAACTAAAATGGACTGTTTCCTTTGTCCTGTGTCTTCTGTCTCTGCTCAGGGGGAACACACCTGAGACACGAGGAACAGCATACGTGGTTTATGAAGACATCTTTGACGCAAAAAACGCCTGTGACCACCTTTCTGGCTTCAATGTGTGCAATCGTTACCTGGTGGTCCTGTACTACAACGCAAACAGAGTAAGTTTGAGCTATGTTCAGCTGCTGAGTCAGTATAACTTCCTCCACAGAGGGAAGCCTTGATTTGAATAAACACCAAAACACATAATTGAAATCAAGCAATCCAACTCATGGAGAAGTAAGCCTTTACTTTTATGAAAATAAATTTGAGTCATCTGAAGATTTTATTTGTGCTTGCAGGCTTTCCAGAAGATGGACACCAAGAAGAAAGAGGAACAGCTGAAGCTCTTGAAAGAGAAATACGGCATCAACACAGACCCTCCAAAGTAGCTTCCAGAAACCCATTCACCATCTGTTGTTTGTTTTTTGAGTTGATGAATTTTGCCTTTGTAAAGTAATCTGTATAATAAATGGTCCTTTTCTGAAATCTTCAGTCTGATCCTTTCTGTCTCAGATGAATCTCACACAGTGGCCCCACTGTCCTCTGTGTGAACTCTTACAGATCAATAGAGGATGTATTTCCTGTATTTCCATAGGGGTCAGGGAGACGCACAATCATCGCACAATCATCGTTTAGCTGGTGATGCAGTCCTCTGAGCTTTAGTCTGTAGATGGATATGAGTGAAAAAACATTGTACTCTGACTGAACTCTGTGTGAACCCTGTCTGTGTGACGTGCCAGGTCACCACAAAGTCTGAAATAATATCTTTTGCTGCTCTCAGTCGTTTCCACAGAAAATTCTCAAATAATCTCGACGTAAACTTTGAGTGTAAAATAAAAAAAAACAAAACATACAGAGGCCTTTCACTGATAATAGCAAACAGTGACATCTGCTGGTTGAGTAGAGACCCTTGCTCTGAGTTTTTTCATAATGCAGGATGTATTTGATTGATGATAGATCAAAGACCAAGCAAACAGGAGTCAGTTTATCAGTCTGTCTTAGGCAAGGTTATAATAGTTAACTAAAACTAAACTAAAAACGAAAACTAAAATTCAAAATACATTGCAGTTAACTCAAACTAATAAAAACTAGAAAAGAAAACAAAAACGATAAGTAAACTAAAACTGAATCTTGTGTTCACAAAACTAACTGAAACTAACTAAAATTAAAGAGAAAATGTCCTTAGTTATAGTTTTTGACGACAATATTAATAGCCTTTAGGATTCAAATTAATCTGACACATTTTCCCAACCAATTTTAGACAGTTTTAGGCAGTTGTCAGTGCCACACAGCACCATCATAGCGACGTATAGGGACGAGCTTGTTTACTGCACCGACTGGCTGTGCGCTGTGCTGCAACGAAACGTAGTGGAGCGATGAATCAGAGCATCTGTAATAGTTTGATTGTTACAGAGTCCAAGTTTTTACTTATTGAAGCTCATATTATATTGTTTTTTGAATAATTTATGTTGATATTATATTATGTAATTTATGTCAACAATATTTTATATAATTGATGCTTATATTTTTTATACTAAGTTTATATTATTTTTTCATGTGTTTAAGGCAGCAGCCAACATTTCAGTATCAGCATTGACTGAGCAGTGAGCACTATGTTGGACTTGAAAATAAACAGCATTACAAAAAAATGTACTCTGACCTTTTTGAATCCTGCACCTGGTTAATAAGGTATGAAAAACACAACCCACTGAATTTCTTTTACAAACTCAGTACTACAGTAACATTAAATAGTCATTACCGTTATAGTGTCCAGGAGCCGTTACAAGGAAGTGGCTACAACCCAACGCACCAACACTGGAGGACTGGCAAGAAAATATTCATGAAATCTATAATATGGAAAGACTGACTTTTGCTTTCAAACTACAATCTGAAAAAATTTAAGAAGATGTAATTGGATTACAAAAAAGAGACGAAAAAAATTACAAGAAACGGACAAAGACGAGAGAGCTGCTGCAACAGGCAGCTACTTGGGCAGCGCCTAGCAACGACAAAAAAAAATAGAATAGAATAGAATAGAATAGAATAGAAAATACTTGTCTACAGTCTCTTTTTCGTAATCTTTGTATTTGGAGTGGATCATTACTTTGTATGGTTCATTGTTGGTCATGGACACCAAACTTTTTGTGGCTTCAGTGATATTTTTACTACTTTTTCTCCAGTGTTTGTCTGGAGATCCTACATGTAACCATGGCTGCATTGTTTACATGTGAACTCAGCTGTTAGCAGCCTGTAGCATGTCAATGCTAACTGGTGTAAGGCCTGATGTCTTCCCACAAGGTGAGGAGAAGGAGGTGAGGATGACGTGCTGGTTCTCAGGTGTGAGCTAAGAAGTGATAACATTGACCTGTCCTTCACTCCATCGTTACTGGGAATGTAAGATCTTTCTCCAATAAGATAGACCAGCTAGCCATGCTAACCCAGCAACAGAGGGAATACCAGAGGGCAGAGTAGCATCATGCTATTCACAGACATGGCAAACAAATCTAACATCAGGCACCAACGCCACATTGGAAGAGCTTCACCTACTGTGAGCAGACAGGATCCAGGAGACAGAGACTGAACAGACTGCTGAAGAAGCTCAGTCCTGGACCCTGTGGAGGTGGAGACTGGCTGAAGTGGACAATGATGGACAAGCCGTCGTCATCTATTTTCTTATGGACATTTTTGCACCTTCTATTAACTTTCTTACTTTTGTTTTCTTGATTGCTGCTGTGACTTCAATTTCGTTTTTACAATGAAAATAAAGTCCTATTCTATTCTATTCTATTCTATTTTATTCTAGTTGAGTTGAGTTGATTTGAATGACATTAAACTGAGTTGAGTTGAGTTGAATTACATTAAACTGAGTTGAGAAATTTGAATGTAAACACAGAGTTCCGTCAGAACACGGTCACAGTGAGGAGTTCCAGCAGCACTGTGACCTCACAGAACATGTTCTACAGTTTTCAGACTAGACCAGCATTTCAGTTCACATTTCTTCACAGAGACGAACTCTATCGAGCGCTCACCTGCACGAAGTACGAACCATTTACAGTGAAACTTGGAACATTTTCCTTCCACCTAAACTGAGACTGACTGACTGAGTCCAGAAAGCTCAGAGGAAGAGAAACAACCTTCATTCAAAAAATAATTCATTTGACGACGTCTGATCCTAGACAGGTAAGTTAGTGAGCTGTGCCAACACTTTAAGGTCATGTTGTTTAAGTTTTTTTTATTGAGTAAATATATTCAAAAGAGGTAAATAGTTTACAAATTGAGTTTACTCTGCTGTTAATAAGTTAGTTAATCTGATTTACTTGGGGACGAGGTGTAAACTGAAGAGCTTTAACTTCTGGATACCCAGTGTTTTTATTAGCGAATCTGATTTAATGAACAAGGATAAACCCACTATATCACAAATTGAACTACATTTTTTTCTGTTTCAGCTTATTAATTTCTCCCCAACAACCGTCTTTCATATTACCTGTAAATATTTTTCACTGACATCTATATTTGCATTGAATATCAAAATTAATGAAGCCAATCATTGTTATCATTTTCAGACTCCTGTTAAAAACTTGAAGTCTGTGTTGTTGTTTTTTCAGATCACTTGTGGGCAAAGATTCACATCATATTGCTTTCTTGGTCTTGTCCTGTAGATGCTACAACAGAAAAAAATACATATATATCAGATCTGATCAAAATGTGTTGCTCACAGCAAACATTTACTGATGAGAAAGTGGGTTTGTAGGGGGAGGGAGGGGTCTTTCAAAAGGCTTTAGCTAAAAACAAAAGCAACTAAAATGTTGGTTTACAAAGACAAGAGATAATAAATTAGGTTTTTAAGCTGAGAATCATGTAAAGCTTCAGAGGAACAAAATGAAGCCTGAGAGGAACATGATATCTCCCCTTCAAAGAGTTCCTCTCCATCACTTCAGCACAGTCTAACGTTTTCTGATGTTTGTGTTTTTCTGCTTTAGATTCCTGTTTCTCTTGACTCCAACAACAAAGAAACAGAGAAAATGGACAAAGTCAGCGCCACTACTGCATGTCCCACAACCTCTGAGATGGCCGAGACAAACAACACTGTCCAGAAGGAAACCACAGCTAATCTCAATGAGTCCAAGAACCTAGACGCTGTCCTGAATGAGGAAGACATCACCAGCTCTCATGCTGCCTCACCAACTGAACAGGACGGGGACTCCTGGTCAGACAGCGAAGATAGCTGGGATGGTTACACCAATTCAGAGTGTTCCTCTGACTACAAGATCTCTGAAACCATCTCATGTCTCGATCAGAATCTCGATGAGGAGATTTCAAAGGCCTGCCAAACCTTGTTCCCAGAAGACCTGGAGACTGAGGCAGAAGACAAAGACAAAGAGGAAGACCAAACTTTGGAAGCAGAGTCAGCCTCTAGACTTTCCATCAGATCAGAGGCATCATGGGCCTCAGTAAAGTCTGTATTATCTTGGGCTACCTCCAGATGGTCCTCTTCATCCTCCATCCACACATTGCCCGAGGTTTACCAGAAAATGAAGGACAACGAGTCAATCACCAGCAGTGACAACCTTGGCTATCCTTTCCTTGACCTTAAAGAGGACGCTGTCTTTACCCCTGAAGAGGTCACTGTCCTTGATCTTGAAGACGATGCTCTGAAAGGGATCGAAGAAGAAACAGGGGTCACTGAGGAACTAAACTCTGACCCATTCAGCCTTAAGGTCATTGTGGTCTTCAAAGACAAACCAGAGGAAGGAGGGTTTTTACAGAGGAGGAAGAGGAAGAGGAGCTTTTTAAAATGGAGAGCATGGAGAAAGATCAATCCAGCTCCAGAGAATAACGTGGATGGTGAAATTAATTCAGCCAGTCCTGGGTCCACAGCTTGCAGGTCTGTCGATGACAAACAGGACTGTGCTTGTCCACAAGAGCCACCTTCCTGCAGTGGTGCAGTCCACAAGTCCATTCCTTTAGTCCTGGAGGACTTCACAGAGACTGATGACGAGGCACAATCAGAAGCTGAACCTGTGGAGCCGTTTTTGACTCAGACCGGCTCAGACCCTCAGGTTACATCATGTGAAGTGCCAGAGGACACATCAGTGGCTGAGGGGACAAGTTCACACATGGACAATTACCAGCCCAGCTATCCTGAGCCTCTAGAGCGCTGTGAAGTGACTGAAGACCCTGAGCCTGCAACCCAACCCAGGAAAAAGACATCCCTCCTGATTCACATCAGAAAAGTCTTCTCAAAGGTAAGGATGAATATACATCCAAGCTAATAATCATTTTGTCGGCTCAAGAAGCACCTTTCGATGTAAAGATTATTTTGTGCTGCAGCTGCATCATTTTAATATTATTTTTTATTGTGAAACAATAAAGGGATCTGTCCTTTTTTTGTTTTCTGAACTGTGAGCTTTATATATTCATGTATGTTGTGTCTGTTTTCATACTTTCAGAAAAATAAAGAGGAGAAGCCAAAGGGGGCAGAGAAGACGGATTCAGCTGAAAACGTCGTCAAACAGGAGAAGAAGAAGAAGGAGAAGAAGACCAAGGGTCCCTCTTTCTGGGCACGGCTGTTTCCCTCCAGGCGTTGCCAAGTTGTGCCTTTGAACCAAAGAGCAGAGCTTAAACTGGAGACCCATGTCTCCTTCTGTACATTCTCCTCCTAAATGTACCCTGAATAAAAAGCAAAAAAAAAAAAAAAAAAAAAAAAATGTCATTAAGGGATATAAATCTTTATTCTTTCAGAGAAACACTAACACAATAAGGGTTGTTTGGATCAAATCAGTCTGAAGTTTTACATTAAGTGTGTGTATCTGTTTATCTAACGTGTGTGAAGTGTCTGAATAAATCATGGATTTAGTCTCAGTGAGGTCAACAGGTTTCTGACTAACAACACCCTCTCTTTAAACATGCTAACAAGCTGCTGCTTTATTTGAGTTTGTAGTGAAATCCACAGGTAATGTCTCATCTTTAACCTCTCTTCATGCTTAGATGTAGCTAATGTCACATCCATCGTCTCACACTCCACCCTGCGGTAAACAAACTCACCTCTCAGAGAAACCCAAGTGTGAAAATCATTTTGTTGTACACAGAGTAATTGATGCTCTGTAATCTGATCTCTCATTATTAGAGCATTGTGTTTTTACAGACAGACATTGTTCATGGTAAAAGCCCTCCAAATGTGGATCTATTCATAGAAATGTGTTGGTTGCAATTATATAAACCCTCAACCTTTCTCTGGGGCAGGGTGCAGAACAAAAGAAACACGAGGCAAGTGATGTTAAAATGAACATTTATAATGACTCTTTGTTGCCGTCGCAAAAATAATCTTTAAAAAAACAATTCAATTATTAACACTGAAATGCTGACTTCACTGGTAGTCCACGAGTCATAAAACTAAACTAAAACTAAGCCTTGTTGCAAAAATCAAAACTAAATAAAAACTAGAATGCCCTCTCTAAAACTAATTAAAACTAAACTGTAATGGAAAATAAAATGTCAAAACTAACTAGAACTAAACTATAATGAAAAATCCAAAACTATTATAACCTTGGTCTTAGGCAGGAAAAACATGTGGAGCATGTTTTAGAATAGAATAAAATAGGACTTTGTTGTCACAGAACAAGTACAACGAAATTGAGGTCAAGGCAGCAATCAAGAAAACAAAAGTAAGAAAGTGTATAGAAAGTGCAAAAAGGTCCATAAGAAAATAGATGCTGACAGCTTGTCCATCATTGTCCAGTTCAGCCAGTCTCCACCTCCACAGGATCCAGGACTGAGTCTCCCCAGCAGTCTGTTCAGTCTCTGTCTCCTGGATCCTGTCTGCTCACAGCAGGTGAAGCTCTTCCAATGTGGCGTTGGTGTCTTACGTTAGCTCTGTTAGCCATGTCTGTGAATAGCATGATGCTACTCTACCTTCTGGTATCCCCTCTGTTGCTGGGTTAGCACAGCTAGCTTGCCCATCTTATTGGAGATAGATTGTGCGTTCCCAATAAGATGGGCGGATCTTAGCTCACACCTGAGAACCAGCACGTCGTCCCCACCTCAGTCTCCTCACTTCGTGGGAAGACATCTGGCTTTACACCAGTTAGCATTGACATGCTACAGGCTGCTAACAGCTGAGTTCATATATAAACAATGCAGCCATGGTTACATGTAGGATCTCCAGACAAACACAGGAGCAAAAAGTAGTAAAAAGTGACCAACAAGTGAGCCATACAGAGTAATGATCCACTTCAAATACAAAGATTACGAAAAAGAGACGAAAAAATTACAAGAAACGGACAAAGAAGAGAGAGCTACTGCAAAAGGCAGCCTTAGCCAACAGGTAAGCGCCTAGCAACATTAACATTTAACAGTGTTAATAAGCTCTAAGTGGCTTTATACACATTTTTAAAGCTGCTTAACTGGTGGAGAAAATGTTTTACTTGTGTAGATAGCATAACAATAAATAAAATTATGAACAACAGGTAAAAGTCATGTAGAATGTGTAACACATCCCGCATTAGTATTTCAGTTTACTGACTGAAAACAATGTAAATATGGACCAGCTCAGCTTGTTTGGAAAGGCACACATTCTGTATTAGAGTACTGTTAGAGGGGCTCAGCAGAGCAAAACAAAATTACAATGTTTGAAACACTTTAACAAAACCTTAAATAAATTTACATTTTTATGACAAAAAAAAAAAACTAAATTAAACCAGAACACTTACAAAAAAATTGCAAGATGCAAAACACTGTCCCGGGCTGCAAGGTGGCGCAACAGTTAGTGCTGCAGCCTCACAGCAAGAAGGTCACTGGTCTGATTCTCAGCTTGGCCAGTGGGCCTTTCTGTGTGGAGTTTGCATGTTCTCCCTGTGTATGTGTTGGATCTCTCCGGGTCCTCTGGCTTCTTCCCACAGTCCAAAAACATGCTCATCAGGTTAATTGAGCACTCTAAATTGCCATAGGTGTGAGTATGTGTGTGAATGGCTGTGTCAGCTCTGTGAACATGGCGACCAGTCCAGGGTGTACCCCGCCTCTTGCGCGATGACAGCTGGGATAGGTTCCAGCCACCCGCGACCCTGAATAGGATAAGCTGTTCAGAAAATCAATGAATGAATGAAAACACTTTTACAAGCATTGAGACAAAAACAAAGTTCGAATTTTGACCGAAAGGGAATGTACTACATGCCAAACATGATCCAGGATTGATGATACCTGTTTGTCAGTTTCTGTTGATGGAAGGTGTTCAGGAAAGACAAGGGGCAACATCCAGTTTAGAGAAATGAAGCCTATGAGGAAGTGCTAAAAGTTGCTGTTCATTCAGAATCTGCTTGAGTCTGGCTGTTGGAAGACCAGAGACCACGTACACACCAAGACAAAAAAAAAACAGACTTTACAGAATTAAAACATATTTACAGCCTGGTTCAAAAAACGTCTCGGGTCTGAAACACTGATTTCTCTATCAGCACACACTGAACGGGGGGGCTTTTTCTAACTCAGCATTTAAAAAAATACTAGGATCGTTAGATTATGGATTATTGCTGGGAATGGTCTGCTGCTGTGGAGTCGTAGTTTCACCTGAACTGTCACCACAATGCCAACCCTCTGTGTGTGTTCGGTGTGTGTGTGTGTGTGTGTGTGTGTGTGTGTGTGTGTGTGTGTGTGTGTGTGTGTGTGTGTGTGTGTGTGTGTGTGTCTCCATCCCTTTCCCTCTGTCACCCCCACAAATGCACTTCTCTTTCTCCCACTCTCTCTCTCCTCTATCTCTCTCTCGCTAACCCCATGAGTTTCCTCAGATCAGGGGCGTAGCTACAATTAGGCAAACACAGGCAGTTGCCTGGGGCCCCAAGATTCCCAGGGGCCCCCAAAGCATCTCTTAAAAACTGATTTGTGAAGTTCTCTTCAATTGAAAGCATTTCTTTTTTCTAAATCTTACTTCACATGCTTCAAAATACATCAAAAGGCTTAATCTTTAATGATGGTTTCGGGTACTCCCCCTCCCTTCTTATTCACTGGGCTATTCCATGTTACAACACATCTGAAAATTTGATTCAGAAAGAAAGTGGTAAAAAACACTCTTTCCCCAATTTATTTCTTATTTTCAACCAAGTCAGAAATAAAAACAATGTTGCTCTGAGATCTGAGATAAACATATAAGACTTTTAGGATTTTAAGGACTTTATCTAGCCCAGGAAACAGGATCATTTCCTCAAAATCAAACTTTTTGAGTTGGTGATAAACATTATTGTACAAAATCTCTTTTTTTTTTGATACATAACTCACTGGACAGGGGGTCAAATTAAAATACATTAACTTTAAAATAACAGTACCAAAAAGTATGCTAACTGTAAATATCACCTCTTTCAGTAGATTTTTTTCCAGTTTTATGTTGTGCTTGATATTTACATATTTTTTCTTTACTAAATTATTTTTTTCAATATTTACCTATTGTAATGTTTTTCACTTCATACTTTCTTGTTTGTAACTGTTACTCTGTAAATTCCCCACTGTGGGACAAATAAGCTGTCAATTGACCATAAAAGATTTCAAATCCAGGTCAAAGTGGATTCAATTATGTTTTCACTTTTTTCAAAATCAAACCAAAGTACAGAACTTGAGGAAATGCATTTAGTTTCAATAAGTTACCATGTACAAGATTAGCACTGTTTCATGCCTTGATTCTGGGAAAGAGACAGTGGACCCAGGGAAGGCCAGTCTGGCTCTGAGTTACAAGGACATGGAGGGCCCCATTGACTGGGTTTGCCTTGGGCCCCCAAACCACTAAATACGCCCCTGCTGTAGAGTATAATGGGCATGAGATGCACATCATGAACCTATTTTTTTTTTTCTCCTTGTGTTACCCAAATGTTACAGTCTGACTTTGGTACGTTAGTCTCTCTTTATTACCTAATTATGAAATACAACCTTAAAACGGTATACCTGTTAACTCTCTGAAGTTCACGTGATCTCTGATTGTTTTGGGGCTTGTTTTGAAAGTGTTGTCTCTGTTAAATTAAATTTATATACAAATCAACTTTTGAACAAATATCTCAGAGTATTAGTTAAGGTGATAAATTAATGTTTTTGAATAAAAACCTGAAAATAAGGTAACAGCAACTCAGAGTTATGGAATGAATCGGTCACATCCCATTTGCAGGAAGTAAAAAGAACTCTGAGTAAACTCATCTCTGTGGTGGTCTGCTCAAAATACAATCAAGTGAACACATGGATAAAATGACATGTGGTGTATCTGAGCTAATAGGAGCTGCTGCTCTTCATCCTGATCCCCGACTGAGTGACTGACTGAGTGACTGAGTGACTGAGTGACTGACTGATGTGGTTGGTTTGGTAAATGAGGAGACAGGAGCCCATAGAGTTCCTTTTATTAGAGTAAATCACAACACAGGGAGTAGTGCAGCCATGTCGTCAGGGACACAATACATGCTACAAAAGAATCCTCGTACACGGTTGCCTTTGCTTACATTTGGTTTCTTGACAGCAGTAAGAGTAATAACAGGGTTGGAGTTAGAAACCTGGTCAGGCCAAAGATGTTCATGTAAAGAAGTTCAGATCACAAAGTGACGGGGATGGGGGGCGGGCCGCACTGCAGAGAGATGACCATGGACTATCATGCTTGATCTTTATTGCAGTACTGAACATTATGATGTATTATATTTCCCTTAGCCTTCTTTAGCAGCTTCAGTGCTTGTTGGTGAGGGTCTGCGCTGCCTTCAGACAGGAACAGGTTGGCTTCTCCAAAGTTAGAAGGTGGCTGAGAGGTCTGTTACCTACGGCGTTACGGAGGGACCACACTTCACTGAACTTCTCTACATTTCCGATGCATCAGAGCGTGTACGATTTGTGAGAGAGAGGGCAGTAAAAAAGTAGAAAAAGGCTGATTGGTTAAGGAGAAACACTTCCAGGGTTTGTTCAGGGCTGGGCCTACTGAAACACACAGCTTTACACACGCTGGCTGGGTGGTCCTCTACTGGTTACGTGTTTAATGAAACGCCATTCACTGCTGCTCACGGAACGTGAGCACTCATTTACTTCCACTGAAAGAGACAGACGAGAGAGTTCAAATGCTGCCCAGGCCTTCTTTTCTGTAATGTCAGAGTCTTAAACACACTCTTCTGAGTTTATCCTACTGATATGCGATCTGCAGGCTAATTGGAAACAAAGGTATGTGTGTTAGTGTGTGAAATACGCAAAGATTATAACATAGTCTGATAACAATGCTCTACAACTATAGATGAATACTTGGTTTTTCTCAGCTCTAATTCAGCTACACTACCCTTGGTTCTTTCTCCTGAGAATCACGTGGTAAATGCTTGGATCTCACTCGCCTCTCGTCAGTTTATCTCTTTATTTCTAACGTTGCTTCATGAAGATGGGTTCCTCCGCTGTCAACATGTCTCAAATCTTCATGAAAGTATGTGTGTAAATGCAGAGGGGCAGGGAATAAGTCTGTATCAACACGTTCTACAGCTAATCTACAAGGAAACATGCTCCCACAGCTAAAGCAGTCAAAGAAAGAAGAAGAAGGGAAAAACAACCTGACCAATCATAAAATCACTTCCCCCCAAAATGACGATACTTGTAGAAGGACCTCTTTTTGCTTACGGCGTCTGTGGAGTGACACCGTGCTGCTTTTGATAAGGCTTTCTGACTGCGGTCACAGGATGCTGGATGAGGAGGTTTTTAAGGCAGAACCTAAAGGCATGCAAATGAAACTACGTTTACAGCGTTGTCACTGACGGTACAAGCATGTTTCAGAAGGAAAAGTTGGACAAATGCTAATCCATCTCTTCTAGCTAAAAGTCAAGACGGTGGGTAGAGTCTTCTCAGAGGCAGATACATTATCGTAGGGAGGTTCAGTTGACGTTACTCAGTATTATGAAACACATACAGCTAGCATCAGTAAACTCGGAACAATAAATAGAGTAGCGGCAAATTCAACGTAGCACATCACTGATGCGCAAGCTCCAGTAGAATGAAACTTTATGGAAAATACTTTGCACACTTCACATTTTGGCAGTTGATCTTTGAATAATTTAAATATATATTCATATTTATATACTGTATTTATATATATTATTTGTGCAAGGTGTTTATATGTAGTGAGAGTTGTTTTGGTGTGTGTTTGTTAGTGTGTGTGTTTGCTGTGTGAGTGTGCATCTGCACACGTTGTGTGTAAATCTTTTTATAGCAAATAACATTCTCATGCACACGAGTGTTTCAAACACAAGAAGCAGATCCATTGAAAGGTAGTCCAAGCATATATTTTTGTCAGTGGAAATAGCTGCAAACTGAATGGAACATGAAATTCTTTCTGTGCAGTCCGTGGCGGCTGGTGAGGCACTCCGCTCGCCCTCCGCTCGCCTATTTCTGGAGGTCACACTGCAGCAGTAGTACAATGGACGGGTCGCTCTTGGCCGCCTCTTTGAACTCCTCCAGGCTGATCTGATCGTCGTTGTTCTTATCCATCTTGGAGAAGATCTTGTCCACCCGCTGCTCGGGCGTCAGGCCGTCCTCATTCATTTTCATCATGATCACCGTGCCGACCATCTTGTAGATCGCCTGCAGGGGGAGCAAGAGGGCAGCGGATATTTAGAAGGTGCTCCTAGAGTTATGTAAGCAGAGGGAGTGAGGGCTTAAGGAGACATGGTTAAGTGCGTAAAGGAGGTGTCCAGCACAGATGGTGCTCTGATAGGTCAGCTGTCAGATGGCCTCAGCTTTTCTGTGCCATCTCCTGATGAAGCATCAGATCAGATCACTCTGTGCTGCCTGATAATATCAAACGCATACTTTTAACTTTTATCTAAAGGTGTTCTTCTACATGCCTGAGCTGGAGGAGAGAGATTTTCCCCTCTTATAAATTCTTATAGATCCCTCACACAAACAGAATAACATAACACAGTCATCAGTCATCATCAGACTCAAGGGTCTTCAACCTGTGGCTCTGGAGCCTCATGCAGCTCTTTGACTCCTTTGCACTGGCTCCTTGTAGATTTGAAAAAATATTATTGAAGTAAAGAATTTTTATTTTTCTTACAGAGGGTATTGATAATTAAAAACATTGACACTGGATAAAATCATGCATTAACATGAAGTTGAACTAAATCTTCATCCCATCTGTTAATAAAGCCTGCACCGCTCTACTTCACCTCCTACAACATCAACAGCCCACCAACTTTCCATGCACCTGTGGCTAACCTCAAGTTTAACAGCCCTGGGAAGATAACTACATCTACAAAAAGACTAATCTGGGAAAAAAAATACAGATTTTAAATCTGTGTGGATGGATTTATTTAACCCAAAATGTGCGTAATAACCATGCTTGGTACGCAGAAATTAATAAGCAGACAACAAAAACTGATGAGTTGAGCATTGTTATCACAATATGTCGAATGTGTGATCGAATTCAATAATTTTTTTTAAGTTTTAAAAATTTTAGCAAATTTTTGGAAATCTAAATTGTTGAAATTTTTTAGCAAATTTACGTAATTTCATTTTTTTGTAAAATTTTGATATTCCATTTTTTTGCAGATATCATTTTTTTCTGGATATTTCTATTTTTAATATTCATTTATTCATTTTCTTCAAATTTTAACAAACTTGAAATTTCAAAAATTTGTTTTTCACATTTTTTTCCTTTTTTGACAACTTTTTTTCAAACTTATTAAATTTCACTTTTTAGAAATATTTGCAGATTTAAAAAAAAAACAAAACATTTTTTTTTACACAATTTTTTTGTTAATTTTTAAATTTCCACAATCGTTCCAATTTTTGAAATGTTTTTTATATTGTAGCAGATATATTAAAAAGAAAAAAATCAGAGACATTACACGTTCATTTTCATAATTGAAAAAAAAAAGCATCTTGGTAAGATAATTATTCTATATTAGTTTTTAATAATGTAAAGATTTTATTCGATTGTCTTTATTGTGAAGATAAAGTAGCTCCTGAATGACTTGAATCCAGGTGATCAGAGGAAAATGGCTCCTATGAAAGTAAAGGTTGCAGACCCCCGCTCAGACTAAAAGTTCAATGCAAACGAGTCATTTCTTCTGATTTCCTTTTTTCCATTCATTGATGTCTTTTGTGTGTCTTAAACTGCTGAATGAACCTGTGAACCTATCTTTGAGTTTTTAATAAACTCACAGGAGAGGCCATTTATTGTGTCTGTTGCTAAGTAACAATATTTCCCTCTGTGTTACAATGAGATCCATCACACACAATCAAAGCGATTCAGATTCTGTTGGAGTACTGTCTTTAAATACACGCCTGCCTCCTGTTGTTTATCACATGTTGTTTTTGTTTTTTAATTATCATTGACTACGCCCCTGCTGTAACCTGTTAATCAAATACTTGTTTGGGAAATGCACCATTCTTTCTGTTCTTGCTGAGACTGAGATGTTTGGATTGATAGTGTTCATTGTGCTGGCAGGTGGATTTTTGCAGATTTCAGCAGAGGCAGATTTTACACCTTTTGTCAGATAGTGGAGTCACAGACTGGCTAAATCTTTTGTAAAGGGTCCATAGAGGTCAAATCAATCCTCAAACCATCCTTGCCAAAGGACGGTCACTGAACCTCAGTCTGTGACTCCACTCAGACTTTGTTTTGTCCTTGATTCTTTAAGAAGTGGGTATCATTTAAAAACACTGCTTGGCTAAATAAAAATGCATCTCTCCTTTGCTTTGGTACCTCAATGATCTCCAGCATCTCCACCCGTGTGATCTTGCCATCTCCGTCCAGGTCGTACATGTTGAAGGCCCAATTGAGTTTCTGCTCGAAGCTTCCTCGTGATGTGATGGACAACGCGCAGATGAACTCTCTGAAGTCGATGGTGCCGTCCCCGTTCTTGTCAAAGGTCCTGAAGGCGTGCTGAGCAAACTTGGAGGCGTCACCATAAGGAAAGAACTGAAATAAACACAGAGGACAGAGAGTGGCTTTAGAGATCTGTGTGCCCCACTCCTCCATGGTTACGACCTTTGAAGCTGCTTTTTTACATTTTACTGTCACTTCAGACGACCCACAGCCTGCAGTCTTTTCTAACACAAGAGTGTAAAACTGAGTCTGCACTGATCCCTGAAGGAGGTTCTGGGGCTCAGGGGCTCAAATCTCCAGCCTGTCCAGCTACTTTGAACTACAGGCATGAAATGTTTTGAGCATAACTATCATGCCTAGACCCATGGCTTTTTGCTGAGTCACATTTTGCTGCACATGTGGCAGCTAGGACATGCTCCGATCGGCAGGCATCGAGTGAGGGCTCGCTCATCGCTGCTTGCAGCTTTAATTTGAATTGGATATATATATTTTTAATGTTTTAATGTAAGAAAAGGGAACAGTAATCCTCATTATTTTTGTGCTCAGGTTTAATATCTTCAGTTCTACTGTTCTATTGCTCAGTTCACGATCTAAAGTTGTTGAGACCAGAACTCAATTTGTTATTTATTGTTTAATTTTATCTTGAAGAACACAAGCCATAACAAATATAGTAGATCTAAGGAACAACTGTTACAGAGTTTTAATAAAGATTGCATTTTCATGACAAAAATGAGTAGTTTTTTGAGGCACTAACTGATATGCTATATGCTATTACAGTCAGTTGACATGATATTTGCCCATAACATTGTCAAAAAGGGCAAATGTATTACACTCTTGGCTGGTTATTACGTTATCAGCTCAGTTTTTACATTTTCAAAGGTTTTTTTTGCATCAGGCCCATACCGTACAGAAGTGTATTGTATTCACTTGAAGAAAAAAAACAACTCAGGTTTTTCAGAGTATTTTATTCGTAGGTTTGTTTTTGTTATATTATTTTCTGTTTTTCTGATTAATATTTTTTTATTGGTTTGTTTTTTGTTATAGTAATTATATTGGTTTGTTTTTTGTTAAAAAAATTTCTGTTTTTATGAGTATTTTTTTGTGGTAATTAATTTTGTTTTTCTGATTAATATTTATTATTGGTTTGTTTTTTGTTGTAATTTTTCTGTTTTTTTTTGTGGTAATTTTTTCCTCCTGTTTTTAGGAGTAAATGTTTTTTTCCTGAAGTATCAAGCTACTTCGAAATCCCGTGAGAACCTGCAGACACTCCCGTGGATGTGTGGTGGCTGCTGTGTCCCGCACGGATCAGAGATCCTGTTCGGCACATATACGCCTTATCCTTAATTTCCTACCGGTCTGTACCCGGTCAATAAAGGTAAGGTATTAGCCACACACAGGATACGATACCCTTGTTATGTGTTCAACTTTATCCTTATATTGTATATTTTTAGCCTATCGTTCAATGTAATACTTAAGGAACAGACGAAGAAGTGGCATTAAAAAATGCATTGCTTCTACATTGGAAAGCCGGTAGAACGTTAAGGATAAGGCATATATGTGCCGAACAGGATCTCTGATCTGTGCGGGACACGGAGCCACCACACATCCACAGGAATGGTCTGCAGGTTGGAGGTTCTCGCGGGATTTCGAAGTAGCTCGATACTTTAGGAAAAAAATTACTCCTAAAAACAGGAGGAAAAAAATTACTCCTAAAAACAGGAAAAATTATAACAAAAAACAAACTAATAAAAAAACATTAATCAGAAAATCAAAATTAATTTCCACCAAAAATTACTCATAAAAACAGAAATGATTATTACAAAAAACAAACCAATAAAAAAATATTAATCAGAAAAAAAAAATTAATTACCATAAAAACAAACTGAAGAATAAATTACTCTGAAAAACCTGAGTTGTTTTTTTTTTCTTCAAGTGAATGCAATACGCTCTCGTAATACCGTGATAACCAGCCAATAACATATTAAGTTATTACATTGTTGGTCAAAAGTTATTACGTAATAGGTTCAGGACTTTGATAATGTTATTGGTCAGTTATTACGTTATGGGCCAATTACATTTTAAAAAGGCCAAATTTATTACGTTATGGGTCGTTATTACGTTATGGGCTTCTACAAGGTCTGATTATTCTTAACGCCAAGCAAAGGAAAGTCAGGCTCGCTGGTGCACAGCAGCAGACTGCTCCTGCATCACACTGAAGATCAGCTGATCTGAAGTGTTACACATGCTCTCTTTCACCCTTTCAATAAAGAGCCTGCAGAAACTTTCCTCAGTGACACCAGCAACAAAACTTCAAAACTACAACTGATACAGACTCCAGCTGTAAGCAAAGAACCTCAAGCTATAGATGTTAGCATTGGTGTTTGATATTTGAAGGCAGATATTAGTATGCATGTGAAGGTTTTCAGTCGTCGAGGTGAACAGTCTCTTTGACTAAAAATAATTGGTATATATATATATATATATATATATATATATATATATATATATATATATATATATATATATATATATATATATATAACATATCGTTTGATTTTTAAAGAGGTGAAAAAACTGATGACAGATAGGTTGGAGTGTTTTGAAAAAGGACCTAAATAACTAAGATATGAAGATGTAAGCTCTGAATTAGGTATAATTACAGATTTATGACTAAACAGTTCATGGCTGTATTAAAACAGCTGATTTATACATGTGTAGCTTTTTGAACCAGTGTGGATTCTCCTTAACCTCCTCTTACCTGTGAAAACCATGACCACGCCCATTATAATAATAGCATGAGAGACAATTTGACATGATTACAAACACATCATGCTCCACCATTAATTGAGGTATTGTGTTATTAGGTATTTATTGTGAATAGAGATACCATTTTAGGAAAATAAATGTTGAATCAATGTTGAATGTTCTGTATCTGTCGGTCTCTGAGGGCTGAGCCTCCTGAAACTCTGAGTCTAGAAGCGTCCCTGCTAAGGACCTACCAGGCCAACAGCATGGAGAGGTTATAGTCTACTCTCTGGCCTCGTAGGTTCAGCATCACCAGAGTTCTCTCCTGGTGTCAGTTAAATGATGTTTTCTGTCTGACAGGATGACATGGGGCAGTAATCTGTTGATCTATGACTGCACTGTTTGCCTCAGGAAACACTTTGGTTCTGCTCAGACCTTAAAGCTCCTCTGTCTCTCAGCAGTCCATGTCGCTGCTGTGTTTCCTACATGCTGCAGGATTAACGCAGCAACACGCTCTCCTATCTTCAAATACAACATTTTCTGGTCTTGCTCAGATTTCAGTTTTTGTGGTGTGAACTTTTTAAAATAATTTCAAGGTTGACCAGTAACTTGTAAGTACACATCTAGAAGCAGAGTATCAAGGTTACACCTTTCAGCACAAAGGCATCCTGGGAGGAAGAATATCTGTTACACACACTCCAAAACTTTAATTTAAATTTACACAATTCAGACTCAGTTACAGATCAGCGACCATGATCTACATCTGTGAGGACGACCAGACATCAAGCACAGATTCACAGAGAGACTTTCACACACTGGCCTTTGGTCGATGCTGCGCTCCTCAACATTTCTGTGATGTCTCAAGACCAGGGACCAAGGTTTGCTTCAAACTTTAGGTTTCTGCACACATGAAGAGGATTTCTGTGAATCTGCTTGATTACTCTTCCTCATGGACTCATTACAGTCTTACCACACAGAAAAATCATAAATGAATTTCAAATCATGCTTCTCTAATTCAAAATAATGATTCAAATCCAGTTTCGAGCTGCACAGATCTGTCAGAGAGGTGGAGGTGGTGTAGAAAACACTAATGATGTGGATTTAAAATCCTCCTTCTGAGCCACCAACACCAGCCACTCCTTCAAACAAACTAACAAAGTCTTCTTTTTAAGCTCCTACACCCACTCCTACACCTTCTCCTGGCCCTCAGTGCTCTGCTGTAGCTGTTCCAGCGCTGGGTGTGCTGCTCAGCGCTCACACTAACTACTCTGAGCTGGCTGTGAGATCTAAACAAAGAGTCAAAGACTGGAGAGTTCTGGAAATCTGAAGGAATCTGCAGAGTAATGAGAAGTAAAAGCCATGTCTTCATCAGTTCATCTGTTATTAAGACACAAATATTTATCCCAGCAGCTTTCATCTTCAGAAACAGGAGTCAGGACTTCACCAGCTGCTGGAAAACTCTCCACAGTCTGCAGAAAGCAAAGGTGTGTGTCAATTAGTCCAAGGTGGTGTAAGCTACTCTGAGTTTTGTCCTTGCTTGTGTTCGGAGCAGATGTGGAGGATGCTGCCTGTAATAAGAGAAACCGGCCCAGCACGCACCAACTGTCTGCAGTCACAACAAGAGGTGGACAAGTCCCTGAATCCTGATCAGGGAGGAGAGAGCGCAGTGGACGGGAGATATGACAGAGAGGGGGGAAGAAGGACAGAGACAGAGGAGGAAAAATAAGACAGGGAGAGACTGGAGGAGGCTGCCTGTTTGCACCCAGGTCCCACCCATGTAGATTCTGCTGCAGCAGCAAAGTGATCAGACTGTAGAGAGAAACCAAGAGACAGACGAGAGGAGGGGGAGGAGGAGGAGGAGGAGGAAGAGGAGGAGGAATGTCAATGAGCCTGAAGATGAGGAGACAGAGGAGAGAGGAAGGAGGAGAATTAAGTGAGTGTGACAGAGAAAGTGTTAGCGCTATGAAGCCCCCTCCCCACCAAATTGCACAGGTTCCTATCTGCCCCCCTGCTGTGCAGAAGCCAAACTCATTTGTGGAAGGAGCCCCCTCGGGATGGAGAGGGTGCTGGAGCAGAGCTGCTGGGATGCACGGGACACCGCCTGATGGCTCCTGCACAAATTTAACGTGGCTTCCCTCCCACGAGCCCTGCCGCCTGCCCCCCCACAGCCCCCGTACAGCCCCGCTTCAGCTCGTTTGCCCAGAGCCGGGGAGAGCGGTGCGAGGCACGGGATGCAGTAGGACAGGGTGGGGAGAGGGGGAGCGAAGAGTGAAGGTGTCAGAGAGACACTGAGGATGGGAGGGAGGGAGGAGGAAAGGCACTGCGGCTCTTTCCTCAATCTGGCAAGTTATGAAACACTTTGTTGTGTAAAAAGAAGGAGCAGGAGAAAGTGGGGCAGAGGGATGAGGCTGTGAAACTCCACCATCTGACTTTCTCTGGTTAATCTGCAGTGTGTGTAAAAACAGACGACAGGACGGGAACAGCAGCTGCTGAGGGAGGAAAGCAAAGTCCTCACTAGATGGCACAAAACCACCGTTTAACGGCGCAGAATGACCGAGCCAGGACCTGGAGCCATTGTTTCCTCGCCTCTACAGCAACAGATATAAAGCTGTTAACATCTCCATTACATCCTGCTCCTCTCCTGGTTTGGCTCCTGCTACTCCCTGTTAAGCCTGCTTCACACGGCTGTTCGCCATCAGCCTTCAAAGGACAGGCTGGACGCCAGACCATCTCTGTCCACTCAGGGAACAGGCAGAGAGACAGGCAGAGAGGCAGGCAGAGAGACAGGTACAGGCAGAGAAACAGGCAGAGAGACAGGTACAGGCAGGGAGACAGGTACAGAGACAGGCGTGGATGGCTTTATAAAGGCCAATGTGTTCGTGTTTCTGTGTGACAATGAGCACGTGGCAGAGCCTATTCTGTGAAACAGATACCCATCCCACACACACACACACACACACACACACACGAACACACAGCCTGAAACATGCTGCTGTTAAATGGAACATTAAAGCCTTGATAATCAGCAGGCGGGCTGGCCCTGGTGCTGATCCAAAGGCTGGGAGTGGGAAAGCCAGAGAGGGAGAGAATAAAAAAAGGGAAAGAGGAGCGATAGAAACACAGAAAGAGTGTGAACGGAGAGAAAGCACAAAATAGAAAGACACACTTTACTAGTTCCACTTAAATCAAGGCTTTTTCACACTCAGAACAGAGACTGAGTGTGAGATCAGAGAACAGATGAATAACACAGCTCCAAGCAGAAGTGATTCAGCAGTTAACGGTGAAGAATGACTCGCTTTGAGAATAACTGAAGAGTGAAGGAACAGGAATGGGCTCCAGTTTGTGTTGTTGTTTGCCTGCACTGGTTTTGTTGTCAGATCTCCAGGTAACAGCTTCGCTGGACGGACATCTTGTAGCTTGAGAGCTTCCAGAGGGGTGGGGCCTTAAATGCAGCTAAGATCTACGTTCTATGTGCACTGTCTGTAGATCCATGTAAACAGGTTATTGTTTTCTACGCTCCAAGTAAAAAGATTGGTCTGAAAGGAACAGAGATCTAATCCGGCTGTCATAATTAATACGATGCAGAGTCTGAAATTCTTCTGAGCAAGAGAGGGATTCTTTGATTAGAGGAAGATTTCAGGTTAACAAAAAGTGAAAAAATCTGTGCTTTTTTATCCTTCATGTTCTATTCGTTTGCAAAGAATACACCTTTGAAATGAATTCTGCTAGTTGCCTTTACAGCATTAACATGTTTTACCTGCTTGTAAAACAAACCGCTGTCTTAAGTCAATCATCTCCTCTGTGATTAGACTATTCAGTGCTTCTTAACTATCTTTTATCTTGGCACTGCTTATCCCTTATCTTTTATCTATCTTTTACCTGATTTATTGATTGGAACTTGTATTCATTCAGTCTGACTGACTTTTAACTTTGCCCAGTGTCATCATCCTCTTCTAGTCTGTTGTGTTCGAAACTTTTAACTCTAGTGTAGTTCTTTCACTGTTGCTTTTATGTCACTTGTCCTTGTTTCTGACTGTTGTGTATCTGTCTTGTGTAAGCTGCTCCACATGAATTGCCCTATGTGGGATGCAGTAACGTGCGGTGAGGTCCATGACGAGGGAGGCAGGCAGCCAGCTAAAGTTGAAATGTCTATATGTGTGTGTTATATATACAGTGCACTGCTCACATTTGCTAATACAAACTGTTACTGGCCAGCCCTGCCCCTTTAACGAGGTGACAGTCTGTGCTGTGTGTGTGTGTGTGTGTGTGCGTGCGTGTGACATAGCAGAAGGAGAGACGGTCTGAGTGCATGCATGGTGTGTGTGGGGCGGGAGTACATTATTTTGGTCTTTGTTTCCTCAATAAATGTGCGGTTGTGCACAAGGTGCACCTTTTTTTCCTCCTCTTTAGTCTTTTCCCTCACTTTGGCCCGGACTCCTAGACACCGGTTACCAGCAACGAGCCAAGTTAATAAATGTTAATCAGCCTTCCCATCTACGGTTCAGAGACAGACTGAAGTCCCGGAGTTAACAAGACGAAATGCCAATTAAAACCCGAAACATACGTTCACCTGCATTTCTACAGGATTTACATCAAAGGAGAAAGAGCAAAATACGAACAAAAATAACCCTTATCTCAACAACACAAGAACACAGGCCAGGCACCTCCAGTATACTCTATTAACCGTCTGCACTAACAAACTGTCGCGAGACCTCAAAGAGGGTGCAGTATTACAACCTGCGGAGGCAGAGAAGCGCTGTGCCTCATCGATGCCCACGTTAATCAGCGTGAGACCTTAGTACGCATGCGAGAACCTGCACAACGTTGTGATTTCAAGTAAACGGTCTCTGCCTCCGACACACATTATAAGCATGAAGCCAGCGCGAAACGCTGTCCATTAGCCTCCCTCTTATTGACAAATCAGCAATTTCCCTTTTTTTATTTTTTAATTATGAAAAATTGTATACGAACAACTGAATTATTTTTTAAATAAAATTTTTATATATATATATATATATATATATATATATATATATATATATATATATATATATATATATATATATAAATATATATTTTTTTTCTTGTTAGCCTAGGGGAGGCACTGCCTCCCCTGCCTCCCCTGACCGCACACCACTGGTGGGATGAATAAAGTTGTCTGAATCTGAATACCTGGAATGTACTAAATTCATTAGTTGGCAAGATTAAGCTCTAATGAATTCTTAAACATTTAAGTAATAAAAAAAATGACTCACTGAGGTATTTCCAATAATGACTACAGAGACCATGAGAACTGATACCAAGCACAGTCTGACAGTCAGGGTTTAAGATGTTGAGAAGTACTGAGCAGATCTCCTGCTCTTCGCTCTGTTTCTAATGTTAGGAATGGACATTTTATAACATAAAGAGATAGGTGATGAAAACAGAACTTGGTCTTAAAGGAGCAGCAGCCAGAAAATAATACCTTGTAGCAGGGATTCCCATAGTGTGGTGAGCACCATTATTTGTTGGTATTGTATCAATAAACAAAAACATAAATAATTTAAACACTTTTTAAAAGGGGTTAACAGTTTAAATATTTAGATGTTGAATTTTTGTCACATAGTTCTGCTCAGTGACCATACTTGACTCTCAAATACTATTATTGTCATTATTTTATTGTTGTTTACTGTTATTCTTCCCACCATTTCTAATGTGAGTGATCATTAGGCCCATTATTGTCCATTCTGTTCTGTGCTAACAGCAGCCCATTTTATTGAACCTGATATCATGTATGTGGCTATAGAGACTATGCCTTTTCTTTTTTATGTTTCGGGCATTGGGGGTGCATCAGCTAAGTTGGGAGGTTAAAGGGGGTGTGCGGCCTGAAAAGTTTAGTGTTATTAGGGGTTGAGCCAAAAAACAGCGGGGACCTTAATGTTACCCTCATGTTCATTATTCTTCCCAGTCTGCAAGAAACCTTGATCTGTGTGCCTTCAGTGTGCTTTAAAACTCACCAAACTTTGGACATATTTCAGTAGGGGTGGGAGAAAAATCAATGTATTGTGGTATGGGATATTTTTTTGTTCAAAACTTATGTTTTTTTTTCCAAATTCAAGATTTTAGTCCTTAATTTTAGTCTTTGTTTATGAGCTGGGGTAAAAAAAAAGTTGAGCTGTCAGATCCCCTGAATAAATCTTAAAACTGACTCACGTGTATTTTTTTGGAATATTTGGCTCCTGATAAAATCCGAAGACATCATCATCATCATTGAACACTTTTTCAGCTGTGACTAAATATACTGGGTGAAGAATGGACAGATGTGCTGACGAGCGACAGGCCTGCCCCCTCCATCCCCTCTATTTTTACCAGAAGATGACCCAATAGGTGATCATTCATGCACACACTGTCCCATAATGCCTGCACTGGCCTGCTGCCACAGCGATGCACACTCTATTTTCCATTGATAGTTTGTGAAACCCAACCCTCCCCTTTCTGTGTTCCCGTCACACACACTCACACGCTACAGACACAACAACACACTCACATGTAAACTCGCTGTGGGAGCCTCTGAGCTCATCTGTGCCAGGTCCCCTCTCTCCTGCAGCAATATGGATCCTCAGAAACCATCCCTCCTCTGCTTTAGTCCTATCATTACCTTCAGGACTGCTGCACGAAGAGAAGTGATGGCTGACTGCGGCTGCTCAATGATCCCGATTCATCAGAGAACAAACCTCAACCTGGCCTGGATGACTATAAATAAGCCTAGAACAATAACCAATAAATAAATTAATCGAACAATAGATTAAATAAACCTGATCATTTTGCTGGCCTCAATATTTCGCCATGTGCATGCATGTTTGTTTTCCTCATCTCTCTCAAACAGGCTGGATGTGGAGAGGGTTCACTGTGCCTTTGATCTGTAGCTGAATAAACAGAGTGAACCCTCTTGTCAGTCATCCAGAATCGTTGTCTCCGGGGGAGGTGGGGCTGCTAGCATCAGGCTAGCACAAACACAGAGTGCAGCCAGTGAGCCTTATGAGGCAACGCAGGTTAATGTGGTAGAAATTAGG
The DNA here is from genome assembly GCF_033239565.1 of Halichoeres trimaculatus. Classification (NCBI taxonomy): domain Eukaryota; kingdom Metazoa; phylum Chordata; class Actinopteri; order Labriformes; family Labridae; genus Halichoeres; species Halichoeres trimaculatus. The sequence continues at coordinate 2,867,992 of NW_027437191.1, read as the reverse complement.
AGGAAAAAAGATGATTGTAAAGCTAAATGCCACAGCCCCAGTGTAGAAATATTTCAGCTCCAAGCCCAATAAGCAAGGTGAGCCCATCAAGACGGACAAACCAGTGTGCAGCAACAAAAAAAGGCAACACAACAAACTCACATGCCCACCTAACACACAACCACCTGACCCAGTTTTCCCAGCTGGGGAAGAAACTGCACCCGTAGATGCAGAGTCCTGACAGTCAACTCTCACTGAGGCGTTTGATCGACAATGTAAAAACAAACAGAACAGCTCAAAATGGTGTTCGCTCACAGAAAGTGTATTCTGAATGCTTCAAACCCAGACAACTGGACTGTTTATAGTTTGGAATGAAGCTGATTAGGATGATGAAGCTTCGTGAATGAGAGGAGAAACGTTTTCACAAACTCTGAACAGTCCAGTTGCTTCAGTTTGGAGCGTTCAGAATAACTCTGACCTGGATGATGAGAATTTACATGCACACAGGTGGTTAATCAGGTCTCAACATATTGTTTTCAATCATATCATTTATCATCAATAATTTTGTAACATCAAAATTTGTTATCAGCCCAGGCCTAACTTCAAAGATGTCAGATTCCTGAGCCTGGTCCAGTTTCTGCTCAGCCTCCATGAAGCTAAAGGTGTCCCTGCTTAGAGATGTTTTAGGAACCGCCTCTGATGTGATCAACAATAAGAAGCAGTTTTGTCATTGCCAGGACTGTCCCTGCGTACCAGCATGGCTGTTAGAGATCAGTCTGAGACCGTGATGTACCCTGCCACACTCAAAAAAATTCAACATGGGTGTTTGTTCAAACCAACATAAGTAAAACATGTAGCTTCTACTAGATTACTTCATGTTTAGTGGTTAAACATGATTAAATCATGTTGTTTTAGCATGATGCGTAAAATCGTTAAAACTACAACATCGCTTTACGTTAACTCAACATAATTGGTTCAAGTAGGAATCCCATCTGCACCACCTCTCCAGAGCAGGAGGTGGCAGTAATGTGCACAGACCAATGGTCTGTGCTCTACAGGCGCTGACTGGTGTTGTTTGTGCTCGTTGGGTGCCGACGAGCTGTTTGTGCTTGTTAGGCGTGAACTGGCTGTTTGTGCTCGACTGCCATGGACCTGTGGTCTGTGCTAAACTGGCATGGACTGGGGGTCTGTGCTCCACATGGCCCAGCCCATGTACCCAATGATCTTTATAGGGTGTTTTGTTAATAAAACAAAATGTGTTGACATGCTGTGCTTTGTTGGCCAAGTTTAAACTGAAGTGTTTTGAGATTACACAGCCGGTCCATGCAGTGGTGCACAGACAGCCATGTTCCTTTTAACCAAAGCAACGTACAACATAGGTTAATGTACAGCAAGGTCTTATATCCACTGTGTAGCCTCCTCGCTCATAGTTCAAATGTCTTACCTTGGTGGATATGTTGAAACAACCTTACAAATCAAGTTGGACCCACACATTGCAAACAAGTAATACTAACATTAGTACTTTATGTTCACACAACACATTTACAGTGAGTTGGTTTAACATATTGGGATCTTGCTAAATGAAAGCAATTTGATTAAATTGAAACAACACAGTCAAGATTAATTGACTTAACTTGGTTTGTTTTAATGGAATAAAGGTACCATGACAAAATCATGTTCTTCCAATGACTTCTTTTTGGGTGCAGGGTCTGCATCACTCCCCCACCTAGCACATATTAAAAACCAGGAAGCAGCTCTGACTGGGTTCTTACTATTTTACTTTGGCACCAGGGGGCGGAGTAAATAAGGCCTTATGTTTTGGGATCTCTTGGTAAGCACTGTGGGATGATGTCAGGCTCGTTTGGACACACACACACACACACACACACACACACACACACACACACACACACACACACACACACACACACACACACACACACACACACACACACACACACACAGGCAGGACCTGGGCTTGACAGCCCTGGCTGTCTCTGCATACGGTCTGTTTACATTTCTTCATCAAAGCATCGCTCAGAAGCTACTTTTCCAGGCAGAAGAGGATACATGCATAATCCATCACTGGGCTATTTACAATGTGTAAATGTGTGTGTGTGTGTGTGTGTGTGTGTGTGTGTGTGTGTGTGTGTGTGTGTGTGTGTCTGCATGAGAGACAGAGCCTGCGTGCGCTCTTACATAAACCCTCAGTGACATGCCAGGGAGCAACAGAAACTTAGCCAGCACACTGCTGTAGCTGCTACTGCTTCCAAGCCTCCAGGGTCTGCAGAAAAAAAAGAGAACAAACACACACACACACACACACACACACACACACACACACACACACACACACACACACACACACACACACACACACACACACACACACACACTCTGTATCCCCTCTGCTCTGCTCTGTAAATTTGGCGTTTAATCATCCTCTTGTTCCCTCAGATGGGTGACTGCTGTGTTATCAGTGTCACTGAGGGTAAACAAGCTAGCAGCGATTTATCTCTGTGTTTATTTTTAACAAAAAGACAAAAACATCCAGCTGATTTAAGTCCTTGTCCTTGTTCGTACCTTTCGAACGTTAAAATTAGAATCGTTTCAGCAGGAGCCTTTAATCAGATTTTATTCGGTTGCTTCTGGACGATGACCTTCTGGAGTGAAATGCCCTTCCAGTGATCTGCTGTGTGTGACCTGTGGCTGTGTTTGCTTGTGGTATGGTGGAAAAAGTCATCTGGCTTTTATTCAATCAAACAGCAGGAATCAGGTTAGCTGCTGTGTAAACAGATACACCTGTTTGTTGAGTATTAAAGCAACTCTGTGCCGACTGAATGGAAGAAGAAATGGACTCTACTCATAGAGAGCTGCCTTTGTCTTCTGACCACTTAAATCCTCAAATCTACGCAAGAAACCACTGGGATCCACACCATACCCACACACTGAGGGCAGAACATGCTACGTGAAGTGCTGCTCCGTATTACCTCCTCCATCCTGATCAGAATTACCATGTGTAACATGATTGTCCATACTCAACTTGAGATTAGGAATGCAGCGAAAAATCCGTCTCTGAACATTTTGGATCTAAAATGACCCGAAACAGCATTTCCAGTTTCCGGCAGAAAGACTGTTATTACAGAAACAACACAAAACAGTATGTGTGTGCAATCAAAACTACTTTTTCCTATCTGGACAATGTGTGTGAGATGTGGATGTATCTCAACACACTTGAGAAAGACTCATGGATAGGGATTTGCAACGCGTGCAAGACACATACAAGAAATGAATCCAGGCCGCGATGGATGTGGAGAACCTGCTTGGAGACAGAGAGGCACACAGTGTGCAGCTTGAAGGACTCATCTCTCTGAACAGAAATTAACATATTTACAGCCTGCTACTGCCTGCTATGAGCAGTTCAGAGGATATTATGATCACGAGTTCACCCAATCAGAGGCACAGCTCAGCTCACGTGACTGACAGGAGCCCTGTAGCTATTAGTGCGGAGACTCAAAGCCCGCCCCATTTCCAATATGGCCGCCCCAGCTGATTTGCTTCAAAGATCTGTATCAGAAAGAGACGGGTGACGTCAGGGTGACTACTTCTATTAATTATACAGTCAATGTGCCCAGCAGGGGCAATTTGCGACTTTTCAGACCCCTCAGTTACTTTTTTTCAAAGAAGTGAATAGTGAAAAATCTAGTGACTTTCCGCGAGTTTAAGCTTACTCTTCTCAATGTGCAGCAAGTGTTACCATGAACCTCTCCCCTATCCATAACACTCACAGGCAGGCACGTTTTGGGTCACTTTCACTGATATAAAAGAAGGTTTGATATTTTGGCTTATAAAAAAAAGACAAAAGAAAGTTCATTTGTAGTTATTAACATTTAAAGGGGACACATCATGCTTCCAGGTATAAACTATACATGTTACAGTACCGGTTTGACTCACCACACTGGAGCCTCCTGAGATGATCTGTGTCCAGGTGGATTTTCTTCCTCTTGAGCTGCAGAACCGTCTGGGTCTGACTCGGGGTCCAATACAAAAGGACGTATCCTACACTCTGCCATTTTATTAGTGCTATCAATGCCTTACGGTGAAGTTTTGGCAAACAGCAAACTCGCTCGGTCTGCTCCATTCAATATGGCGATTTTGTAAATACTGCCATGCTGCAAAAACCGCCCCCTGGCTCTACCCCCTCCACCCCTCTGATAGAACTGACCAATCAGAGCACAAAGGGCTGTGACATTGCGCGGTTACTGGAGGTCATTCTCCAAACGGAGCGTTTCAACGACATCTACAGAATGGCCTAAACTGAGGATATTGAGAACGCTATTGTGGGGCAATGAAGGAACTCAATGACTTGTACTGAGGGCAGAAATGCTTTACAGGCATCCTAGTCTGGCATAGTGAAAAGGAGAAACAAGCCTGAAATGTCCCCTTTAAACTCCCTATTTATATTTTTTAACCCACTTTCTGTCTTATTTCTCTCTCCTACAGCATCAAGGGCAATTTCATGTAAATGGTTTATCATGCAATATAGGTGCTGACATCATTTAGAGACATTTAGTGACTTCTGGTACAGCCAATGGTGACTTTTCTTACTGAGGAGTTGGCATGTTGAAACTGGTAATGCTTCACTCAGCTTTAACGATGATCCAAACATCAAGCAGCCTCATTGTTTCAGGTTTCACATGACTATACATGACAGAACTGATTAAAAAACATCTGACAGCGGATTATTGGGATATATGGTAATCTGCAAAGTTAAAAACAAAGTCAATGTATAATGAACCAAACAGAAAACTGTGACCACAAAACCATGGATTTCATGAACAATCCATCTCTTAATCTCTGAACACCTCACTGCATTAATGAACATGTGACCTCTGTTTAGAGTCAAGGTCTGGAGGATTGCTTTGAGTAATGAACCTTTGATTCAGTCAGACAACAGGCTCTATGAAGAGGGGTCTCTGGATTAGATACAGACCAGTAGTGATCAGGGCCATGAGTGCTGGTTATGGGTGGCTGTCCTCTGGTGTCACACCATGTGGAGAACCAAAACAACTGCTCTGAATGGATACCCAGACATCCATGGTGACTGTTAGAAGTGACTGTGTGAAGTCCGGGGATCAGCTGCTGAGTCCAGGACTGCACACTCTGGTTCAGCTTGTGATTTAAAGGGATTTTGAACAGTGGGGGGATCTGACCCTGCTTTATCTGTGGTTACAAAACATCCATCTGGCAGCAGAGAGTCTGCATTAGGCGAGTAAACAACAGCAGATGGCACCATTGAGTATCCAAACGTGTTTCACGCCTCAGGGAGATGCTACGGAGAATAACTATGAGCAAGAATGGAGAGAGGAGGGAGAGAGTGGGGGGTGCATGGAGACATGAGTATTAGCACATCATAGCTAATACTTCCCACCACACCAGCTCCTCTCTGCTCTATGTTAAACTGGGCCAAAAACACACTTTTACCAACTCATGAGAGAAGTCATGCCTGGTGCATTCCACCACTGCCTTTGCTTCCTGGATCCTCCTTCTGATCTAGATCAGACACGGAGAAGAAGTCAAGCAGGGCAGGAAGTGGAGAGTGATTCACTGCAGGCTGCAAACTTCAGCAGAGACTTCAGCTCAGACTTCAGCACAGACTTCAGCTCAGACTTCAGGACGGACTTCAGCACGGACTTCAGCACAGACTTCAGCGCAGACTTCAGCGCAGACTTCAGCAAAGACTTCAGCACAGACTTCAGCACAGACTTCAGCACAGACTTCAGCGCAGACTTCAGCGCAGACTTCAGCGCAGACATCAGCACATACTTCAGGTGACCCTCTGCTCTTTGAGATGCAACTCAGAGCATGTGGGGTTTCAGAGCAAAGGGTCAGATGTGCTTTTTTCTGTCTTCACCAGCTCGTGGTGGTTGGAGTGCCAGGTCCACTGAGTGCAGGGTAAATCCATGGTTCATCACGGAGGGGGGATGAAGCAAAGGAACACCACACAGCAGACATAAACAGGCTACAGTCCATCACTGTGCCTTTCCTCTACAGCCTCCCCCAAGCTGTAGTTCCTCTACCAGAGCTGATAACAGAGCGTATTTGCCTGAGGGGCCAAAGTTTAGTTCAGTAAAGTCCTTTCCCAGCACCTCTCAGTCTCCTTCACTTTGAGTCCGGAGTCAAATGTTTGTCACAAACAGCTCACACGACATGTTGGATAACATGTATGTGGCTTAACTTCAGAGCAATACAACATGGTAAAGCATTACAATCTGTGATGGTGTAATTACCCTCACTGGGCTGAGTCCTAATCCCACCATCCAATGGAAACCTTTACCTGGTCATTTAAGTCTGTAATTTAAGTCCGTGGACTCCTAAGTGGACACTTGAGGATCATCACTTTTTAGTGCCTCCACATCAGCTTTATTTCCTGCAGTCAGAGATCGCCACTTGGTTTCAACCTTAAAGGGGACATATCATGCTTGTTTGTCCTTTTCACTAAGCCAGACTAGGATGCCTGTAAAGCATTTCTGCCCTCAGTACAAGTCATTTAGTTCCTTCATTGCCCCACAATAGCGTTCTCAATATCCTGAGTTTAGGCCATTCTGAAGATCTCATTGAACCGCTCCGTTTGGAGAATGACCTCCAGTAACCTCGCAACGTCACAGCCCTTTGTGCTCTGATTGGTCAGTTCTATCAGAGGGGTGGAGGGGGTAGAGCCAGGGGGCAGTTTTTGCAGCATGGCAGTATTTACAAAATCGCCACATTGAATGGAGCAGACCGAGCGAGTTTGCTGTTTGCCAAAACTTCACCATAAGGCATTGATAGCACTAATAAAATGGCAGAGTGTAGGATAAGTCCTTTCGTATTGGACCCCGAGTCAGACCCAGACGGTTCTGCAGCTCAGGAGGAAGAAAACCCACCTCGACACAGATCATCTCAGGACGCTTCAGTGTGGTGAGTCAAACCGGTACTGTAACATGTATAGTTTATACGTTTATACTCAGCTCTTGGTGGGTGTATCCCTTGGTGGGGGTTGTGTGACTAACTGACATCACAGAGGAGGAGCTGCTTTACCAGATTACTTCAATAAAAATAAAGGATCCTGGTATCGTCACAACGTTTGAAATCTCGGGGCCAAATGACCTATTTTCAGAGGCATCAAATCTTGTTCTCGGATATCAGAAAAAATACAATATCTCATTTTTTGAAAATTCAGGGGGTGTAAGGTCTTGTTTTCAAATTTATTATATTATATGTAAGTATTAAATCAGGGATCAGCATGATATGTCCCCTTTAAATACCAAAGAAAGAAGTGAACTCTATAGGCGCTGATTGTGTGGCTGCCTCAGGGCCAGAGCACCCACAGAGAATCCCGGGCACCAACAGAGAATCCAGAGCACCCATAGAGAACGCTGAGCACCCACAGAGAATGTCGAGAACCCACAGAAAGTGCTGACTCATGATCATCACTTTCCTGGCATGTGTCACTGTAAACTCTTTTGTAATCTGTCTCCTTAAAGCTCCGCAATGAACAGTAAGAGCAGAACTGATTGATCAGAATTCATGAAAACAGTTGAAGATTCTGGTCAGTGGGAGATTGGCATGTATTGATTTACAGCATTAACTTTCAGAACTGCGGACAGCTCTGTTCTTCATGGCCTAAGGTACAGAGCATTGTTCAGCTATCTCCTCTCTCTGGGGAGTCGGATTTCAGGTTTGTTAGGGCCCAAACCGTATTCTTTCTGTCCAATAGAGCCTAATGTACTGATTAAAAACAAAAACACTTTTTGGTGTTGATGCTAAAATCTGATTTCTGACTTTCAACAGAGCATGTGAGGGAAACTTTAGTCTGCCAAGTGTTCAAACAGGAATGAGCAGTGACTCTACAGTCCACAGGTATGCTGCAACAGGAATGGATCCAAACGCTGAGCCCTGAAAAGAAGCACCAACAACCTGAGGAGGAGCTACTGACATGTATGATCAACACCTGTTTTTTTGTTTGTTATGAGGAAGATTTCCTCTCCCTCTGGACGTTACATGAAGGACGACTTGAGCACTATGATCACCTACAGCCAGTTTATCACAGCAGTACAGTGTCTAGCAGGGGCCAAGCAGCTGGCAGATATTGACAGGTTTATTGAGGATTGTAATTTAAAACCACATCATTCTGGATTATTCTGCGCTTCCTGAATATTTGAAACTGCTGAGTGTTACAAATAACCTCAGCACAAAAAGCATTCAGATCAATGTTTGGCAGATTGTGGCTGATGTCACAATGCTTCTTTGTTATGAATCTTATACCGTTGGAAAGTCTATTTTACTTTTAAATTGTGCCAAGGAACCAGAGGGAGAATCACGATGAGCTTCACTCTATAGCAGCAGTGAACACTATGACAAACTTTACCCTCTGGTAAGCGGCGACTGCAGTGCTCAGCTACTCACAAGTCATTTCATCCTCAATTCAACAGTCTCCACGGTGGAACTGAATATCAGCTCGTGTCAAGTGTTTTTATTTTTCTTAGAGCATCAAAAAAGAAAATCCAAACTTTCAATCCAGACATCCATCAACATAGAGGACAGTTAGTAGAGAAGATTTCATTAGAATCCTGGAAGACAAGCAACTACAATCCCCTAATGACAAACTTTTCCTTTCCTGGGGCCTGATCTACTAAGATCCCGTTTACACAATGTTTCATCCAAAAAAGCTACAACACAGTGAAAGAAAACTGCGTTTACACAGACATGCTGGGGGACTGAAAACGCTGTAATAAGCATGCCAGGCCTGTAGTTGGCGCTATAACTGTCTTGTCTAGAAGTAGCTTTTGGTAGATCTCCACTTAAGTCGAGCTGGGTTGATCATCAGGGCTGTTTCCCAAAGCCCAGGTACCTTGCCTAATTTGGTCTGATGTGGGCGTGGGGTGGGTGTGGGCAGGCATCCACATCATCAGTTGCTGCCCAAGTGCTGTTCCAATGTTCATGTCCTCCTGAGGCATTTGTCCTCCGTTTGGTTAGCATGTGGCTAATTGACTAAGGATACACTGGTGTATCCTTCGTAGCCTTGCCATGGCTATAGATACCAACATGCAACGCATGAATCTACGAGAAAGGAAAAAATGGAAGGAAAAGACGCACCACGGAGAGAGGCTCCAGTGGAGGCGCGTGGTAAATTCCAATTCAAATGTAAGCAACAAATTACACCTCTGAAAATAACAACTTATACCATGTCCAACACTTCACTCTTTTGTGTGTCACTCACATAACTATTATTACTGAGAAGCTGCACCTTCAGAGTGTCAATGATGTGACAAAAAAAAAGCAAAAAGCGTACAAAAGTGGCAAGCCATGACAATATTTGTAGCCGCTTGAGCATACGGTCAACTCCCACATTTATATTTAAATATCCAAGTACTGTCCACAGTGCAACACATGCTGTGTAAGACAATGTAACTCCAATTACACAGAAATTTGTGACAGGAATCTGAAGGTAAAAAATATGCCTTTGTAGGCTTTTCCATTAGCATCTCCTTTTGAGCAGAGGCAGGACACTTGCCTTGGATTGGAAGGCACTGCCTTCCAAGGCAAGGCAAGGCAAGGCAAGGTACCTGGGCTTTGGGAAACAGCCCTGGTGTGTTGGTGAATGCTAAGAGCAGAATTGGCGCAACAGAAGCTCATTTTGTGAAAGACAGTCAGCAGATTCAGCAGATTGAGCAGCACAAGCTTAACATGGTAGACCACCACGACCATAACCACGCTCTTGTTTTATTGTTGGTTTCACGAAGCAGAGCGTGACGTCAACATTTCCACCGTAAAACACTGGCTTACTGTGGCTGCAGCATTTCAGAAAAAATACACTCTGGAGGCTGTTTTCAGAAGTTTGCATTTTAGACCAGCGAAAACACTGTTTCTACATAAATGAGTGGCAGAAACACAATACTTTTGCGTTCTTTCCTAAAACTGTTGTCTTGTAAACAGGCCCTAAAATCCCAAATAATGAGCGCTAAATTGCATGTGCAAACAAAAAACTGCAACTGCTGTAAGTGGGCGTGTAGTAATCAGATATTATTTCTGACAGTCCAAATAAGCTGATACTGATTCTCTCTTCCCCTCTTCTGTCATTGCTCCTCTGAGCAATGACAGATGAGGCAAATCAGTTCCAGGTTTGATAGGTTTGATAAATCCAGGTTCCATAAATCACCCTGGGCCACTAAATGATGACATTTCATCTGCTCCCAGTTTTTTGTGCCTTTTGATGTTCTGCATATTCTGCATATTCATGTAAGCAAACATGCTAAACAGGTTGCTTATGCTATTTTCTCATTTAACAGATGCAATCCTTATCGCTAGGCCTTTCACGATAAGCAATACATCAATTAACCGAACGATAAATAAAAATGTCCTCTGTAAGTTTGCCAGCCTCGATAAACTGACACGTTAATGCATGCTTGTTTTCCTCCTCTCTTTCCACCAAAGAGGCTGAGTGAGAAGATGGCTCACTACGTCTATCTTTCCTAACATCGGAGTGCACAGGTTCTATAGCGGATTTAGCGGATTTATAGCGGAGTGAGCATCTGTCAAAAATGCGATCTTTGGGGTGAAGACGGGGCTGCTCGCGCGTACACACGGAGAGAGATGAAGCGAGCGTCCTGAGGGGTAAGGAGGAAACACACGCTAATATGAGTGATGGTACCAAAGATACGCTTCTTAAGCCGCCTGCCACAGTCCCAGTGTGGGAATATTTTGTTTTTCATCAGAATGAACAAAGTGTGAGCTCATGAACACCAACGAGCTGATATGTCGCATTTGTTTGAAAATAGTGGCGAAGAAGAAGAAGGGGAGGTGCAGCGGAGCCTTGTTCTCTAACAATCCGTTCTTACTGAGGCTTTTGGTCTGCAAAGTAAATAGAAATAAAAGCACCAAATGGTGGGCGCTCAAAGACAGCTACATTGCCAAAGAAGTGCAGCCCTTCAATACGGTTGAAAGCCAGAAATGTTCAAAATGTTTGACAGACAGTACGGATTGACTGGGGAAAAGTACATGTTACAAACAATTCAGGAACTAAACTCCCTTTTGTTTAGGCTATAGTTTTTATTGTTGTTGTTTTTTTTTGAGTTTTGTTTTTTCTTTAGAGACAGGGTCTATGTTTTATTGTTTTGGATTAGTATTAATTATTTTCATTGACATGTATTTTTTTCTAAAAGAGAGTCCATTTCATTTTCATTGTATTTTTTTCTTTCTTGTTTGTTAAATTTATTATATTTTTTGTTTAATTTATTTTATTTAAAAGATCCTGACCTTTTAATTACAGTTAAATACTCTTAAGAAATTAAAGTTTCTTGCTTTTGATATGATGTACTCACTTTATTATCCCATTTATCATAGTTACATCAATGAAAAAAAAAAAAAAATCAAAATAATATTGACAATAATATCGTTTATCGGCAATAATATTTTGGAAAATTATCGTCCAGCAAAATTTGTTATTGTGACAGGCCTACTTATCTCACTGCTATCGAGTTTTCACATGTTTTTATACAAGCAGACCTTTAGCAGATCAGACCCTTAATGTGTACACCCATATCTTTCATCAGTTATACAGAGGAAATCGCAAAGGACAAAAATAGAGACCAGGGAAAGTCATTACAGAGTCCAGTAGAGACACAAAGGGTTAAAAAAGCTCACAAGATAAGGACCCAAGGATTAGGAAAGAAGAGAGAAGAAGCCAGGCTCCTAACTTAATATTAGTCTACTTCAAAGCACAGCAAGCTGGGATGAGGAGGGGCTACTCCATTTATTAACAAGGACAATTTTCTTTAAAGGACACTTTGATGGGAACAAGGCCTGACCTGATCCGACCTCCTGAAGTACAAATCCAGAACACAGAGGAGGATGTTAAGGCATTAGCTCTAATTTGAGCTTACAGAGTGATTTTTGTAGCTCGTTTTACAACCACACATAAAAAATCAGGCACAATGTTCCTACATCTCTGTAAAATCCAAATGAAAGCAGGGTTTAGAGTCCTTTAAATACTGCTTTCTCCTTGCCTGTGTTCCTCCACATTAAGGTCAGAGTGTTTACCTTATCTTCCCTCATGCTGCAGCAGTGCTATGACCTGCGTATATTGCTTAATAATTCAATCACATCTTCCAGAATTTGCAGAGAGGCCAGAGAGAGACTGATGGGTTGAAAATCTGTAACCATGCACCCACAGCCTGTCCCTCTCTCTGTCTGCGTGTCTCTGAGACTGTTGATGTGTCTATTTTCTTCATTACAGCTCATTTAAAGCTGCATCTCATCTGCAAACACGGACACTTGTGGCAATTAACACCAATTTTCTGCGAGGAAAGATGGAAGAAAACTCACATTAAAACTATTGTTTGTCTTGTGAAAATGACAGTCTGTTAAATTCAGTGTCAGATTCCTTTCCTTCTGTGATTTCTAAACATTGTAAACGACCCGCTGTCGTTACCAATGAGTCATTGAGTCCGGAAGTTGTTATTTTTTCTCCAGCTGAAGAGAAGAGTCTGAGCTCTGAATGAAGAGTCGGAGCACGGGGTAACTTTTCAAGTCTTTTTAAAGCCATCACAGGGCATTTCATGTCTCTGGACCACACAAACAGAATGTCTGAGCACAGTGTGTGTGGGGGGATTTTATGAGTGTGTGTATGTGTGTGTGTGTGTGTGTGTGTGTGTGTGTGTGTGCTTGTGTTGAGACAGGGAAGGAGAATAGCATAAAAGAGCTTCTGAGTTGACAAAAGCTATTTTTAGTAGAGAGCAGCCACAGGCCTACTTGGACAGAAAGGAAGAGAGAGGGAGAGGAGGTGGGTAAAGAGGAGGGAGAGGAAAAAAAGACTGAGGGATGAGAAAGGTGAGGAAGAGGGAAAAATACAGAAGAAGGAGAGGAGAATCTGATGTTACACAACATGATGAGAGCATACAGGGTTTGAACAAGGATTTGGAGCGCTAATAAACACATCAGATAACAACCAGATGTGTGTGTGTGAAAGGGGGGACGGTTGCTAGGTTGCTGGTGTGAACAGACAACAAATAATTCCCTTCATCTATTTTAGTTTGAGGAATAATGGAAGCACTGAGAGCCCCCTTTTACCCTGCAGTAACCTTTATCTCGCTCCAGGACCAGGGTTACATGATGTTAAGCCCATAGCACCACAGACCATGGACTGTTTTATCTGATCACTGAATTTTAATGGTTAGTGTGATAAATGCATTTTTGTTAATTCCATCTTTGTGCAATTCAAAACAGTTTTTAGGATTACATGAAACGGGCTGTGGGGACTTTCTGGAAAAGCCAGTCATTTTCTGTGAACTCAGTTTGTACCATAGTTTAGTAGCCAGCCATACTTAGCTGTACTTACAGCTGGGTGCTCTGAGACTGAGACGTGTCTGTAAACTGTAACATTAGTAAATCCTGGTCATGTCCTGTCTGTCATCTACCAATCAGAGCTAACATAATCTGGCTCTTCATTTTATTGATGGACTCTCAAGTTTGAGCAGACCACTGCAGAATAACTGCTGACTGTGGGGTGGAGTCAACATTATCACCAACAGATTACCCCGTGTTATAGCCTTTAGCTCGTGTTTTTGCCTTTAGCTCGTGTTTTTGCCTTTTGCCTCGATTTGAATCTTAAGCTTGTGTTTCAGCCGAAGGCCTGTTTTTGAGCCTTTAGCTTGTATTTTAGCCTTAAGCTTGTTTTTGAGACTACAGCTTGTGTTCTCCAGCCTTAAGCCTTAGTATAAACCTTTAGCCTGTGTTTTAGCCTGTAGCTTGTATTAAAGCTTTAACTTGTGTTCTAGCCTTACAGTGTGTACCCACTGAAAGCGTCGCAAATTTTCCGCACGTTGATATTACATACAAAGTCAATTTAAAACGTGAATTGATGCTTTGTCGGGGCGTCAAGCGTTGAGCGGTGAGCGTTTCCAGCGAAAAACACTCACTGCTCACTGCTCAACGCTTGACGCTGAAATAATTGAACTTTTCGAGTGAGCGAGCGTCTTGACACGCCAGGACAGCCTATCAGCGTGGAGATTGTCACCGATGGACAGGCGCTCTGCAACTGGAATGGAGCGCCTGTAGTTGGTATCCAGGCAGGAGATCCTGGCACCAACCCTGGATAGCAGGTCTTCAAACTGGGCAACAGTCAGCCTGAAGTACCGCTGGAACCGGCCGTCGTCCAGACGCAGCTCCTGCAAGAGACGGTGGAACTCACCGAGCTCACACCGTCTCTGTAGGGTAGCATGCATCCAGTACTGACGTTGGCGCCTAGCTGCCTTCTCGACAGCAGGTACAGAGCAGCGATGGTGGTGATTGGAGCCATGTTCGACGATGAAATGATGATGGCGGACTTTTCGTGCAACGAAGCAGTGGCGGGCAGTGAGCGTTTTTTGCATATTTGTACCAGCTCGAGCGTCTAGCGCAGCGCGATTTCACTTGACGCGCGAATACATTCACTCTCAACGCTTTCGGCGGGTACGCAACGTTAGGCCTGTGTTGCAGCCTTAAGCCATTAGCTTGTATTTTAGCCTTAAGCTAGTGTTTGAACCTTTAGCTCGTGTTTTAACCTTTAGCCCTTGTATAGACCTTTAGCTTGTGTTTTAGCCTTTAACCTGTATTTCAGCCTTAAGTCAGTGTTTCAGATTTTTGCACCAATTTGAATCTTAAGCTTGTGTTTTAGCCTTAGGCCTGTATTATAGCCCTTTGCCAGAATTTTTCCTTAAGCTAGTGCTTTAGCTGTTTCATGTGTTTTAACCTTTGTCTCGTGTTTTAGCCTTTTGCCCCAATGTTAGCCTTTAGCTCTTGTTTAAGCCTGTAGCTTGTGCTTTGAACTTAATCCTGTGTCCAGGTGTAGCCCTTTATTTTTATGTGTGTATAGGCCAAAGTGTTTGTTGTGTTGAAAGGCAGTGACCCAACTTTCCTGGTCATCTACTTCCTTCTTTTCAGGCTGTACAGAAACTTGCCGAATCCAACCACAGTCTGATTGCAACCACACTGTCTGGGCGTGTCAATCCAGCTCTGCTCAGTTCTCAGACTGACTAAGCTGTTCACAATTCTACACCTCTACAGTTTGTTTTAGCACACACTTTTGTCTAAAGCGTGTTTACATGCATCTAAATAGTCTGATCTCGTGCCAACTAAGCTCAATGTCTGATTTATTGATCTGCATGTAAACATACTAAATGCACATGCTTGTCAGTTGAGCCAGCTGTTGCGACATCACCTAAGAAATTCACCATTAGAGAAATGAGACACTCAGACTGAAAATATTTGTTGAGCCAGGCTATAAATGTTTACATTTCTGCAGTACAGATTGTCCTGGTAACGAGTATACATGAGCTGTCATGAACTTCTGGAGCCAGCCTCTAGGGGGCACTCCAGGAACTTTTCAGCACTTCGCTTCATTTCACACAACCAGAAATCTGCACTTGGTATAAGCAGAAAAATGGAGGCACAGTGCAGTGTATCTGTGGTGTACAGCAGGCAGGTTTCTTTGCCGTTAGAAGCATCAGTTTTGGGAAATGTCGGGATGATATTGTGAATATTTTGAAAAAATGATACAGCCAATGGCTCCAGGATGTAAACTGTTTGTACGAGGGTCAGTATACAACACAGCATCAGTAAACAAAGCTCACAGTGTTTCGGTCATCACTGTATCATATGGCAGTCAGTTCAGAGGATAAGCCTGTTTGATCCAACCCCTCTGTTAGAGAAACACAGCTCTCCTCAGCTTATCATGCATGTCCATCTAACACTGTATCTCTATCCATCCTGTCCTTTGTCGCTGGTGATTGGAGGACATATGTCTCCACACAGAAACAGGCTGTCAGCCCGATGATGTCACTGTGTGTCTGTCGCTCCATTTACCATCCTATCACTCTGCTGGCTGATCCGTCTATCTATCCAGGGAGGGAGAGAGGAGGGGGTGAGGAAGAGAGGGGAGTCTCACAGTCAGCGCTACTGTGTGGAGGACACACAAACACATACGACCGCACACTTACACTCCAACCGTCAACAGTAAAAGCCTCCAGGAGATGCAGGCGTGATGCACCAGAGTGGAATCTTTCCATCCATCCATCCATCCATCCATCCATCCATCCATCCATACATACATACATACATCTACATTCAGGTCAGTGTGCGTGCGTGCACGCTTGTGTGTGTGTGTGTGTGTGTGTTTGAACAGGGCTCCAGACTAACTGTTTACAGGGGTACAGTAGCCCTCTCTCTTAAATTCTTTGAAGCGCAGGGAGAACATTTGAGGGTGCACGCTGTGAATCGACTTTCAAAGTCAACACGGTTTGTTTTATTTTGAACGTCACTGGGTGTTTCAGGTGGTTTCCATGCACTACTTCCTGCCCTGCTCAATCTGCTTTGTGCTGAATTGACACGTAATGGCCCCTGCAGCCGGACTGAAACAAAGCACATCCAGAGTAGGTTGACATGCTGACTTGAAAGGAAACCTATCTGACCTAATGCAGTGATGGAGTGGAGATAAAAATCAGGTATTGTGCTATGGGTAGGGATTGGTACCCTACCCATAGGAAGCAAGTAGGAAGCTACTAGGAAGCTGGGAGCTGATTCTTGAATTCTAACCATGTTGCACTGTTTCAAACACAGATGACACACCTTGCTGTGAACATGCACAGGTGACTGTGACGTGTGTGTTTGTTGATATCTCCGTGTGGCTGTTGTCCCAGCACGCATTAAGCACAGAGAAAAACTTCCAGTCGCAAAATCTATCACCTTAACATCTCAGGGAGTGTTGTTATCCTGTTACAAATGGCTCCCAGAGCAGCCAGCATGTCAGGGATGAGAAATTTCACACACGGTGGCATGCAAGCACTGGAGTGTGAATTGTCACTGAGGCCTCGCTTCCTTTTTTACAGCCCTGTCTAGCATCCACAATGCCACCAGAAAGGAAATCTACCGAGAAACAGAAAACCTGCAGAGGTCAGATTTATGAGCCGGTGCAGTCGAAGCAGGATTTATGAACGTGTGAGAGTCATCTGTAGAATTTAAGACCATGCATTATCACACCACACTCTGCAAGGAAAAACAGACCCCTGCTCCCCCCTGAGTGCCTGTCCAGGTTCATTCTGGGCCAGGATCAACTCAGGTTGATAAAGCCTGGGACAGAGCCCCATGCTGAGTCTCCTGCTGCCTGGCCTTTAGTACATCCTGACCGGCCTGGAGGACATCCATCTTCCACCTTTACCTTTGCTTCAACACATTTATGCCATATCTGTTTCAGCTCAACTCAATCCTGAACTTTCTGATAAATACTGTTGTGGAGTGGTGTGAGATATAGCCCACAGATTGCTGCCTTCATTGTTCGTTCTACTCACGCAATGACAGTCAACCAGGAGAAACACTGACCAAAGACTAAAGCACAGCTAACAAAGCCAAGCCAGTAATGGTGAACACGGACGCAGAAACATAGACCAGCCTAATTCTGGTGTGCTTATTTCTGTTAGGTTATCAGATGTGTCTTTGGGACTGCTTGCATCCTAACTGTTAGCTTATTAGCTTCTCAGTTAAAAAGGTTGACAGAAGGGATGGGCAGAGATTTCGAAAATATTCCAACAATCGTTAACATAGCCTTGTCCTGTCTGCGGCACATCGCAGTTTCATGCAGGATGCTGGAGCTGTTATGCATCAATTTCACAAAAAACAGGTCGAGTGGGACAGGAAGTTGTGCAGATCAACAGTCAGTGGTAGGCTTCGTCACCTGAAGAAGTAAGTTTAATGATCGAGGTGCAAAGCATAACAGCGCTCTCCCTCTTTGTTAAAGTGTGATGTTGGCAGGTGTGTGTGTGGGCAGCAGCAGCGGCTTGCAGGAAGGGTCGAGATCTTTGAATAATCTTTGAATCGTTACGAGCAAATATTGAATAGCATTTTTGCTTGAAATGCCCATCCCTAGTTGATGTCCAACCATTAGCAAGGAAAACGGACCGTGTGTGTACTAACAGTGAAAAAGAAACTCTTTAGTGGTATGCATGAGCAAGGTAAACGGGCCAAAGAATGTGTTAGATTGGGTGTCAGATTTAATGGACCCCACCAGGATTACAGCACCTGTTCAGGTTTTTAAAGGCAGACACCGCACAATGCGTTACCTTTCCGGACAAAATATGCAGAGACAGTGGACAATACTTTAGAAAAGTGGCGATGTGTAGCCATATTGCACATTTAGATTTAGGAGACGCAACATTTTTCAGTGAACAGTAGTGGTGCAACGGATCACAAAACTCACGGATCAGATCGTTCCTCGGATCAAAAGTCACGGATCGGATCGGAAGAAAATAAAAATAAATAAATGAACAAGTTTTGTCCGTTTATTTAACACTTTAATAATTAAATTAAATATATGAAAGTAGTGCACAAAGCAGATCTTCTTTATAACATAGTTATTAATGAAAAACAATATAAAGTGCAATATATGGGCATATCTCCTTTCTTTAAAATTTAACAATGAACCAAAAATCAACTTAAAGTGCAACAGCAACATAAAAGGCATATCTCCTTTAAATATTGGTTGAAAGACCATTAATAAAATAGTACTCAAAGGTAAACATTAGAAGACATCTTCCCTGAAACAAGGAGAGTGAAAGAACCTGAGCTTATAATTTCAGATCTTTTTTTCAAAAAGACACGCCAGATATGTAAGTGAACGGCAGGTCGTCCTCACTCTCATAATCTCTAATTTTTACACTGTTGTTGCATAATTCGTCCTGGCAGACTACCTGAGTTTGTTTATATCTGGCACGCCGCGCGCACGGACTGATACAATAAGCAGCGAGCGCCTCATAGCCAGCTGTGGCTCTGCAGCGGAGGTAGCGCCGTTTTACGACACAATGAGAACTAGAGCCTCATTTAGCGGTGTTTTTGTGTGAAAGTAACGCGCTGAAAATTCTCCAAATAAAGCGTAAATGCAGACCCATATCAGATTTTTTCGGTGGGAGTCCGTTTATTTGTGTTTTTGGTCAAGTAAAATATGGCCCCGTCTGAGTGCAGAGGAAAGAACCAGACGAGCAGGGAGGGGGTGTTTGGTGCGAGCGCTCTGGGCTTCTGCTGCACAAAAACACTGCTGTAGGGGTAATTTCTGCCCTAAACCTTGTGATAGGACCCAACTTGTTCCATCCCGGAGTATCACTTTAGGCACGGCACGGTGTGTATGGCCTGTGTGTATGGCCTGTGTGTCGCAGGGCGTTCAAGCTCCTTCTCTCCTTCGCTTGCCATGTCTGCACACCTCCCTTCTCCGCTCGTCAAAAGATGTGTGCGGATGAGCACACAGCTTTTTTCAGAAGTCAATCTGCGGGTCACATGTGTGTGGAACCGATTACGTCGATCCAAATGGATCACGGATCAATGATGATGTGTTGCACCACCAGTGAACAGATGAGATAAGGGAGACAAGCGAGGTCTCAAACCTGCGAGGCTTGCTGCCGTCAGTTTTACACGTTTGATTCCCTCTTTGCTTTTATACATCTGGGTCCTTCCAAGATGAGTGTGGTGAAACGTTGTGTGTTCATAAACTGCTTTGAGAGTTATTCATCGAGCTACTGTGACATCGCTGGGGCGCTTGTTCCATAAAGCAGCTTTGATATTGCTGATTTTATTTTTAAGGTTTTTGAGGAAACACCACACGCATTTACTCTGTTCAAGATCCCCAAACTTTCTCTTTCTCTTTGATTGACTCTACGATAGCAGCTGTTTGTAGATTCTTGTAATAAAATCTCTGAAAAATGTTTTTCTTAATCGCTCAGTCACACTGTTACCTTTTGCCAGGTTTATTGCTGTTTAAGCGTGGTAGACATGCACAGTTCAACATTTGTTGGATGGGGTTTTCCAGGAGGTTCCCTTAAATTATAACATAATCTGCACCTGTGTCTCTTTCAGTCGTGCATCCATAACGGTACGTTAGGACTTATGGTCCCGTTTGTTTAATGACTGAAGATGCATGCAGGCCCAAGACTCTTTGTTTAATGGATGAATTGAGCTGTTTGACCATTGAAGGAGTGTTCATCACACAGTGAAACAGAGTCAGATAAAAAGCTTTAACTCTCATCCATTTATTCAGACTCTCCATCAAAAAGAGAGATTATTTCAATGAGATATGCATTCAAATACCCTGTGATATTAAAACTGACATGACTAATGGCTGTTTAAATTACAGTATTATCTGTTGGAAATCATTTCAACCTCTCATCCGAGAATCTTAATTTATGTCACCAGTCTTTCAATCTTTAGCCAGAAAATGATGAAAGTTCACTTTGAACTTTGAAAGCAGCCTCACTGCTGCAGATAAGTGGGATTCATTTCTAGTTTTTTTCATAACGACACATAGAGAAAGTCATGACAGCCGTCCCAGATCAATGAAACTGATGATTACTCAGAGAAACCTGCAGGTTATCTGCGGCTTCATGGCATTAACTGTGAATATCACAGACCGCCCTCAGACAAGCACACTTACTACTTCCAGCCGACATGCTTCACCTGCTCTTTCTCCCTCTGCCAGGTCCTTTCCCTCCTCCTCTTCTCCCCTCCTCTCTTGTTCTTCATGCCTCATTCACAACTCTCCCTTTTTATCACGTTCTTTTCTGCCCACAAGATGATTAGCTCCACAAAGGCAGGTGGAATTAAAAGAGAGGGAGAAGGAGCCCAGAAGGGAAACAAAATGTTAAAGAAGCAGAGGAACAGCATGTCTTCTTTGAACCTGAAAAGAACATGAAGTCCAGGCAGACAGCCGGGAGTGCTGGATGTAACACTGTAGATAGCGCCGTAGCACCACTCTGGACAAGTTTCTGGTTCAGGTTTTTGAAAGTGGAGGAAACAGGACGAACAGTGGAAGTGTGGAGAATTCCTGTTCTGGGTGCACAGGTGTGAGACCATCCCGACTTACCTCATGCATGTATGCACAGCGAGGTCACAGGCTCACGCACGGTCACACACACAGCCCTCACCGGTCATGTCTTGTGTCCCTGCTGCATGAGTCAACTGCAGCTAATGACTAATAAATAATGTATGCACACTTTCTTTCACTTGCTCACTCTTCTCATCCCTACCCACCTCTGTTTCTCGCTCTTAACCGATGCAAAGAAACCGTCTCCCTACTCCTCCAACTGAAGAAATGACCCCGCCCCCCTCAACCCAGTGAAAACACACACATACTTTTACACACAGTCGCTCTTCACAGGAACAATCTGTCCTGTTAATGTGAGGTCGCAGTACAACGTTTTTCCACTTATCAGCTCTCTGGATTTAAATACAGCCCTATCACTGATACTCTGTTGCCTAGAAACAAAATAGGATGCATAAATAATAGGATTTACCCAGAAGCCTACAGGACCCCTTTATATCTGAGCTGTGTCGCCCCCTTTGTGCATCTGCAGATTCCCCTGCCACAGATATGTGCCTGTAAAGAGATTTGAGGGGATATCTCTCTGTGTTTGTATCCCTCTATCAGAGCTGCCAACTTCCCTAATTTCCCAGGAGTCCAGGTTATCTCTGAGATTCAATTTGAAAAGATTTTCAGCAGAATTTAATGGAACAAATTGCTCTGAATAGAAAATGTCATTCCCTGTGGTGACAGGTGCCCTTTCCTCTGATTCATCTTCAAACTTTAGCAGTCATACTTTCACTATTCCCTGACGTTTCCAGGACTTCTTTTTTCCCACTCTCTCTTCTGGTCTCAGCTGATGCCTGAGCTCGGGTGGCATTTAGAGGAAGCGCATCCGTGACCTTAGAGGCCAGGCATGTCTTATGTAACCGCAGCCCCCTGGATATGAGGCATTTCCTGGCACCAGTGATAATAGATGATTCCTGTTCTTACACTTGTCAGAGCGCTTTCTTCCACGGGGACGTAAAGATTACAGCGCAAGAGGACACCAGGTTGTGAGATGGTGTTATGGAAAGACAGGGTCATGAAATTCCAATATGAGTCATGTTTAATGTTTCAAAGCATCATAAAATGATCTATCAGACAAATGAAAGAGGAGCAGAGGGTTTATTAAGTGCATTTCCAGTCAAATTAACTGTTTTTTTCATGTTTGTTAGTAATATTTGTTGTTGTAGATCTCCTCTATGAATTGCCTTGGTGTTAAAAATGCTCAAACGTCTGCCTTGGTGTTTTATTGTATCTGGACTGACTTTCATTACGCAATCATTACTGCTCCTACAAAAGCGTACCTTCCTGTTTTATAAAACTCAATGAATAAATCATGGATTAAACTCACAAGGCTCTGTCAGGGGTAATGAGATATGGTAGGCTACATATTAGCATTAGAAGATAATCATCTGAGAGCCTCTGATATCAGCCTCTCTGTTGGTTTTCTGCCCAGATACAGGAGAGGAATCATGGCAGCATGCCTGCTAAAATCAAGCAGGGCTTATAATTCCCCTCAGTGGCTTTGATAGTCATTCAGAACGTAACCATGCCCCCCCACCAACCAACCCTGCTGCTGTCAACTGAGGAAAACCCAGGGATTTTTTTTTCTTGTTGTTGTTTTTGTCAAAGCAGGAAAAGCTCACAGGGACAATGATCAGTCAACTGGGGAAGCTAGACTACTCTGATTGGGTGTCATGCACAGGCGAGCAAAACGTATTTCTGGGTAAATCTCAGGATGCATGTAAACTTCCAGTTAGTGTAGAATGCTGTGCTACTATATGATGCCACTGAATGCTTGTTGTCAAAGCAAACAAAAGAAATAATTTCTAGTGTTGTTGTCTTGTTGATGTTGCTGTTTATGTTGATGTTTTCAATCGTAGCACACCCTTAAAGGGGACATACCATGCTTGTTTCTCCTTTTCACTATGCCAGACTAGGATGCCTGTAAAGCATTTCTGCCCTCAGTACAAGTCATTTAGTTCCTTCATTGCCCCACAATAGCGTTCTCAATATACTCAGTTTAGGTCATTCTGAAGATCTCGTTGAAACGCTCCGTTTGGAGAATGACCTCCAGTAACCTCGCAACGTCACAGCCCTTTGTGCTCTGATTGGTCAGTTCTATCAGAGGGGCGGAGGGGGTAGAGCCAGGGGGCGGTTTTTGCAGCATGGCAGTATTTACTAAATTGCCATATTGGATGGGACAGACCGAGCGAGTTTGCTGTTTGCCAAAACTTCACCGTAAGGCATTGATAGCACTAATAAAATGGCTGCGTGTAGGTTACGTCCTTTTGTATTGGACCCCGAGTCAGACCCAGACGGTTTTGCAGCTCAGGAGGAAGAAAATCCACCTGGACACAGATCATCTCAGGACGCTTCAGTGTGGTGAGTCAAAGCGGTACTGTAACATGTATAGTTTATACGTGGAAATATAGGCAGACTTCACCAATAAACTATTTCTATAACAGGGCTCCATCCTGCTCCTTCACTTTTCTCTGTCTGTTTTATCCATCATGCTGAAAGTGTAGTCTAAAGATCGCCTCTGCAGTCAGTTCCTCACTATGTTATTACCGCAGCATTATTGTGGTCCAGGTTCACAGTGCATGTCATAACAAGCATGCAAATATTACAGTCTTACAAGTATTACTACGTCTGCTAAAACTACAGTGTTTTAATTGCTAATTCACCATGTAAAGCCGAGCTGCTCAGCAGAGCAGAATCCCTGCATCCAGCCCTCAGTCAAGTTAGCCAGAGCTGGTAGAAAGCTGTATTTATACTCAGCTCTTGGTGGATGTATCCCTCGGTGCTGGTTGTGTGACTAACTGACATCACAGAGGAGGAGCTGCTTCATCAGATTACTCCAATAAAAAGAAAGGATCCTCATGTCGTCATGACGGTCGAAATCTTGCGGCCAAATGGCAATGACCTATTTTCAGAGGCATCAAATCTTGTTCTAGGATATCAGAAAAAATACAATATCTCATTTCTTTAATTCAGGGGGTGAAAGGTCTTGTTTTCAAATTTATTATATTATATGTATGTTAAATAAGGGATAAGTATTAAATCAGGTATCAGCATGATACGTTCCCTCCCGTGATGTGGTGTAAACATACAAAATTGCCCTTACAAAGACGGGATGACAGCTCTTCCAGCCATCTCTGCTGCGTGCTGTACAAGATGTGTCACATGTTGAACCTAGAAGAAATCTTACGATCCATCGGTATCGTCAGCCTTTGTTTTTCATGATTCCCTTATAGATTTTTTCCACTATGCTGGACCTTACGTCAATAAGTCTACCCCCAGCAGCTTAGCAGATGATAACAGTTTCCCAAGAAAACTCTGATTCAGGATTTTCAGCTTGAAGTTTTACTAAAGAACTGATCACACAAAGAAATTAACATTACTCTCACACCAGATTCCCATTCAATGCATTCAACATGTTATACATTTCCTTATTTACCAGAAATGGTACAAACGAATAGCGCTAGCTTGATGCTAACATTTATCAGAAACTGCATTGATATACTAGAGATTAGCACTCATTGGCATAACAGAATTTCAACTCAGCACAGAAACATACCACAGTCTTTTTAAACAATACTGAAACTAACAGTAATGCTAACAGGGAAATGAAAGAAAAGTGGTGTGTAGGATCGTGGCTGGTTTCATAACTACAGCAAGGTTCTAAACTACTTAGAATAATGCTACAACTACTTCAAGACACTAGATGGCCTACTTGAGCCATAACATAAAACAATATGTCCATCAACGTCATGTGACATGCAACTTTTACTTATTTCTATTTATTTATGGCCAGAGATATCCAGATCCAGTGACCAATTAAACAATTATTCACTTATAAACTAAGTTAAACATTGTTAACCCAGAAAACCTGTAAAGCTGTAAAGCTACTTTTTGTACAGAGAAAATTTACAGGGGGAATTGATCAGGGAATTGATAAAGAATCTGATTGATAAGCAGACGCAATAAGGGCATTTGTAGCAATAAAATTTGAATTTGAAGCCTTTACACATTTTGTGGATGCCCTGACGATTCTCTGTATATCATTGACAGTCACTTTAGATAACTCCAGCAAACACCTTTTTTAATCTGCCATCACTATCTAATGCTTCTTTTGATAACCACAAATGCCCAAGCATCCTCAAGCCAATGCAAAAGTGATGTGTGCATAGAGCCCATTCTGTGACTTCCATTACCAGTGTTATTCCTGACATACTTGAAGTAAGTATTTTGCTTTTTATCTTTTTCACAACCACATAAAATAGTCAGCAACAGTAGGTATGAGGAAAAACTGACCCATTTATTATTAACCAATGGGTAACAGAAACTGCTGATATCGGAATGCTGATATCGGAGATTTTAAATGCATTCCGATACGATACTGATACTTGGTTTTTTGCTGATATCGGACCAATATCCAATATCAATATCGGCCTGGGACACCTCTACTTTGAAGGTGTCATGAAGAAGCTACAATGACATACTGGTTTATTACAAGACTTCAGAGTTTGGCACGGCAACATAGACCCAACCATTAACTACAGCAGGTGCCCTGATGAGAGATGCTTTATGAAGGCCTGAAAGAGCTTTCTGGGCTGCATTAAAATAATATGTTAAACAAGGGGGGTTAAAGATAAACAATATTGAGGAGCAAAACATGACTTCCTGTTCACAACAAGGTGGCCAGAGACTAAAGGCTGTAGTTTGAGGTGGAAAAAAAGCACATAGGGGCACTCAGGCTGAGACACCTAACATGTATGTGGGATTTGGTCCAACATTGTATGAGAGAGCTGAGAAGGTTTTCAATTTGCCAAAAAATCATCAACTTCTGCAGTTGTTTGTGGCCACGCCAATTGGGTTAGAAAAATTAATAAATAATAATGATTAATAAATTTGAAGATGACCAAAAAGAAAAAAAAACTGTGGAACAAGTTTGTTCAGACAGGTACCCTATAAACCGTTGAAATCCTTCAGGCTCCGCCCCCTACAGGAGTGGGGGGTAGGGGGTGCTGTGTGGTTTTTTTTTTCACCTTGGGGGTACAATGGAGAACGAATCAGTAAAAAAACAGTGGGATAAAAAAAACTGAACTTGACTGAATTTTGTGGCATGTTGTGTTGGCTTTAAGCATGTTAAATGCACACAATTTGGGTTTAAAGAGGTGGAAGAAACAAAGAATAAGCCGAAGGGTTTCAAGAAGGCGTCCACCCTGTTTTCAGGCCTGGGCCCTAAATACTGTTATTAATCTAGACCAGAAGAAAACCAGGGTTCAGAAATTTCTGGGTTGCAAAAAAGGTTTGATATGGACTTTCACAGAGAACAGATACGGAATTACTTCTTGATAGTTTATGAGATCATATTCTTTATCTAAAACACCCCAACCACAGGAAACGCCTACATTCATTGATAAACAGGAATCAAAGTCTAATCTTCTTAGACAGGTCACATGTGTCGTTGTTATCTTTAATTAGCCTGTGATATGGCCTCTGGAGAACTGCTAGTTATTCATTGCAAACAAGCCACACCAGTTCTGTTGCTCTCAATCGCTACCACAAAGAATATAAAGAGGACTCCCACTGCCTTCACATGCTTCTTACAGAGCCGTGTTGAACACCCAAACCTGTAAGTATTGTTTCCATTCTGTATGAAAGTTATTTTTGATGTACTTGTACTAGTTGTAGGCTTAACTCATACACAAATCGCAAAGGTGGGTTAGATTTAGGGCTGTAACTAATGATTATTTTTGATGTCGACTAATCCACTGTTTATTATTTCGATTAGTCAAGTAATCACAATTATTTTGTATTCCAACCTAATCTGGCCTCCATTTCACGCAGTGGCATTGGAATGCACGCCTTTAGAGTCAAACCTGTGTAACTCACCCCAATGGTGATCTTTGCTGATGTTATATCTCCCTCCTTTAAATGTCAAATAATTAAACAGATGACTTAGCAAATTACATAATAAAGAATATGACTTAAACTCGTGTTGTACAAACAAGAATCAATTACTGTGGTCCAGCAGATGAATGTTTAACACCAACATAAATCCACCAATTATTTTTGGTTGTTTCAAACACAAAGTATTAAAAAAATGACTGTGTACAAAAAAAAAAAAAATCTGCACCTTAATCCTTTGGACCAAATAGTTTCTGTTCTATATAATGGTTGGTAATGGTTGGTTCTGATTGGACAGCCCTGTGTTATGTGAGCAGGTAACAGGGAAATGAAATAGTTGTTCGCAGTGTTGGTTGGAGAGACTGCTTATTAGCGACTTTGGGCTTGATTTCTGATGTTTATTTGCTTATTGGGGCTTTGCTCTCTGTATGATCCCGCCTGACTCTCTCCCAGCTCTCCACAACCAGGGGCGTAGCTACAATTAGGCAAACACAGGCAGTTGGCTGGGGCCCCAAGATTCCCAGGGGCCCCCAAAGCATCTCTTGGGAACTGATTTATGAAGTTCTCTTCAATTGAGAGCATTTCTTTTTTCTAAATCTTACTTCACATGCTTCAAAATACATCAAAAGGCTTCATCTTTAATGATGGTTTTGGGTACTCCCCCTCCCTTCTTATTCAATGGGCTATTCCATGTTACAACACATCTGAAAATTTGATTCAGGAAGAAAGTGGTAAAAACACTTTTTTTTCCCATTTTTTTCTTATTTTCAACCAAGTCAGAAATAAAAACAATGTTGCTCTGAGATCTGAGATAAACATATAAGACTTTTAGGATTTTAAGGACTTTATCTAGCCCAGGAAACAGGATCATTTCCTCAAAATCAAACTTTTTGAGTTGGTGATAAACATTATTGTACAAAATCTCTTTCTTGGATACATAACTCACTGGACAGGGGGTCAAAAAAAAAAAAAAAACTTTGAAAATAATAGTACCAAAAAGTATGGTAACTGTAAATATCACCTATTTCAGTAGATTTTTTCCAGTTTTATGTTGTGCTTGATATTTACATATTTTTTCTTTACTAAATTATTTTTTTCAATATTCACCTATTATAATGTTTTTCACTTCATACTTTCTTGTTTGTTACTGTTACTCTGTAAATTCCCCACTGTGGGACAAATAAGCTGTCAATTGACCATAAAAGATTTTAAATCCAGGACAAAGTGGACTAAATTATGTATTCACTTTTTTTCAAAATCAAACTAAAGTACAGAACTTGAGGAAATGCATTTAGTTGTGTTAAGTTACCATGTACAAGATTAGCACTGTCTCATGCCTTGATTCTGGGAAAGAGACAGTGGACCCAGGGAAGGCCAGTCTAGCTCTGAGGAAGATGAGTTACGAGGACATGGAGGGCCCTGTTGACTGGGTTTGCCTTGGGCCCCCAAACCACTAAATACGCCCCTGTCCACAACATGTTTAGTTTTGTTTCTCTACATGCCCTACTTCCACTTAGCTCGTGCGCACTCTGCCCCTCCTCCTCCCTGCTGAGTGTTACTAATACAGTGTGAGCATGAATGAGCTCCATCTAATAATTGTCATCTTTTTAAAAAAGTTAGGGGAGTTTTTACACTAGTTTGTGACTCAAATCCCTAAAAAACTGTCTATAACACAGAGTGAAGAAGACTGTCTTAATCACTTTATCAGGTGCTAAACACTGGGAGCTATCAGGCTGTCCAAGCCAGAGACCCAGAGCCTCCGTTAGCGAGCAGTGCCATGAACTTAGTGATCTTTTCCCGTATCCATTAACGTGGCGCTTCATGGAGTGAATTGAAGTTACAGATGAGCATTTACTGCCTGGTATTTCATTTCACCATATTACAACGACAACAAAAACAATAATACAACACTTCAACTGTCGACGTAGTCAATTACATCGACTAATCGTCACAGCCCTAGTTAGACTTCTTTGTTTTTATTCGCTTGTTTCAGAAAGATGAGTAGGAACACCTTGTACACAAATGAAATGCTTCACAGAGGAGAATACTTGACGTCCAACAACAAGGAGTGGACGGCTGTTTTGCAGGTGAGTCGTAGAATGTCTGCAGTCGTTTTCTTTTTGGTGGTAAAATTCTGACAAACGTCCTTGTTCATGTTTGCAGCATGATGGGAACTTTGTGATCTACGGTCAGAAGGCTACATGGGCCTCAGACACTCATGGATCAGATGGTTACCACCTGGTCATGCAATCAGACGGTAACCTGGTCATGTACAACGAGACGTTTCAGCCCAGGTGGAATACAGCCACGCATAGCCGTGGACGAACGCAGTGCCATCTGGAGCTGACAGATGAAGGAACATTGGTCCTGTTCAAACAAGGCGTAAAAAAGTGGAGCTCTGCACACTCCAGAGGCAAAAAAAATTAACTGAGTGCACTTCAAGAGCAGTTCTGCTCTAAGAGGTGTAAATGAAAGGCAGCAGACTTACCTGGATTATAATCTGCTTTAAAAGTAATAGCCAAAATGAAGGAAGTCCAATAAAAGCAGATTACTAGAAAGTAAAAGTCTCTGTCATTCTTTGGGACAGTGTGGGCTAGCCCTTCAATCAATCAATCAGTCAATCAATCAGTCAATCAGTCAATCAGTCAATCAATCAGTCAATCAATCAATCAATCTTGAGACAATTATCTTTAACACTTTCCGGTTAATATCTAATGTTATTGCACTAGCTTTTAGCTAGTTTTTTTTTTAGCTAGCTAGCTTTATGAGATACTGCAGGGTTACCAAGTTTGTGTTTTTATGACAAAGGCTGTCCCAAAAATGAACCTGGCTGAGAGGCTTATATCTATTGCAGGAAAAAAAAAGCCTGTAAGTGTACTGCCAGTGATAAATATATTTAAATATATTTAATTAAAATGAGATAAAGGTTTTAGTATTACACACAGCCACTGTGAAACTGTGAGTGCACCCTGTCCATACTTTGAAAATAAAATCCTTTGAGTTAATTTACTATAGCAAGACGTACCTGGTGTTAAATACATCATGTCGCCCACAAAGTTAAAATACAATATTATAACATTTAAAGGAAAAGAATTTCTGATGGAAGTGTGGATAAGAGCAATGCTGTGCACAAATTATGCAACAAAGACAGTTTGCAAATCACCAGAGTAATTCTAGCCTCAGATATCAGCTCAAAGTATGTTAGCAGTGAGCACAGACTCCAGAGCTGGTCCAAGAATGAGCATGCAGTGTCACCAACCCACACGTGTTTAGAGTCCTCAAAAACCTGAAATTACCAGTTGAGCCTTGCAAAATGCACAATGTCCTTACTGCCTGAATTATAGATATATATATATATGAAACATTGAGTTGAGAGTCTTAATCTAAATCTAGCACAAACAATACTTACATACATGTGATATTCATGTAATAGGGCTGTCAAAATGAATACACTAACAAGATTCATCTCATCATCATGACTAATCTGATCAAAAGTTTTAACATGATAAACTCTTCTGTTGCAGTTTGGGGGCTGATCATGTAGTTACCAACTTGATTAGAATGGGACATCCTAACCAGGGATGGGATGTATATTTATATGTATATGTATATACATGTGTGTGTGTGCCGGTGTGTGTCGGTGCGTGTGTGTGCGTGTGTGTGTATGTTTCAGGGGCAAAAAACCTGATTGGGACATCCCTTAATGAAACCACTGTAGTTTGGATCGGGCACTGAAACTACTTGGTTCAGACAAAATGTGGTTTTGGTTTGAGTACATCAGCTAAGACAATAGAAAGTTTGGTCCCACACTGACTGAGGCTTTCTGGGTTGTTACCCGTTACCTGATGGGGGGGACAGAGGAGTCTCACCTTGACATAGAGCTGCTGGAACTCCTCCAGGTTGAGGCGGCCAGTGGGGCAGTCCTTCAGGAACCCTTTGTACCACTGCTTGAGTTCATGTTCGTTAAACTCTGTGTTCTTCACCAGATCCTCCATCACTTCAGGGGTCAGCTTGCTGTTCTGTTTCCCCATTTTGCCTGTTCAGAGGGAAGAGCAACACACACACACGCACACACACACAAACACACAAAATCGTCAGCATCACTAAATAAGCACAGAACACCAACACATCCCTCTTTTGAAAGGTACCTGCAATAAGCCAGAGGCTGTTTTTAGAAATAAGATTTCAAAGGTTTCTCCTGAAAACAGAGCTCAGTCTAAAAATAAGCCTGGAAAAAAAGCTTCTTCTCAGGCCCTGAAAAGAATCACAACTTTTGACCATTTCTCTCTCACTTTCTGTTCATTTATAGCAGAACAACTATTTTTACAAGAGGCCATAAAGGAAACCTGAGCTGTGTCTGAGGGCCACTCCAATTATAACGTGAACTCAACTCTGCTCAATATAAACTTTTCTCATTGTAAAATAAATTTTGATTAGCTGCTACTGGTAACCTAAAGAAAAAGAATGTTCTGTGTGTAAATTCATTCGGTCTGGGCGATTAATCGAAAAATAATCCCAACAGACAATCAGAGTAACTAACCGACATGAAACTGCCGTGTGGAATACTTTGATCACTCTCCCCTTGTAATAGAGGGTATCCATGTTTAGGGCTGCTACTAACGATTATTTTTAAAGTCGACTAATCTATCGATTATTTTTTTGATTAGTCGATTAATCACGATAATTTTGTGTTTCAACCTAATTTGGCCTTTAAAATGTGCAGACCTTTATAATTCAACCTGTGCCTTGCATTTTCACTGCATTTACCCAGAGTTAGGTTCTCACCTCTGATTGGTCAACCCTGTATCATTTTTGTTTGTTTGTCTTTATTTCATTCATGATGACACAAAAAAATATAAGTAGGTAAAAACTGGGAAGAGCTGCTGCGTGATTGACTGAACAGACATGTTTGAAAAGCAACCAGAGCTATCTTCTGACAGGCTACTAAAAGACAAAGAGAAGAGAGAAGAGAAACTGATGGATCGCTGCACTTTTCAGAAACAATCCAAGCAGCGAAAGTTAAATCTGTGGTTCCCATTTTGTGTCCATTAACGTTTGCTTGTGCTGTATTTCAGTGTTAAACCATACCTTAAATTGCGAAATCTCTAAATGTTAGCATTTTTCATTCAGCTATATTTTTCACAACTGAAACATTTTTGTTGTTGTGTGATTAGGAACAATGTGCTTGACATGATTTGTAACTAGCTTAAACTGGGGCTAATCCAGTTTTCCAAATAAGGAACTCCAGCACAAGCAGTTGTAGCTGTGTTGTATAAAGTATTTGAAATTAACTTTACTGTTATACCATTGGGGAGACTATAGAAGGATTTTATGTTTATCAACAACGCTGGATGCGTGCAGAAGCACTGCGGAGTATAATGGTTTGTCAACTGACGTGGTGGAGTTGACCACCAAAAAACACATTTTTCAACGTAATATCACTCGGACAGATAAACGGCTCCGAGGTTTGTGAGATAGCAGTGAGTAGACAGAAGAGATCAGAGAGTGGACAGATATTTGGTGGACAGATGTTTTTAGCTGAGAAATCGGGCATGTACCCAGAGAGGAGTTTAAAGATAAAACTGTCACTCGATGCTCATGACTGCATTATCTGTGGACACTTACCAGACTGTGACAGACCAGAACGTTAAAGTGTGTCAATAAATCAGAAACCCTCACAGAACAAAATAAGCACAGAGACTGCTGAGTCTAAGACCCAGTTCATAATAAAAGAACCAGAAAACTACATCCAGAGTTAATTTCCCTTCAGACAGTGCTGGTGTTTCAGTGTAAAGTGTGACCCTGTTAACTGGTGACTCACGGATACTGTCGGTTGAGAGTCACTGGTTAGCATAGTCGCTATTAACTCCAAAACACCGGTTGCTCTGTGACGGTCAAAACTTGATAGACTTTGCCTCTGTTGAATAGTATCGTTTCTAAAAACTGCCCACAGAACAACTGCACATTTTAATGTTGATAACAGGCTGAAATAAGTGTTTGAAATGCCTGAATAAATGGAGCTAAATGCTGCTGCTTTATGATGGCGTAGACTGATAGTCCCTCTATGGACCAATCCTGGAAACCCCCGCGAGTTGAGAAGCAGCAATTACTGCGGTGGAAAAAGCTCCTTAACTAGCATACGTTTAAATCAGAGAGGTCAGAAGAATTAACCAAAACCATAGTATTTCTGCTTCACCACCGTAATATAACTTTGCCAGGAAGATCTGGAAGAATGTGTGCAGTTTTAGGCTGCCATAAAAGCAGTGGAAAACAGCTTTTGAAAAAAGTACCGTATTTTCCGCTCTGTACGGCGCTTTGAAATATAAGGCGCACCTTCAATGAATGGCCTATTTGAAAAATGTTTTCATATACAGGGCGCACAGCATTATAAGGCGCATAGAGTAGAAGCTATAGTAGTGGCTGGGGTTGCGTTATGCATCCACTAGATAGAGCTGCGCTTAAGGGGATGTCAACAAAACAGTCAAATAAGTCAGTCAAACTCAGGGTACATCCACATAGCCGCACATTTTCCTTTCCAGCTATTTTCTGTGCCGTTGTCAAAAATAGTGCACTGTAAAGACGAAGCCGTTTCTGCCGTCCACAAAAGCCGTTTCCAGGGATCAGTTCACATGCCAGAGCTTTGGGGGGCGCTGTATTGCTCTGACAATAAACAAGAGAAGAAGCCCAGGCCAGCATGTGAGCTAACGTTAGCACTTAGCAGAATTCCTCTTTACTGGTTCTCACCACTTACTGCTGTTACTTTGGCAATGCCCCCTGACTACAGTAGCCATGATTAATCAGTACTGATCCATATATAAGGCGCACTGTCGGCTTACGAGAAAATTGAAGGCTTCTAGGTGCACCTTATAGTGCAGAAAATACGGTAAGTGTTTTCAGCAAGAGCCTTATGTTCTTTATTGTACTTTCCATTGCAGAACGGCGGAACACCACAAGATGGTACCCAGTAATCAGCCAAACGGTGTAAGTTCATGAAAAATGATAAATAAATACTTGATATTTTTCTTTGTATTATTTTGTATGTATTGTTTTTATTATATATTACAAACTTTCTTGGTGTGGATACCGGGTAGCGATTATCCTGCTTGTTCCCAAGCAGCACATGGCTAATTGAATATTCATGAGATCAACACAAAGGCGTGGCTGGTTAGCATGCCCAGGCTCACAGCACTAAGACGTAACTTCAGCTCAGCTGATGGAGAAATAAACAAACAAAAGGACAGCTGTTAACTATCAATAAACGAAGGACTGCAGTAAACTTTCAACAAACAGAGGACATCACTTAACTTTTCCAGACTGTGAGGACTTAAGTCATTAATGGGTGAGCAACACAGTTCATTTAAAATGCAGAGTGGTTGGGTGTTTTGTGGGTGTTTTGTGTTGTGGAAACGAAGCTGTGAGCTGCTCATGATAACTAACAAGCTAAGAAGCTAACTGGGAGTTTACTGAAGGTACTGATTGTTTACTGTGTGAAATGCATCAAAAGGCAAATAAGAGGCAGCTAGTCATACTTTTTGACTTTCTCTATCCAACTTGCAAGCAAACAGATGGAGCTGTGACTTTTTCTAGCTATTTTTAAGATCCGGTAGTGTAGTTAAAGACAAGCTGCAGTGTGATAACACGATCATCAGCTCAGGTTGAAGTTTGGGTTTTTCTTGTCTTTAATTTTGTAGGACTACTGAAATATGTGGCTCCATCTTTGCTCTTGTAAGACATGATACTAGATGAACGTTTGTGTTCTAGGCTGTGTCGTTGCTGTCAAAGGCTGGTAATAACCGCAAGTGGTATGAGTGAATTCTGGAGGTTGGTCACAACTAGAGTCAAGCGTGAACTCTGAACCTAATTTCACATTTTTTACGTTATTTTTTTTAAATAAATATTTGACATTGGGTAAAATCCTTCATCTGTAAAATATAAACTAAGCCTTATGGCCCTCTGATTTCAGTACTCTTGTGGTTCTGCAACATTTTTTTTAACAATATCTCTACTGCTCTCACAGCCAGCTGGTGATAGTCACCACTGTTTCACCGCAGTAATGGCAGCCAGCCATAATGGTGGCGCCCCCAAATCAGCCGTGGGATTAGTCTATACATCTATGATATATACATTCTATGTTGAATACCAAAAGTATAGATTAGATAATATAGAAGGTTTCATAGCTTTCAGGCTTTGCATTCTGTGGTTTTCCTGGTGTTGAAAGTTTCAGGATATGATTTCTGGCCACATGTGGATGTCTGTGGACCCCTGGGTCTTTTAAGAATCAATGTAAAGTCCAACTGTCCTTAATTTCATGCCATATTCCACATTTTTTTGGTCTCGCTGCATTTAATGCCAAACTCCACAATGCTAAGTGAGATTTGTTTCGCCACCCAGCCCGAATGAAAGGGGGCGTGACTTGGTCGCCCAGCCCTCATGTACATATGTGAATTTGTGATGCAGGTTGAACAAGAAAATACTCCTATGGAAGTATAGAACAGTACAATAACGATAATAATCATAGCATTAGTGTTTCATTCTATGGGTAGCTTTTAGGTCTCCACAAATACTGAAAAACTATGAAAGAACTTTATACAAAAATAAATAAACAAATAAATAACTTGAATGTTTTTCTCTTCATTTTTGCCTCTTTAGGGAGAAAATATTTTGTCATCTTGGACAAATTCACAGAAATCTGGCTGAATTTCTGAGATGGCCATGCAAAGGACAGCTGACGGGCAGTCATCAGTGATCTGTGTTTGGATGCGGGACTCTGTGGTTTCCTTAAGTCATTTGTTTTCTAACGCCTGGTTGTGGCCCAGACACGTCCAAAGGGCTGGATGTGGCCTCCAGGTGTTAATTTGCCCAGGTCTGCCCTAAATGGGATTGGCAGTGCACTACATCATGTTGTTTCAGTAGAGATGAAATCAAACCAGTCGACGACGCAGGCCTTTCTGTCTTGGCCAGTCTTGGCTCTGGTCTCTCTGTATTTATTGACTCAGTATTTTTTTTTTTTTCAGAATGGTGACTATCTCACTTCCTACTCTAACTCTCTGATTTGGAAAAAGCTAATGGTGACATTTTAGCATAGCTAGCCTGCTGTGACTTTTTAGAAAAACTCGAGGGTGTTTTGATTTTTAATGACCCTTAATTTCTTCATTGGAACGGTTTGCATCCAGCTGCCTCTGAAGATAGCTGATGTGTCTGCACAGCACTGGTGCTGCCACTTTACAGCCTTGATTAGTTCATTAAAAAAACACTAATTATCATAATTTGGAAAAGATGGTTGGAGTTTTAGAGCCCTCCTGCTCTTACTCTCTGCTGCTTTGTTTTATTAGTCCTCTTTAGTTTGAAAGGACCATGGGAGATACAAGGCAGCAGTGATGTGATGCCAGTCTGTCTTTGGGTGCTGGGTGTGAGGAGAGCAGACTTGGGCAGCCAGCCAAGGGGTGCTGCAGTCATATACTGAGGCCGACATGCTGCAGTGGCTTTTAGAAGGTCTGCTTGAGTGAGCGTCTTTCAGCTGACTGCTTTTTGAAAGAGCACCAAAAGTTTTCCCATTGATTTTGTGCCTCCAAGGTTTCAGCTTCATTCATTTTAATATATACTCCAAAAACCAACAATGCAGAGACCTGCAGCTCACCTGGGACTTATGATGCATAGCTTTGCCACCTCTGACCGAGCAGACTTTTTCAAAACTCTCCCTGAGGTGCTGTTAAGGATGATTCAACATCTGATTCAGAACAGAAAAGAGCAACCTTTCCACAGCCAGAGACGACTCCAGCGCCTTTTTTATTCATGTCTGCAGAGTTTTTGTTGGTAAGACCTGAATATTTTGCAGTGTTGCTCGAGAAGTTGCCACACACCAGACGACCAAACAACTGTCAGACCGTCCTGAACACACAGGGGCATGTTCCCAAAGAGGTTTCTGATGACAGCCGCATTCAAACCCAGATATTAAATCATTACACCACAGCACAGAGGCAACGCGTGTGTTCAGCATATTTTATACATCAAGGCAGTCCAAAGAGTTTAAAGGGGCAAAACAAAATTTATCAATTTTTGGGGACAAAAGATTTGTTCCTGTAATATGATACTGTCTTTCTTGATGATCAATCAAGTTTGAAGACATGAATTTCTAATAAATAGGTTTTTTTACTCCTTGTTTTTCTGTCTCTGGTTTAGTTTCTTATTTTAAGTGAGGCCTCATGACGTTCCTGTAAGTCATACATGTATGAACCACAGATCTAAAATTGGGTTGAGAACTGGCTTTCAGAACCGTTGACAAATTTACAAGATTCATGGAACAAATAAGACGTGTCCATTTCAGTTCCCCTTACTGGTTCCTGACAGCAATATATGTTTTGTTCATTTGTTCGTTTTGACTGTACCTCTGCACAACCCAGTAACACCATCATTAAGTTAGCTGACGACACCACAGTAGTGGGGCTCATCTCTGGGGGGGATGAATCTGCATACAGGGCTGAGACCAAGGAGCTGATCATCGACTTTTGGAGGATTGAAACAAACTTTCCACCCCTACACATCAACGGGGAATGTGTGGAGAGGATAGAGGACTTCTGCTTTCTGGGAGTCCACTTAGAGAAGGACCTGACCTGGACTGTGAACACCTCTGAGCTACATAAGAAGGCCCAGCAGAGACTGCACTTCCTGAGGGTGCTCAGGAAGAACAACATCCCTCAGAGACTGCTTGTGTCTTTCTACAGGTGCACCATCGAGAGCATCCTGGTGTACTGTCTGTGTGTGAGGTACACCAGCTGCACAGTGGCTCAGAGGACGTCACTGCAAAGGATCATCAACATGGCCAAAAACATCACCGACTGCCCTCTCCTCACACTGGAAGAACTACACCATTCCCACTGCCTCCAAAAGGCGGGAAAATAACCCAGGACCCCTCTCACCCCGGACACCACATGTTTTATCTGTTACCGTCAGGCAGGAGGTACAGGTCAATCACTACAAGGACAAACAGGTTCAGAGACAGTTTCTACCCAACAGCAGTAAGGGTCCTGAACAAAGGCTGAAATCAATACTTCATTGTCATCAAATAATTACAATATAACAATTACCTCCATGTCATCAATGCACCTGAACATGACAGCTTTTTTAGCACTTTTAACTTCTGCACTCACTGAAGGGCTTTTGCAATTATGTTGCACTTGTTGCAATGACAAATAAAGTTCTATTCTATTCTATTCTTTATTTGAAAATGTGTAAATATTTAAACAGAATAAAGCCCGTGAATTAACAAAAGTAAAAACACAAAAAACAAAACAAAATAAAAACACCAGCAATAACCCAGGAACCAAATAACATTGTCATTTGCATGTTCAAAAGAAGTAAGAGGAAGTTAAAACGTATCTAGCCCCACCCCTCTTCCTTACGTTAGTGATTAATAATTTAATTTACACACTTCCAAGTAATAAAACAGCACTAAAACTAATCACAGCATAAGCAAGTTACACCAAATACTAATGACATAATAGAGCTTTTTTTATATGAAGAAAAGACTCAATAAATAAGACGAGTACAAAAACTGTATCACCCTTTTGTAACCTTTATACTGTCATATCATTATATCTTTTAAAAATCATGTTTGTATATTTTTTCTTGAACTGCTCTATGTTTGGATATTGTTTTATTTCATTATTCAGACACTTCCATAGGTTTAACTCCATGAACTTCTTAGACTCACATTTTAAAATAAAATAATCACCCTAAGTTATACTTTTCCTCCCTTGGTTAAAACCTGACCTGAATATTTGCTGTTAGATGATTATGTCTTGCTTTAAACATGATTTGTGCCCTTTGATATTCTATTTGAATGGGTCATTTTAACTGTTTCGACTGAAGGAGCAATGAATGTGTATGATCCCTATAACCTGCTCTGTTAATGACCCTAACTGCACTTTTTTGTAATGTGACTAAAGAATGTAGCGAGGTCTTGAAAGTGTTTCCCTACACCTCAGTGCGGTAGGTTGACTATGGTAAAATGTGACGCAGCATGTAAACAAAGCCATGAGACAATATTGCATGCACTACCATGGACTGAATAATACAGAACTCTACACGAGAGGAAGCACATTCATCATGACAGTAGGGATTAGGGCTGCAGCTATAGAATATTTCCGTATTCAAGTAATTCTACTGAAAATACCATTGATTAATCAAGTAATCGGGTAAAACAAATTTGTGTTTAAAGAGCAATTACATTGAAATGAAAAATGAAACAAAAATTTGTTTCTAACACGTAAAAAAAACAAGTGACCTTTGGGTGATACAATTAAAGTTCAATGTGATCTGACTAGATATAAGACATTTAAGAGATTTGTGAAAGATTTTGAGTCTCTGTAGTGTTCAGACAAAAATGATGATTCCTGCTCTACTGGAGCACATTGGGCTCCAGCACTACACAATATTTTGTGTTTGTGCGGATGCATTGTGTGTACCACGCTGAAGCCCACCTCTCCAAAGGTGCCAAAGAGGAGAAGCTGTCACACTGGTCAAACAAAATGGACTTTGCTTGAAAACGGTTCAGATAGCCAGTGTAACTGCGCTCTGAGAGACTGCTACCAGCGAGTCGTCCGTCTGTGACGGGCTGTGAGGGAGTGATTTTGGATAGGAGAGGGGCTCAGCATGTGCAGCTATTGCCACAGATCAATACATGCTTTCACGTCAGTCTCTAAACTCAAGACGAGAAGCCAAATTTGTCACTAGTCACTTTTTTGGGGAAAAAAGACCCTAGAGGGGTCTGAAAAGTCACTAAATATAGCATCAGCTCTATGCAACATCAAAAGTATCCTGGGAGAAATACCACTCTTGAATCTTTTAATATTACACAATTTCTTGATCATTTTTTTGTAATCAAATTACTCGAATTATCTCGAGGAATTGTTTCAGCCCTGGTAGGGATTAGGGCTGCAGCTATCGAATATTTTAGTATTCGAGTATTCTACTGAAAATTCCATCAATTAATAGAGTAATCGGATAAAACACATTTTTGTTAAGTTAAAGAGCAGTTATTTTTCAAATGAAAATTTGTTTCGAGAAAGTGTAAAATCAAGTGACTTTGGGTGATAAATTCCAAGTTCCGTGCGATCTGATGAGATATGAGATACAAGCAGCTGATGCAGATCAATACATGCTTTCATATCAGTCTCCGAACTCCAGAAAAGAAGCTAGATTTGTTGCTAGTCGCTATTTTGAAGAAGAGGTAGCTTGAGGGGTCTGAAAACTCTCTAAATATGGCGTCAGCTCTATTTGAAATGCCCCTCTTCACACTTTTTAAAAATTAAATGATTCCTTGAGGCGAAGAAAATTCCTCGATCATTTTTTGTAATCGAGTACTTCGAATTATTCGAGGAATCGATTCAGCTCTAGTAGGGATAGACTGATTATTGGGCTGATTATCAGAGCAGGTATTCGGCATTTGGAGGCATATCAGCATAAGCATTTTTGAAATGGCTGAAAAGAAACAATTTAAAACTGTGTGATTTCTGCTCTGATGTAGCCGCGCCTCAGTCTGCAGTCACTACTCTGTCTGCAGCATTGTTCCACCATGGGTGACGTTGGCACAACTACGTCCATTCGTTGTACAGTCTGATTCTACAGCTATTACTGCGTCAGCTGGGTAATGTTCAGTGTGTGTTGTTCAAAACTACACTGAAGTCAGAGTTTACAATACATCAGTTACTTTAACAAGACAGACCTAAATAGATGATCTGTGGACTTCAGGGAGAACAGGAAGGTGCTGTGTTCAAGAAGGACAAAAACGCAGTGGGCTGTCTGACAGCAGCACTAACGTCTCCTCAACAGGGAGCACTCTTCCTCTGTCTGCTATGACTGGAGTTTGTTAACAGCAGCTATAATGTGTGGTGGAGCTGATTTATATAACATCCACACATCAGAGTCTTCATCAGGCTCTACACAAGACTTCAAGTAACTAACTGTTCCTTTGATCCTTTGTGTTATTTTACAGTGTGACGTCAGCGTTTAGCTCCATTCATTCAGACAAGTTCTTGTTCTTTAAAGACTAAATTAAAGCTGCAAGCTGCATCAAAATGTCTGGTTGTTCTGTGGTCAGCTGTCAAAAACCATACTGCACCATGGCGTCAGGTTGTATCCAGTTCTGACTGTTACAGAGCTACAGGTGTTTTGGAGCAAAGAGTGACCGTGCTACCTGGAGACTCTCAGCTGAATGTCTGTCCACTGAATGTCTGTCCACTGAATGTCTGTCCACTGAATATCTGTCAACTCAGAATTTAGACAGAATTACAAAATGGATCATCCACCAAACAGTGGATAGGGGGTGATTTCAGACACAGTCCCGGTGTTTTTAGACTCTTGTTTCCCATGAGCACAGTCACCCACAGTCATAAAACCATGACTCCTACTGAGGCCTGAGTTTGTTTTGGAGAGCAGGCACAACATACAGGGCAGTTCACATGTTAAACTGTGTCAAACTGTAACTCTAATGGTACGGCCATACTAAGCGCAAATTTGCGTCAAGATTACATAAAATGTCAGTGCAAAGACGCATTTAGATGCCGATTCGCCCCTGTCGGCGCGTTTGGGGTGTTTGCGCATTTGCTTGTTTGGAGCATTTGGGCGCCAGACACCTTAACGGTCAGGTTGAAAAATATGGAACTTTCGACGCAAATTTGCGTGAGGCTGTGCCGCAGCAGCCAAGCAATGACATTCCCTCACGATGTCATTGATTTGATAAAGATGGGGGGGAACCGCCACCTGCTCCGGCTCCAACCCCACCGGAAGATGGAGCAGAAAATAATCTGTGCAGTGTGTCATTATCCAGGGTAACGCGCGTTTGCCCCTCAGCTTGTCAAAATAGTCCAGCGTCCAGACTCTGCGTTCACACAGAGCGTTACAGGCATGTCGCGCGTTTCAATTCGCCTTTGGTGTGGCCCCAGCATAACAGAGTGCATGCAGCGCCAACACACAGGGCACATGGCACACGGAACCCAGCGTCAGTAAAGAGGGTTGATGAATGAGCATCTAAAACGTTTTTTTTGATGGCACGCTATGTAAGGGGCACACAGTTGACAGGAGACCCCACCATGTAACTGTGAAAGAGGTGGTGCGACCAGAGCGCACTGAGAACAAAGGGAGCTGAATAACCTGCATAAAGATCCCAAGGATAATATAATGAAAAAATGATGGCATACCGGTGCTCCTAAAATCTATACCGTCATGAAGTTGGCCAACGGTACTTCATGAACACCTGCATACCACGCAGCTCCATTTGAAATGTGACAACAGCCTGTAGGGTAGTTTGATGTCCAGAAGGTAAACACACTACCTGTTTGGTGTTTGTCACAGCCCGGTGCTGCTGATACAATTAGAAGTGATCCAGGAGCTGAGGGCTTTAAATGATGTGAGACAAGAAGCCACAGGATCATAACCTATCCACACACTTTCCACCCTCATCTGTAACCATCAAGTGTTACAGCATCAAGCT
This sequence comes from Halichoeres trimaculatus, assembly GCF_033239565.1. Taxonomy (NCBI): domain Eukaryota; kingdom Metazoa; phylum Chordata; class Actinopteri; order Labriformes; family Labridae; genus Halichoeres; species Halichoeres trimaculatus. The sequence goes on along the minus strand of NW_027437191.1, from coordinate 2,825,711 downwards.
TTGGCTCCTTGGTAGTTGTGACGCACAGCATGCAATCAAATCCACAAAATAGCACTGAAAAAGCCAGTGTATCTCAGAAAGGGATTTTCAGGAGCAAAGGAAGCCGCATGTTAATGTGACCCATCATGGATTTTAAGGGCATTTGGTTGCCCATGAAAAGAAGAGGAAGTTGAACAATTTTATCATTCATAACTGACCCTGTGATCCTTCAAATGCTGGAAAACAAGGTAAAAAAAAAAAAAAAGGTTCAAAGGGTTCTAGTGTTTTCAATGGTGACTATCATTAAGATCAACTCAGTGGAAAAACATTTGGCTGCCAAAGTGTGCTTCTATAAAAATCAGTTTTCTCACCTCTGATTCATCCAGCAATCAAAATGTCCCTTAGATATCTGAAGTGATGCTAAAACATTCATCAAAGACATAACCTTGAGCATTGACTACCATCATTAATAAATAATAGTTTCTTTTTTGGTTTATGATTTCTGTTTTTAGCAGGGTCACATAATCAGCCCAGTGTTTCATTTTTGGTGCATGCTCCGTTCATCTGAAGGACTTATGAGAGTGACTTTCAGTCTCTATTATAGTTCTGATCCATGAGAAACCTGCAGGGCTGACAGATTTAGTAAATGCACAAATGCCAAAACTTCAGTTCCTGCTCAAGCAAGTTAATCCCTCATTACTTAACTCGACAGCCAAATGATTTGAACAACAACATAAAAAGGTGTAAAAAGATGTTTTTCTTATTCATTTATAATTGGAGTAGAAAAGTTAGTAGTTGGGTGTAATTCTTCAGGTCATTCAAGGGGCTCCATCTGCCCCACTGAGGAAAACTCTGCTCATGTTTTGTGATATGTTTATACTTTTTGGTGGAAAGTTTTGTGTCTACTCGCTGTATTTGTTAGGGGTGCACTGATCACAATTTTCTGGCCGATTACCAATCACTGGTCATTAAGAAGCCTGACCTGCCGATACCACTTTGAGCCAATGCCCATTCTTATTTTTTATTTTTCGTAACTGTCAGCATATACCTTCAATGTTCCAATCTTATTTTATTAAAAATCATTGAACAATACCTTTGAAACAATAAAATCTTTATGTTTCAACTTAAACAACCAATAAAGTGTCTTGAGTTTTAGGTCTCAGAGCAAAAAGCAACAATGGCTGGCTGTCAGACCTTTCCAAAGGTATACAAGATCAATTTCATTTGTAAGGATGGGCCGATCACCAATCCCCCAAAATTGAGGAAATTGGCACCAATCGATTGGCCGACCAATTGATCGATGCATGACTAGTATTTGTTTTAAATGTGACAGCTTATGCAGTACAGTATAGTTAGCTCTGGCTGCAGAGAACTTAGCAGCTTGTGGAAATTACCCAGTTTGTTTATCTACTCCTCATCCCTACCTCTTTCAACCTACCAACCAGCCAACTAGTCAACACAAACGACTATTTTTGTAGCCAACTAATCCATAGATTAGTGATTTTTTCATTTAGTCAACTAATCAATTATTTTGTGTTTCAACCTCCATTTTATATCAGTAGCTTTGGAGTGCACACCTTTGTAATCCAACCGGTGTAACTCACCCCATGGTGATCTATGCTGACGTTATATCTACTTTATTCAAATGTCAAATAATTACACTGATGACTCAGCAACTTGCATCATAATCAATATGACTAAAACAAGTGTTGTATTAACAAGAGCCATTTATTGTGGTCCAACACATTCATGTTTAACACCAACATAAACCCATCAATTATGATTGGTTGTTTACAACACAAAGTATTAAAAAAATGACTGTGTACAAAAAAAAAAATCTCCCCACAAAAATTAAAGCATTACTAATCCTTTATACCGCATTGTTTCTGTTCTATTTAAAAGCTTTCACAGTGAAGTCAGTGTAAAAAAAAAAGAATTAATTCAGACACTTTGAATAAAGTATGTTCACAGTATTTCCAGTGAGAACTATGTCCATATAGTTTTGATAAGTATTTGTATATTAAGGGGTTTAAATTTTTCTAACAGCAGTCATATTTGTGACCAACATCTATTGAATGTGCTATCCAAGTTTTCACTGCATTTACCGAGTTAAGTTCTCGCTCCTGATTGGTCAGCTCTGTGTCATGTGAGCAGGTAACAGGGAAGTGATGTTGTTGTTCACAGGCAAGACCGCTTGTTAGTAGGGCTGCAACTAACGATTATTTTTAGTGTCGACTAATCTATCAATTATTTTTTGGATTAGTCGATTAATCACGATTATTTTGAGTTTCAACCTAATTTGGTCTTTAAAATGTGCAGACTTTTATAATTCAACCTGTGTGTTGCATTTTTACTGCATTTACCCAGAGTTAGGTTCTCTCCTCTGAATGGTTAGCCCCGTGTCATGTCTGTTTGTTTGTCTTTATTTCATTCATGATGACATTAAAAAAAGTACTAGGCTATACAAAAAAATAAATAGGCTAAATCTCAAAATGAATGAAGCAGGTAACAGGGAAATAAAGTTGTTGTACGCAGTGTTGGACAGACCGCTTCTTAGTGACTTTGGGCTTGTTTTCTGATGTTTATTTGCTCATTGGGGCTTTGCTCTCTGTATGATCCCGTCTGACGCTCTCCATGACAACGCGTTTCGTTTCGTTTCTCTACACTACTTCCACTTCGCTCATGCACACTCCGCCTCTCCTCCTCCCCACTGAGTGTTACCGGTGCAGTGTGAGCTTGAGAGTGAGAGCTCCATCAGATAAATGTCCTCTCTTTTCAAAAGTTAGGGGAGTTTTGACACTAGTTAGTGACTCAGATCCTGAAAAACTGTCTGTAACAGAGAGTGAAGGAGACTCTCTACATCACGTTATCAGACGCTAAACTATGGGAGCTGTCAGGCTGTCCAAGCCGGAGATGAAGAGCCTCCGTCAGCGCACAGCGCTCTGTGGAAGTTGAGATTTTTCCTCATCAATATTCCTCACATATGAACTTAGTGATCTTTTCCCATAAAAGTATCCAATAACACAGCACCTCATGCTGTGAACTGAAGTTACAAATGAGTATTACTCCCTGGTATTTGATTTCACCATGTGACAACGACAATAAAAACAATAATACGACGCGTCGACTATTAAAATTTGCGTCAATGATTTTTTTTCGTTGACGTAGTCGATTATGTCGACTAATCGTTGCAGCCCTACTTGTTAGTGACTTTGTGCTTGTTTTCTAATGTTTAGTTGTTTCTGGTTCTCAGGTGTGAGCTAAGAAGTGACGACATGTACCTGTCCTCCCATCCATCGTTATTGGGAACGTAAGATCTATTTCCAATAAGATGGAGGAGCTAGCCGTGCTAACCCAGCAACAGAGGGAATACCAGAGGGCAGAGTAGCATCATGCTATTCACAGACATGGCTAACAGAGCTAACGTCAGACACCAACGCCACATTGGAAGAACTTCACCTGCTGAGAACAGACAGGATCCAGGAGACTGAACTGACTGCTGAAGAAGCTCAGTCCTGGACCATGTGGAGGTGGAAACTGGCTGACTGGAGAATGATGGACAAGCTGTCAGCATATGTAATCTTATGGAGCTTTTTGCACTTTCTAGACACTTTCTTACTTTGTTTTCTTGATTGCTGCGGTGACTTCAATTACGTTGTACTTTTTTACAATGACAATGAAGTTCTATTCTATTCTTTGTTGGGACATGCTTTGCTCTCTGTATGATCCCAATTAACTCTCTCCCAGCTCTCCATAACAATATGTTTAGTTTCATTTCTTTGCTCATGCGCACTTCGCCCCTCCTCCTTCCCGCTGAGTGTTATGAATGTATGAACTTAGTGATTTTTTCCCATAAAAGTATCCCTTAACGTGGAGCCTCATGCAGTGAATTGAAGTTACAGATGAGCATTTACTGCCTGGTATTTAATTTCACCATATGACAAGAACAATAAAAATAATAACACGATGCGTTGACTTCCAAAATTTGCATCAACAAATTTTGATAGTCGTCCTAGCCGATTATGTCAACTAATCGTGGCAGCCCAATCAGTCAACAAACGAACCAACCAACCATCAGACCAGCCAACCAACAAACCAACCCATCAACAGATCAACCAACCCAACAACCAACAAACCAACCCATCAACAGACCAACCAACTGGCCAACCCACCAAACAATGAACCATCAAACCAACCAACCAACCAACCAACCAGTGTCACCAACTATTAGCTGGTCTACAATGTAAGTTTTTTTAAGTTTTAACTAAAGTGGGAACTTAGCGCTCCACAAAAGCTGTATTTCTCTGTAATCCAGTAGGATTTATCGTGTCAACAGAGTTATGAGACAAGGATCTTGGCAACTGGTAAAATGCAATCAAAGTTTAGCTTCATTAAAAAGATATGAACAGAGCAAAGTGCAAAACATGTGACAGGCATTGTATAGTTAGAAGGAAGGAAGCTTCATGGGGCATCTGACACAGTGTGAACTGAAGGCAGCAGAGTCTACTTGACTTGCTATTGTCTACTGTTACTATTGTCTGCTGCTATTGTCTACAGCAGATATGCTGTAAAACTTTATACTGGAAAAATACCGTAATTCACAGACAAAACTGCTGCCTGTAACTTACTGTTATCTTACATTATCTGTTCTGTAAAAACAAAGGCAGTAAGTTAAAGTTAACGAATTCACAGTTTATTGCTGAATAAATTTCAATTACAGTATTTCACTGCTATCTGCTGTACAGTAATCAGACATATTCTTGATAAAATTTTAAGTCTTGTGGTGTTCAGACTAAATTATGATACCTGCTGTGTTGGAGCACATCATGCACCAGTTATATTTCTTTCTTTTTTTTCCATCACTGACCTGTGAGCCAAATTTGAGAACTGCCCAGTTAGCTGTAGTATTTTTTTTGTTGTTTTTATCTTCCTCACTCTACAGCGTTGTGTTTTCACTGATTATATTAGTCACTAAATGACACAATCGTCTAATCTGCATAATGAATCTTTTGCATATTATTGTTGTTGAAGCTGTAGAGGAGAGAAATAAGGAGAGACCGAAATTGTTTAATAGCACACTGTCATTGTGTTCAGAACTAAGACGGACTTTCTTTGGTGGATTCTGTTTTTTTTTTTTTGTTTTTTTGTCTAAATTTCAATCCTCTTTTATCCAGACTTGGGACCAGCAAAAGTGACCCAAAAGAGACAAATACCATATTTCACAAAGTACAAGTCACATATTTTTGATAGTTTGGGTGGTCCTGACACTAATAGTCGGGTGTGACTTAGGCTGTATTCAGACCAGAAAAGTCCTTTGGTCCACTTGTTTGGTCCGGACCAAAGGCGAACTTGATCATTTTTGTTTGGTGCGGTTCGTATTCCAATTGTACTTTTTGCAAGTGGACTATATTCTGTAAACACATCCACGTGTGTGACGATCAGTGCTCTCATTGGACAGCACTGACAAAGGGCGGCACACAGAATACAGACCCAGAAATGGAGGTAAACATGTGTTTGTGCTCTTATTAGAGCTGCAAAATCATTTTCAGTTTCAAGAGCAGCTCCTTCAAAGCAGGCTTAACAACACCATTTACAATTTAGGAACAGGAAGACGAATGCGCGCAGCAAGGAGACGCTATGCTCTGTGTGTCCTGACCCACAACATGCTAGCAACAGCGTGGCTAAACTGAAGACGGAGGATCAGGTATGAACCAAAGACGGTTAGGTTACGGTGGCTTTGTACGCCCAAAAGGCGCATGTATCCTGTAGTAAGTTCGGATGGACCTTGGTTTGTATTCAGACCTGCACCGGAGAACCAGGAACTGCACCAGAGTTCGTTTGGAAGCGGACCGAGACCACCTCAAAAAGTGGGTCTCGGTCCGGTTGTTGGGTCCGCACTAGGGTTGGTTTGTGTCTATTCACACCTGCATGAAAAGTCCGCACCAGCTTGGGAAACGAACCCTGGTCCGTTTAGAGTGGACCAAATAGTCCAGGTCTGAATACGCCCTAAGAAATCAAGCCAAACTTTAACGGAAAAAGATCTCTTAATTCTTATATATGAGGGATACTGATGAGGAAATCACATGACACCCAGATGGCATTGCACGCTGACGGAGGCTCTGCATCCCCAGCTTGAACAGCCTGACAGCTCCCAGTGTTTAGCCCCTACAAATGTGATTTAGAGAAAAATATAATATTCAAACCTGAGAAAATATTCAAACTTGAAAAGAAGTCAAGGCGATATACCATACTTTGAGCTAATACATAAAACAATCAATTCTTTGAAAGGGGAGGAAAATCCTTGATCATTTTTTGTAATCAAGGTACTCAAATTATTAAATATTTATAACAGTATTATTGTATTATTGGACGCAATGTGAAATCAAGGCCAATCACAAAGTAACAGACTCGCTTGGAATCTGACATTACATCCCATCCTGATCAAGATCAGATATATAAATATAAATATATATATATATATATATATATATATATATATATATATATATATATATATATATATATATATATATACATACACATTTTAAAGCATTTTGCTACTCAATAAAATACTTATTGTACCTTATTCATGTCCTACCCCCACAGGGCCTAAAAAGACCTGGCTTATCGTCATAGATTATCACTGTTTACAGGTTTTGACCCTGTGCTACTGTCTGTTTTACATCATAAGTAGTAGCTGCAGCATGCTTCTCCACAGGTCTCTGTCTGAACAGGGCCAATATTATTCTGAAGCCCTTTGTAGCTATTTCACAGGAACTTAGAGTAATTGAAAATGTTAAATTAACTGAAGATGGTTTTGTTTAACTGTCCTCGTAAAACTGCCAGCACACTGCTGACTTGATAGGGGTTTATGTTTATGGTGAAGTGATTTGTTTTTTTTTTCCATGAGAAAAAACATCTTTAAATTTTCTGCATAGATCTTTTAAAAACCGTCACAGTTTGCTTTTGTAGGGTTGGCCGACATGAAAAAAAGTCCCTCAGTGCTGCAGTGAAACTGGGGAGGCAGCAACTTCAGCAGCAAGTTGCCAGCATTTCTCTGTAACAGTTTGTGCTGTCAGACAAGATGGGCTGTGGCTGGAGACAGAAGCTGCAGCAAAAGATGGATGTGTCCCCAGAGAAATGTGAGCACAAGTCACATGACGGCCTCTGCATTTTATCACAGTGAATATATGGGCTGTGGCTCGGATGGGTGTTTTGGCATACATGTGCCTTTGCAGGAACTTAATCTGTGTCTTTAAAGAATATTTATAAATTAATGCAGTTATTATGCAGTTGAATGTCTCCTACAGGTAAACATGCACTTCAACCATGCATCTGTTAGGTTTTTACATCTGTGTGTCAGGACTACAGAAATCATGATAAGCTTCAAGGCACTAAAAAACACGAGCAGACTGTCAGCATACAGGATGCAGCAGTGGACACAACATAGAAACCTTTGAGGGAACCATGCACTTTTCCAGACAGCCTCTATGTGGTACTAATTAACCATGCATTTTTATATATTCAATGTGCACACACTGCAACATTCCACAGACTCATTAAATTCACCCAGCAAAGCACAGAGTTGTATCTCCACCACCAGAACACCCTTTGTATTTGGCACTGTAAGAATTTGTATCTCAACAGATCTTTTCATCTTGTCAAAATAGGAAAAGATAACATGATATAGTTGCTTCAAGCTCCTTGTGAAAGCTTTCATCTCGAGCGCAAAAACAACCTTTAAATAAGTCACACATTTGTTAATACCACCCTCGCCACCTACTTTATATAAAACCTGCAACAGCAGAACCTTTTCTATGACGCAAGTTGCAACATGGTGCAGTGGAACATTTCCACATCCTCTTCTTTTTTTCTTTTTGTAAAACTAATTTAATAAACTGAAATAGCTTGTGCCCCTTTAAAAAGAGTAATTAGAGGGTTTATTCATTCCTTTGAACTTTTTGTTGCCACGTCCATGCCGACAGTAAGCGTCATTTTCCAGAGCTGTGTGAGAGAGGCTTCCCTCATCTGTCCTGCTCACCATCAACAATGCACTAAATTAAAAAAGTCTAAAAAGTGGAAACTGTCTTTAAATGTTGATAACTATTTCAAGTCTTTCCACATCAAATCTAATGATGAGAACTTAAAGTATCTACATTTTACAGCACATTCAGCTTTGTTTTTTTTTCTGCAACAGGAGGACAACATGTACACAGGAATGACGCAAGTGTAACATGGAAAAAAAAATAATCAGGGAAATTTGGCAAAAATAGTCAGTGAAGTGAGACTGACTCAGACATGTAACACACCTGTTAACACAAAACAGTGGACACACCATGACTCGTTTTGGCTCTTTAGTTAAATGCACGATAAGACCCATAATAAACAGTGTGGTTAATCACTGACGGACATCTTTTTTTTTCTGCTGGGATAAGGCAGGGGACGAGCAGGGCAAGACCCTCCGGCTGGTCTGCAGTGTAATGCAGAACAGAGCCCAGTGCTGACTCTAAACCTGAGTCATAGCCCTTTGTCTCCAGGTCCTCTGGGGCCTTCAGAGAGCCAAAATGAAAAAAAAAAAAAAAAACTTTGCCTTTGTTACACATCAGCACACAGGTGTGGAGTGACTGAAAGATATATTGTGAAATTAGGGATTTCATGGACCTGTGACGACCAGCAGACCTGCCCCTGAGCCAGGCGGTGCGCCCTTACATAACACTGCCCCTCCACCATCATTTGCCAACAGGGGATGACCTTGAGAGGCAGGCAGAACCCCAGCAGCATTACAAGGAGTCATTGGTTGGACAAGACTTGGTGATGGCAAATCTCACACATCACTGTTTTTGAATGGGTGTGTGTGTGTGTGTGTGTGTGTGTGTGTGTGTGTGTGTGCTGAAGAGGTGTTAATATAGTAAGCTTGGTACTGCACTTGCAAGTGGTGTGTTTTTGCAATGCCACGTTTGTAAAGAGTAGCTTCATGGCAAGGATGGTGTGGGTTGAGGAGACACACCACACCCCCGTCTCCCTGCTACACACACACACACACCCTTGCAAAATCAGCACTTAGACCAAACTATACTGCAGATACACCTGACCGTGTCGTGCAAAACGCAGACATCCCACGCAAAGTCACAATTTCCATCGATAAAGCTCTCAGAGCTGCGTTACCCAGCGTGATCCGGTGTGAATCGACGGGCTGGTTAGTCTGTCTCCTCTCTTTAGTTGTTGAATTAAAGCTGTTGTGTTACAGATCATGTGTTTGTTTTCGTGCGTTCACACTCAGAGTAAGAACGGGCATGTACTCCAACAACGACAGGTTGGATGCCTACATGCAAAACGTGCAAAGCTACCAAACAGGTTGAGATGCATTAATGCAAAAACTATCCGTGTTGTGTTTTTCATTCGCCTCTCATTAATACGGACGCAGATAAAGCCGTCAATCATTTATGTAGCATGTACACATGGCGCACCAGCCTGCACCTTGCAAGTCGATGTGCAGAGAAATATTTTACCACATGCCCAAAACAAATTCTTCAACACACAGCATACACGGAGCCTTCAGTAGTCTTACCTTGCGAGAGTAAGTCCACGGGAGAAGTCCGGTGTGCTGTCTGAAGTGGTCAGAAAAACCCCGGAGGACTGAAAAGAAGCGGTTAAAGCGTCTGAAAGCTGTTCTATGGTGTCACTGTCAGCTTTAAATTTCTGTCCTTCCTGTGGTTTTTGTTTAACTATCAGCGATGATTTTATTATGAAGGCAAGAACACTAAGAGTCGACTGATAGTACAGCGATGTGGGTCCGTAGGATGCTGCTGCTGAACACACACTGCTGCTGAAGGACTGAGAGGAGGAGACAGATACCGAGAGAGGGAGACTCCCACTGTGTGCGGTTCATTCTAATGATGACACTTTGATGAGCAAGAGAAACGACCATAATAAACTAAAAAAATATTTTTTTTATTTGAGAATTTTGTTTCCTGTAGTGTTTTTAACCCATTTCTAACCCCTTCTTCAAACTAAGCTGTTGTCAACCGAAACCTTTATCATCAGGGTTTTTTTCGCGCCACTGACAGGAAAGTAGAAAGACGTCACAAATAACGCTGTTAGCTGTGCTCCACTTGAAGACTAGCTCCGATACATAACTTTTTTCCCAAGAAGGTGAGTAACTAGCAAGATAAGAATTGTATGTATTGCACCAAATTTTCAGCAATAATCAAAAATAGCACACATTTCATTTATAATAAAGTAAATAATGTGACAGTTAAGCCAACCTCTGTCAAAGCTAATGTTAAATTACAGCTTACCAAAACTGTCCTGTATGCTAACACTTTATATGGCTCTTAACTGTACAAAGACATTTTTGCTGAAGAGTTTAATGTTGTTGGGTTGCTTTTAAAACTGTCAATGCAGAACTTTCAAGAGAACGAAGTTGCTTGTTGGCTGTGTGTAATGTGTAGTCTTGTAGTAGCTAAATTTCTCAAAGAGGAACACTTGATTTTCTGAAAATTACCAACAACCAGCAGCTCTAGCTGACATATTTAGGAATAGTGAAAGTAACATGAATTTTCTTGTGGCCAACTATTTCCTTTAGTGACTTAGATGATATTTATTCACAATTTCTTGAAAATTGGCAATGATTTTAAAAAAAAAGTGTGTTGGATAATTTCATGACAGCAGTCATTATCAAAATACAAGTCCAGCTGCCTGTAGTGGAATGAGTATCCTCAAGGGGGCAGATTTCCTTGTTTTCCTTGAATTTTTATTTGAGGTTTTAAGAAAACGACTTATTGTGTTGATGGAATAGAGGTCCTAGAAAACCCATGTATCAAATATGACACAGAAAATATTTAAGGCCGTATTACGGTGCCAAAGCCCAAAGGAAACAGACATAGCCGTGGCTTATCATATAAATGTGGGCATGGCACGAGCTGTCTTATCACAGCGACCAGCCTGTTTCTTTTTTTTGAGATAACCAGAAAATGATCTTGCTATAACAAGAAAACAATGTTCATGTTGTTTTGAGATGATGAGAAAAATGAGGATATCTAGAAATTTATTAGAAAGTGTTCAGTATCATAGGAAAACTGAATGAATAAAACATGGGTGCATGTCAACTTAGAGTTTATGTGTTTGACATCTCATTTTACCTGCAAGTGTTCATAACTACAAAGAGTTTTGCTGTAAACAGTGGGTGATAGGGAAAAAAGACACATCCCATGATCAAGGTATGCACCACATGGCCTTAAAAAATGATTTTGACTTTGATGGGAAGTATGATGAGGCGTCATAGTGCTTTTGAACAAAAGAACCAGAGATGATTAATCTCTGAAAAGCAGAGGTGTTAATTGTGAATTTGATGATGGCTGCATTCCATTTAGCTGCTTTGTTTCCAGGTGTTGTGCATGTCTGCTGGCTGTTATTCTTTCATGGTTACAGGAACATTTGAATAGAAAAGAGCCATTGTCGATGCTATTAGTAACACCTGTGCTTTTCCAAATGTGAGAAAGCCTATTGTGCACATTGTGACAAAGCTAGCATTGTCAGAGACTGATGTACCACAGCTCCTGATTTGGGTAGCAAAAAAATGGTTGAAGACTTTTGTCTTTATTCTGTGCAGTAAATCATGACCATATTGTGTTTTCACAGTCTGTTCTGAAATAGACACTTCACTCACTGAACTTTATGCTTTTATGTCCTGTGTTTTCTCCAAAGATTTAAAGTGGGATCATTTCCAATTGTACTGAACAGAAGTTTGATATCAGGTGAGTTAGGAGAGCTTTTATAAAGCACAGCACTAAAGCTTCTGGTAAGTTATGATAATTGATTTCTGTGCAATGTCTTTTCTCAAAGTGTTACCCTTTAAAAGCAGCCCAAGTATTATGGAACCCCAAAAGATTCATAATTAAATAAATAAAATCAACATTTTGAAATAAATACCATTTCGACAAATAACAGACAAATACATAATATGGCCATTTAATTGTGAAATAAGGCAATGTTATTATGACATATGTTTTATTATTCTTTAATATCGAATTATTATAATAAAATATTTCATAATGATTATTTTAACAGTTTCATACTTTTTTAGATAATTACTTTCTACTCATTTTCCAAGCTTTTATAAAAAAACGTTTTTAACAAATTCCTTTTACATTTCATAATGTCCTTTTCCACAAATGCCTTTCACATTTCATAATGTCCTTTTCCACAATGGCCTTTTTTATTTCATAATGTCCTTTTTCATCAGAATGACTTGGTCTGTCAATCAAAGCTAGAGGGTGGGACCTGTGCTAGCATTTGGTAGCGTCGTTGCTGGGCTGTTGTTTTGTGAACTTCCAGACACCACCTCATTAAAAACACGCTGCTGCTACTGCTGAAGTCCTCTCTCAGGCTCAGGTCTTCTGCTGCTGTCCAACCGATTTGCAACTTCCCTGAGAAACTGGGAAACTGTCTTCTGTTCTGCAGCCATTCTTTCTGAAGGGTAGCATGCACTCCTAGTTTGTAATCTTTTCCAGACTTAGCGTCTTCACGTTTGAACCGATGTTGCAAGTGCTGCTGCAATGTCTGTGTATAGGACCAGCCAATTACTGAACAGGCTCCGCCTTTAAGCTTTGATTGACAGACCAAGATATTATGCTGAAAAACGACTTATGAAATAAAAAGGCCGTTGTGAAAAAGAACATTTTGAAATAAAATTGACTTTGTAAAAAAAACTTTTGTTTTTTTTTTATTATAAAAGCTTGGATAATGAATAAAAGTTTTTTTTTTTAAGTATGAAATTGTTTAAATGATCATTATGAAATATTCAATTATAATAATTGAATATTAAAGGATAATAAAACATATTTCATAATAACACTGCCTTATTCCACAATTTAATTGCCATAATTTATGCTTGTCTGTTATTTAATCAAAATGGTATTTATTTCAAAATGTTGTTTTTATTTATTTAATTATGAATCTTTTGGGGTTCCATAAAGTATTGGAATCATTATTGACTTGAATATTTACCTATTTGTTTTTTAGAGTGACTCTTATTGATCCAAGCAGTAACGCTCAAGATGCAGTATTAACACTGAGGCTGTTTCTATTTCAGGTTTAGGTAAAAAAGAGAGAAAATGGAGAAAATGACACAAGATGTTGTCCTTTCACAACCTGAGAGTGAACTTAAATCACCACCTTCACCCAAACGACCAAGAACAGATTGCACATTCTCAGATGGCCACAGTAGGAGAGGACAGTTTACAGAGCATGTGACATTTCAGGAGGCCTGTGTCACCCTGTCTTTAACAAACCTGATGCCCAAGAGTTCAGACGGGGTATACACAGCAGAATGTGTTCATGATCAGAAAACTGAGGAGAGACCGCAAAACATTCATCCAACGGTCATTCTGATGAACAGGTTAACTCCTCCATACAGTGTGGAAGGAGACACAGGATCACCTAACACCTATGTTATCATCCCTGAAAGAAGTGTCCTGCTGGTGGAAGATGAACAGCCCCGAGCTAGTGAAACTGACAAGCTCAGCTCATACCTGTCAGATGACGCAGGTGAAGCATTAGAGGAGTCTCACACTTCAAAAGATGATGGCGCTGACTTGTCCAGTCGGCCTGATTGCGACTGTCTGGGGAAATCACTTGAAGACAAGCCCCCTGGTGGGAGCAGTGCTCCCGCTGGAAATGGTAGAGATGGGAGACAGGTGCAAAATGGTGTCAGTCAAATCCAAGCATTCAACCTCAGCTCAAGTAATGATGAGGAGGTCAGATGTCCGTCTGATTTCACTTGTGCACGCACGCTTTGTGGCACAGGCTCCTGTCATGCATGTAGCCAGGGTGCTGGAGATGAGCAGTGCAGCCAGAGGAGTGGTGAGGATGGATTTAGTGAGAACATACTTACAGACAGCCTCATATCATCTGTTGATCTCACAGACTCTGAATTATTCCACTTGATCTCTGAAAAAGACCCCTGTGGGAGCATGGCAGAGGGTGGTAAAAGTGAGGCAAAATTAACCCAAATGCAGCTTTGTAAGGATGAAGATTCCCCTGTCTGGGATGGGAAAACAAAAGCTCAAGCAAGCGAAAGTGGCATGAGCAGAAACCCCATCCTCTCTGCTGCTGAGTGGGCTGAGGGATCCATTGTTTCTTATGATATGCTATTAGTCAGAAATATTGGAAGTGAGACTGTGAGGCTTGAAGCTGATGACTTCTGTGGGGCAAAAAGAGCCCATGCTGCTAGTAAGATGATAGCCAAAACTGAGAGTGAAACGGCTGATCACACAACAGAGACTCCAATGCCTGCAAGAATCAGTCAAGAGGCTGCTGAAGGAGATAATGACGCAGGCCCTTTCGGTGTAATTGACCCTGCAATCTGGAGTGAAAGTGACAGGGAGGCTGTTGAGAAACGCTGTGACTCAGAAAGCGCTGCAGGAGCAGAATTATCAACATTTGTAAAAAGCTGTGAAAAAGACACACCTCTGTGTCCTGATGCACAGCCGCTACGGAAGGATTCAGCTTCTGCACACAGCAGGACACACCTGGGCAAAGATGAAAGAGACTTCTGTCAGTCATTTACAGAACCAGAAGCATGTCTCACCACCACCGTTAAAGATACACACAACCATGCCAAGTGCAGCCCTAGCAGCAGCTGTGCAAAAACTCCTCCTGGTACCAACAAAACAGCAGAGAGCTCTGACACCATGGGGCGTCGTTCCACAGAGCAGGATCAGTCTGGTTGTGTTCCTGTGAGTTTAGACAGCCTCCTGGCACAGGAGGTGGAATATTTATTGTCTGAATTTGGAAGAATGGATGGAGCGACCAAGATAGAAGAAAGAAAAGAAACTCTCAACATAGAAAGTGATGAACAGGAAAAAACAGACTGTTCAATTGACTTGGTTGAAAAACTGCAGGGAATGGAAAACTACAGAGAAGATGCATCTGAAATGTTCATTGATGAATTTCTCTTTGAGTGGGCTGAGGAAAAAGTAAGTGACTGTGGCGACACAGTGGCATCAGAAAACAACCTGGACTGCTTGAGCGACCACCCTTACAGCGTGGTTTTCTCAGCAGTGACACTGAAGGAAAGCCACGGAGAGGAAGCAGAAGACATTCAGGGTAACGATAGCTCAGAGGTGTTGTTGAAACTCATTGACAGTGAACTGGAAAGAGACACAGCCAAGGTGTCACCTGATGAATACACCAGTGAACAGTCAAAGGCCTTAAAGAGCCAGAGTGAAGACAAATTAACCATCAATCATCAACAAGATCAATCCACTGAGACCTGCCTTAGGTCTGTTTGCAGACCTGAGACAGCTGACCCTCTGGCTCCCTTTGCTCTTCCTTCCTGCAGTGATGCAGTTGTTCCAGGTCCGCTCAAATCCAGACGATCACAAGCTGCTGCCCAGAACACTGCAGCCTTCACTAGCAGTGACAGATTTTCTCTGTTTCCATCTGCCTTGCCTTTCTATGACTGTGTGTCAGGGGCTTTTGACACTTTCGAAAAGATCGAGCTCTCACAAGACAATGATGGTAATAATAATGTTTGTCTGAGCAACAGCCCCCGGTGCACCGGTATGCCCAAGCAGCTGCTGGAAAGACCTCTGAGACAGCTTCACCCCATGCCAGAGGCAGAGAGCAGTGAGGAGGTGCCACAAGAGCAGGATGAAGAAGCCAAAGAGGAAGATGTGGAAAGATTTGAGTGTCACACTGATGATGCTGCAAATGGATTATCAAGCTGTGATTACAGTTGTGATGAAATTCCAAACTTTATCTCAGCAGCAGATGTTCCTTCTCATCACGAACCGGAGCCAAAGCCGGACTGTGAATCAGCCTTTAAATCCTCGGAGAGCTTTCAGGATGAGCTAAAGCCATCGCCAGTGACCCGGGATGTTCCCTCCAAGAGCGACACTTCAGCCTCTGCTGTGAGCAGCCAACCCCAGTTTGAGATGAGGCAACAGTTCGACAAAGTCCTCAAAGAGCTGAAGCTGTTTTTCGACATCAGTAAAAGTGAGTTTGCATGCTACAGCCGAGAATCATCCCCTGAGCAGAGTGGAGATGAAACTGAGACACGGGAGAGCAAAGCTTCAAGCACCAAAGATCTGCTCCTAGAATGTGACAAAGACACATCCTCAGGTAAACACACACAACAAAGACTGTGCTGTTCCTGCACAGTTTACTGCCATCAGTAACTTACCAGTTACACAAAACCCTCATGCGTCACTTTTTTTTTTTTTTACCACCCTCTGAGGACAGTACTGGGCAAATATGTCCTCTACCAAAAATAAAAAAACCCAGAGCAGACTCAATTCTTTCTCTTTTTTTGAGCTCAAATCATTCAGTTAACTTTAGTCCTGATCAAAAGTACAATATATGCATAAAATGGTGCTTTTGATCATTTAAAAAAACAATCACTTCAACCCTTTCATTGCCCATTAGACCACATGATGTCACCGTTTTTGTTTTGAAAACTAAAACAAAAAAAACATACACAAAATTACGGAAGCCTATTGCATTCACTTGAAAAAAAAACAACTCAGGTTTTTCAGAGTAATTTATTCTTTGGTTTGTTTTTTGTGGTAATTAATTTTGTTTTTCTGATTAATAATTTTTTATTGGTTTGTTTATGTTATAATTAATTGATTTCGAAGTAGCTCGATACTTCAAGGAAAAAAAATGACTCCTAAAAACAGGAGGAAAAAATTACCACAAAAAACAGCAGGTTGAGGTTCTTGCGGGATTTCTAAGTATCTCGATACTTCAGGAAAAAATTACTCTGAAAAACGGGAAAAAAGTAATCGGAAAACCGAAAAAAAATTACTCATAAAAACAGAAATAATTATAACAAAAAACAAACCAATAAAAAAATATTAATCAGAAAAACAAAATTAATTACCACCAAAAAAAAAATCTCATAAAAACAGAAATAATTATAACAAAAAAACAAACCAATATAATAATTATAACAAAAAACAAACCAATAAAAAAATATTGATCAGAAAAACAAAATTAATTACCACAACAAACAAACCGAAGAATAAATTATTCTGAAAAACCTGAGTTGTTTTTTTTTCCTTTAAGTGAATGCAATATGCGTCCTTATAAAAAAAAAATATTTTTCATATAATAAATGTTGAAGGGGTGGGGATTTTATTACAAGATCAGGCTTAAACATTCATAAGATTAGTAATAGCATTTAATTTGATGCACTGTTATTTTTTTGCAATGTCAAAATTCCTAATTTTTAAAACAGGACAAAAATGTCGTCTATAAAAACTGCTATAAAAACATATGAGATTGTTTTTAAAGTCACTATGATCCCAGCAACAGTGGCTTTGATATGTAGTGGTATTTTTATCCTTCATACTGGGGATAGAATCAGATCCGGTTTAGGCCAATGTTCCTTGAAACCAAAACCAGCTAACCTGGTGGCAAACTGTGCGTTCACACCAAAAGAGAGAAAAGCGACAAACACGCCCGAGAAAGCTGACAGCGGCCAAAGCGGCTAAATATTTTAGTCCCCTTGGCCGCTCGTCACGTGACTGACGTCAGAGTAAAATCGCGCTTGTCATTTAAAGAAGCTGCACAGCGGACTTCTTCACAGTGGCAGCTGCTTGCTGTTGTTCAACTTCAGTTTAAAGCATGAACATAATGTAAAATCACCATCTAATCAGTCTCCAGCAGATTGACAGGCAGGAAGCAATTTATGAAGGAGATAATATTGATTTATCCACAACATCGAACTTTTACAGTTTTGAAATATACTAAAATTCTGTGGTGGTAAGGAGCTCCCATTTGCACAGTGTGTGTGTGTGTTTGTGAGTGTGTGTATGTGTGTGTTCTATAATCCTAAAGAAAAATACCAAGGAGCTGGACTCAATGTTAATCTTTTATTCAATAAATGAAACCCCTGCACAGCCCGTGCGTATTCCCCGTTTCAAAATAAATCACAATCAAAATAAAACAATAATTCCAATGTTCATAAAACCAAAATCATGAAAAAGTTCCCAACTAATGAAAAATACAAGCTGTCCTTCTTCACACTATTTTAAACGCTTCTTTAATCCTGTTTTTTTCCGGTCCTCTTAAGTCCGTAACACAAAACGACGTTGATCCGCAAGAAATGAAAGATAAATCCTCAAGGAAGAAAAAAGGTAGCCCAAAACAGACAAGTAAAAACCAGGTTACCGGCGTCCTATCAGATCCTAGTGCACAGTCTGGTACGAAGCCATCCACGGAATGATCCAGCAGAGACTGTTTGGTAATAAAAGTAACCTGCACCCCGGCGTAAACCTCAGATCGTTGCTGGTGTCGAGTCCTGATGTCATTTTATTCAGATGAAGCAAGAAATGATTGCATGCTAGGGTAGGCTACGTCTTTGCCACAGACTACACTTCACTTCATTATTTTCTGCTATTACTGCACATTTTTTTTAACTCACCAGAACAATCTACCACCTCCACGACACAAATGTTGTTGTTGGTCGCGGTAGCTAAAAAGGTAGACATTAAAAGAATAGGATGAGCCCAAACACAGTTTATGAGCTTTTCTGTATCCATGACGGAACTAGGAACCGAAGTTACGTGCGTTGTTCCTTTGGCCCGCTCAGTCGAAGGACATCTCTACTCTGATTGGCTGCCACTGTTTGCCGCTGAACTGCGTCATAGCTAATTACCATAAAGTTGACCGCGGCTCAACTTCTCATCTGGTGCCCCTTTCGATGCTTTAGCCGCTCAGGACGCTTTAGCCGCTCAGGACACTTTGGCCACTCAGGACGCTTTGGCCGCTCAGGACGCTTTGGCTACTCAGGACGCCGGGCTCTCATTGAGAATGAATGAACTTGTGAATGATTGACCTCATTTCTCTACATCAGGAACAGACGGGTGATGTAGAGGAAGCTTTATAAAGTCCAAGGTTGCAGGTGTTAAATCATCTAAATCGACACCATGAGTGTACCAACATTCACCTGGAACGTTGGAAACAGCACACACTCCGCTCAATTCACTGTAGCTCCTGTGTGTGCTGCCTCTCTCTGTTGTAGATGATGCTGATGATGTGCAGCTCTTGGATGATTGTGGATGTGTTCCGGCTGTGTCCTGTACCCCTGGCAGAGCTGATGGTGAGCAGGAGGTGCCCCTTGGCAGCTGCCAGGAAGTGTCCACGCCCACCGCAGTACAACTCAAAGGTTTGATGTTTACATTTGGAAAAAAAAGGGCATTTAGCAAAAAACAGAAATCATCCCAGATAACGGGTGAAACTAAATCCATCTTCTGTGATTGTCTTCTCAACTTCTTCACAGAAAACTAGTTCTCATTTAAATGATGGAAAATGACATGAAAGCAGATTTATTACAGCTAACTTTTCTTTGACTGTTTTTCTTTCAGTATTGTCTAGTTAACACTGGTTTCCAGAGTGCCAGTGATAAACTTTGAGTGGTTGGCAGGTTAATTCACTGAAGAAATACAATTACTTTTATTGATTTGTCTTTTCAAGTTGACAGAGCTTCCCTCAACGAATGTTCAAATATTTACTTTCCTTCCTCAGTAAGCTGCAGTGAAACCAAAACTCCACAATCAAAGCCAAAAAATGTTGTTTAAGAGTAAATAGAAAAGCAAATGACAAATAGCCAACCCTTCCTTTGTGTGTCTGATGATCAGTATGTTTCTTTCAGAGCCCCAGGAGACGGAGCATAAAAAGGAAACATGGTCTCCAGCTTTCATGCACCAACCCCTCCTGGAATACCCCAGATACAGTAAGTAACATGTTAGCTCAGCCTACGACTGTAAAGCCTCTCAATGGCCCTCATTTATCAAACATGCATACAATTTAAAAATGGGTTTACGCTCATTTCTGAACACAGATCGGCATTTATCAATCTGCATGTGGGCAGAGGGTACCCATGAATCCCACACAAGTTTCCTGTCAGACAGGAGCACAGTGCAGCAGAGAGAATCTGTCCGTGGAGGAGAATTAATAAATGTTATTAGTGCAAATGGAGGCTCACAGATTAATGCTGAAACGTTTCATTATTTATGACTCCTGGAATGTATCTGATATTTCACTCTATCAAATACGTTTCTACGAAATACATCGTTTATGAAAAAACAGTGTCAGTCATCATCTGATTTCTTTTAACAACTACATAAGAGAGGATGTGATGATAAACATTGTTAGTGTGCAGTAAAACTTAAAACTGTGGAAATTCTACAGAGCATTCTAGATCAGATTTTAAGTGTGTAAAAACAGGGCAGTTTCAGCTGCATCCTAGCAGTTTTATCATGTAACCCTGAACTAGAGCTGAAATGATTCCTCGAATAAGTCCAGTAACCAGATTACAAAAAATGACCGAGGAATTTTCTCCGCCTCTAGTAATCGTTTATCTTTAAAAAGATCAGAGAATGCTATTTAAAATAGAGCTGGCATTATTTGTTGTGGCTTTTCAGACCCCTCAAGTCACCTTTTTTTTTTTTTTTTTTTTTTCAAAAAAAAGGACCAGCAACAAATGTAGCTAAGGGTGTTTTCACACCTGATAGTGCGCACCCTGGTGCGGCTTGCAATGTCATATTGATACTTTGTTGCCATTTTGCAGTTAGTGCGGTTCCTTTCACATCTGCTTTTTGTCACTCGGGACCAAACGCAGCAGTATTTTGAGAGCGTCATGTTTCCATGACAACAACGGCAAGAGCGCGTGCAGTGTACTTTTCAGTTGGAGTCTGGAAGCGCCGAGAGAACTGTCTGCTTAAATCAGAGATGATGGAGAGTCAAATAGGCCTACGCCGAGTTTTTATAGTGCTTAAAAATTCATTTCTATATTGTTTGTGTGTATAACCATCTGCAAACGATAGTGTTTGAAAATGAAGCGCAGCTGCGTCTTGAAAAAAGCATACAGATGCACTGGAGACGCCGATACTTTTTTTCTTTTTTATCCCCGAGGGGAAATTCAGAAATAATGATTCTTACCATGTACCGTGAGATCCTCATCAGACGCAGATATAGACAACCGACAAGGTAATTAATGCCTGTTAAATGATAGGCCATATAAAACGATGTGTTTTTGACGTAGAGGGCGGAGTCAGGGGAGAGCTCTGCTTTGTAGATGAGTATATAAGGGTAGTTAAGGATTTTGGAGTGCGCAGCTGTCCTGCATCACAAAAAAAACTCCACGGGAGCCCTCTAATGTCAAACTCGCAGAGTTAGCCTGACAGTTGCATCGCACCAGAGTGCAGCTGTTTTCACACCACAGCTGGTGCGCGTCAGAGTGCCGCCAGAGCCGAACCGAGATCACCTCCTCTGGCTGCACCAGTTTGGTGCGCACCAGAGTCCGATTTTGGTTTCACACTAACCCAAACGAGACTAAATATAAGTCGATCTAAATTTGGGTCGACCTAACACTGTAGGTGTGAAAACACCCTTATTTTCCAGAGTTTGGTTTAGTGGCAGCTGGCCAATAGAGGGCGCTAGGCCGTGCCCCACCATCATTACCGTCAACATTACCTTGAGGAATGAGACATTAAAAAAGAAAAAGAAATAATAAAATATAATGTCCTGAACTATATATATATTATATATATATGTATATATATATGTATATATATATATATATATATATATATATATATATATATATATATATATATATATATATATATATATACACAATGAATATTTTATATTTATAAGATGAGTAAAGTTTTCATTCATCTGCGTTATCTGATTGGTGACGTGTTTCCGCCCAGGGCGCAGATATCTTTGGTCATAGACCCTCGTTATAAATTGTACATGAGCAGTGGCTCCTCTTCAGTACAAGAAATAGGACCATGTCGGGGTGCACTTAGGACTGCGCAAAACATAAATATGGCGAATGTGACCGCGCTCTAGGTTAGACCCAAACTACAACTGAGGAAATTGCCAAGTTAAGATTTAACCCCCAGAGGACTAGTTTTACTGAGACACGGCAGAGTGGCAGCAAGTAAAGAGACCAGAGTCAGGAGTGATATTCAAAAATATATATTTATTTTGAATAAACCGTAGTTCTAGTTTAGTTCAGGATAAAATAGAAATAGAAATAGAAATAGAAATAGAAAATACTTTATTTATCCCAGAGGGAAAATTCAGGAGTCACCGCAGCATTTAAGAAAACAAAAGTAAGAAAGAGTATAGAAAGTGCAAGAAGGTCCATAAGTTATTAGATGACGACAGCCCGTCCACCACTCTCCAGTTCAGCCAGTCTCCACCTCCACAGGGTCCAGGACTGAGCTTCTTCAGCAGTCTGTTCAGTCTCTGTCTCCTGGATCCTGTCTGCCCACAGCAGGCGAAGCTCCTCCAATGTGGCGCCGGCGTCCGATGTCAGCTCCGTCAGCCACGTCCGTGAACAGCACGATGCCGCTGGGTTAGCTCAGCTAGCTTATCCATCCCCCGGGGCTAGGTCCCACGTTCCCAACAACGATGGATGGAAGGACAGGTCCACGTCGTCACTTCCCAGCTAACATCCGAGAACCAGCACGTCGTCCTCACCTCCTCCTCCTCAGCTCGAGGGAAATCATCAAGCCCTACACTAGTTAGCATTGACATGCTACAGGCTGCTAACAGCTAATTTTGCATGTAAACAATGCAGCCATGGTTACATGTAGGATCTCCAGACAAACGCAGGAGAAAAATAGTAAAAAATATCACCGAAGCCACAAAAAGTTTGGTGACCTTGGCCGGCAGTGAACCATACAAAGTGATGATCCACTTCAAATACAAAGATTACGAAAAAGAGGTGAAAATGATTACAAAAAACGGACAAAGACGAGAGAGCTGCCGCAACAGGCAGCTGCTTGGGCAGCGCCTAGCAACGGAATCAATAATAAAATGTATAATTTATTTAAACAGTTTTAAAATGTTTGCAGCAGCAACAATAAATCACCTGATAGAGAAAAATAATAAAACAAAGTTAATTGAAGAATTAAAGAATACTAAAAGGGGAGATTGCAGAGCAAAGGCTTGTTAGTGGTTGTGACTGGGAAAGGGGGTGCAGACTACTTACCATACATGCTGGTGCCCACACCCGGTGACCTCTCTCACACACACACACACACTGCAAACCAAAGGAAATGTGCCCAATGAGAACAGAAAATTAAGGTGCAATTACCACTCACACACACAATTAGGGGGAAGTGAGGTGCAGGTGCAGCCTATACCGGCCAACAGCGCCACGCGCTCCTGATTACGTCACCGTTCGGCCTGCAACACTCCCGAAATCATGTAAGGGAAACAGAAAAAACAAATGAATCTAGGTCACAGCAACAGATTTCAATAACAACAAAAACTACTTTAAAGACTGGATGTGAATGAATCAGGCGCTATCAGAAGCTACTCTGAATGGAAACCTAACCGAACTAAACTAAACAAAACAAAAACCAAGTAAAACAAAGCAGCAGTGGTGAGCGATCTATAAAAGAAGTAAAACTGTTTTCATACAGGCCACATGCATCACAATCTAGCCTCTACTGATGGACAAAAGTCATTTACCTCGCAGTAAAGCCTAAAATGTTTGATCGGCTCCAGAACCTCGAGGACCAGAATCTGCACACAAAAGGGGACACCATGTGGCAATGAAAGCCCATCACATGCTGCATATAAAACACAAAGCTTACCGCACGTCTCAGTCAAATCCCACACAAACTCCACCACCCAGGAATAAATGTCAGCAACGGAGAGAGGACCAAAGCTGCAGCCTACCATGAGCTGAAATGAGGCTTCTTATATAGCAGATCACCTGCTAGTGAATTCAGGAAGTGGGAGGGCCCTGCTGGAACCCGACTGAGACTACGGCAGCCGTGAAGGGACAAAAAGGACTGCCGGCCACACAAAGATAAAATGTTAATGGAAAAACCATAATTTCTAAAAACCTGTTAAATTTGTTAAAAAGATTTTACGCTCTCATTAGGTGGTTATTCAGAAGTTTGGATATCATAGTTTATCTAAAGGTCAGTGGAAACACCTTTATCTCAAAAACACGCCACCAGGCGTGAATAAAAGACGCATCTTCCTCTCGTCCTCGACCACCATCCTCTTCTAGAAGTCCCTGGTACGTGTCCATGTCCACACACACGGACTGTGGCGTTCATATTGTAACAACTTTGCTGTTAGTTCTGGGTTCAGATCAGATGTTGGTGTTTCTATGCGTCAGTGAAGGCATCAGGAAGTCTGTGGGTGGGTCCAAGTGCAGCAGGAGGAAGGGGCAGAGGTGTGTGAGAGAGTGGCAGAGCAGATGAGCTGGAGATGTTGATTTTCAGTCAGTGTTTTGTTCTCCCTGTTTGGAATTAGCGTGGTCATGGCCGACAGTGACCAGTGAATGAAAAACAAGTATTCACCAATTGCCATCAATGACTGCAGCATCTGGACAGACGTTTCAATATTTTAAGGCCCTCTGCCTTCATCTGTTGGCACTCATCAAAATTAAAATGACAGCTTAACTCTTCAAATGTTTGGAGTATCCATGGTAACCATCGGTTACAGTCCTCCTTTCTGCTGCCTCATTCTGCAAACTGAATCTCTACAGATTTTACTCAAATTGTGCGCATTTCTAGTCATGGAAACATCAACAAAAGGAGGGATTGTACTTTATCCAAGTTTCAGAAACATCACTTTGAGTCAGGGAGAAAGTGTGGTGGAAACACAGCTACAGTCTCAGCTTCAAAGGGTCATGAGCTGTTGCTTGTGTGTTCCAGTGTATTTGGGTGAACTCTGTCTTCTTGAGCTGGCCAAGCGTCTCTGATTCAATACCACCACTCTGTGGCCTGTATGTTTTTCATCAGGCATGTCTGTGGTGAGTTTGGCGTCCAGTCAGCATGGCAGTGGCTGTTTGGTGTCTGGGATTCTGAGCTTTGTTTCTGTTTAAGTAGTCAGTCTGAATCACTATTCTTCTTCCTCTTCCACTCCCCTTGTGATCATTTATGATTTTAGTGGTTACCCCCTTTGGATACGTTTTAAAAGCCCCCTTCTTTCTTTTTCTCTGTGAAACAGGGGTCTGAAAAAAACAGAGGCAGAAATAAATCATGTGAAAGCTTTTTTAATGTTGTAATATATAGTAATTAAATTTGTGCTTTTATGACAAAGTGATGTAATGACAGAAAGACAGATATAAGGGATTTGCTAAAGAATGTGTGAGAACTGATGAGGCTTCACCCAGGCTCATTTCTCTCCTTTTTCTCATTTTTCTGAGCTGCATCATGAAGCAGAGTGTGTCTGCGGGGACAGAAGTAGGCTGGAATATTGAAGACAGTAACTGTAACAACCTGCCTACCTTGAGATGTAACGTAGTCACCTTATCTGGAGAAAGAGATCAGTGGAGCAGCTTTCTCCACGTTGAAGGGAGTTGTGGTCATCTCTGCTGGTTTATTAAAAGGTTCTGGGCTCTAATTTCGTGGTGCAGTGCAGGGGGCGCAAGCCTGGCGCAGCCTGCGCAGTGCTAATTTCGTGCGGCGCACCGCTATGCGCTGCCAATTTGACAATTTGGGACAATGGGTGTGACTGCGCGCCAGGGGGAGTTGACGTTGCACCAGGGGGAGGTGTCAGCACATTCATGTTGGCGCAGTGACAATTTCGTGCCAAAAAAGTGCGCTGAAAGCTCGCCAGCTCCAACCTGGTCTATCCTCGGCGCAAGGCGGAGCGTACCCCACGCAGCTGTAGTTTGGTGACAGGCGCACATGTGCGCACATGTCAACAAAGCCTCAGAGGCAGGTTTCCAGAGTGTCAGGCACATTTTAATGCAGTAAACAATCACAGTAATCACTATTTAATGTAACCGTCTGAACCAGCATATACATTTATATCTATATTAACTGTCCCATCACATCTGATGTCAGATTAAAGCCGTTTGTCATAATGGAAAGTTAACCTGACGGCAATTGGAAGTTTGATGCACATCCTACAATTAAACAATAAACAGCCTAAACATCTGATACTGAGTATATATCTGGCTTCTCTCATTTCATTTAATTCAAAGAAAAGAGGGAGAGAAAAGACAAAGAAAAAACAGACAAAATAAATGTATGTCAGTCAGGATTTACCCGTGATTTCCCATATTTCTCTGTTTTAGTCTTTATTTTTAACGTGATCTAAAAAGATGGAGTACATTATTGTGAGGAGGATGAGGTGGAGACACCAGGAGAGTATACAGTATATCACCAAAGGCTCTGCTATTTGGCGATGACAAACCAGGAGTGCAGGTGGATCAAAAGTATTCTGAATGGATAAGCCAGCTGTGTAACTGTCTCTTCATTTTGTACTCCTATTAATGACAAAGGAACAGATTAAAGCTGTCCCGGGAGCTGACCCACACAGTGACGTGCTTCGCGTCCTCCAATGTGCCCCGCTGTCCGTTTTCCTGCAGCAGGGACAGCGGCTCTGACTGTCTCCGCCACCAGCACTCGGTCCGCGGTGCTGCGGATCAGTCAGACCAATCAGACGCTGCGTCTCAGCTGCAGGGCATTTACAGGCGAGGAGAGGCACTCATTTGATTGGTGAAAACAGCGCTCGGCTGTGTTAAACCCACTCATGGCTTTTCTCCTCCCTCTCTGCCATTTGCGCGGAAGGAGGCGTGGACGTGCAGCTCTGTGCTCCTCTGCGCCTTGACTGCGCCTCTCTTGGCACTGCAGAAAACTTGCAAAGTGCGCCGGTCACGCCCTGTGCGCACTGCGAAGGCTGGCGAAGGGCAGGTGTGCCTGCGCCTAGTCTACGAAATTAGAGCCCTCTGAGTCAAGCAGTGAATATTTGTAACAAAAAAAAACAAAGCCAGCTTTGAGCCTGAATACATTTTCACCTGCTGCAAAATTGGAGAGGAGGGAGTCCCAGAAGGGGGGTATGCAGGCCTGGTTATCATAATACTGTGTTTCTGTGTGCAGGACCACCAGAACCAAACAGGAGACTGGAGCCTCTGAAAACCTGCACACGGCCACTGCGGGTTGGACTTTCAAAGAGAGCCAAGACCACACACTTACACCACCCTCACCCCTACAAATGAAGACAATCTGCACACGTCTGTTCTCCGTTCTCTGTTCTTTTCACTGGCGTATGGGTGGTTCTTGTCCGTTCCAGATGGTTCTAGAAAAACACATACGTCTACACTTCTTCTCACAGGATGCTCCTATGCCATAAGTCTGCTGCTGTTTGCTCACTGAGCAGCTTAGCTTGGGATTAAGTGCCTTGCCCAAAAGATGCCTGAAGCTTCTATCTGAGGTAAATAATATTCACAAATGTTTATTTATTAATTTATTTATTTATTTACTTATTTATTCACCAGCCCAGGTGATTCTCTAAAGATGTAAACATCTTGATAATCTCATTTCCACACACTGCATACACCGTTGACCTATCCACTAACATGAAAATGAACTACAGCACTGCATTTGTTTTGTGTTCAGTTTTGTTCCTTATAATTGCTCCTCAAGTGTTTGACTGAGGGTGTTTGAAACAGTATGGTACAGTTCTGTGTGGGCGTGTTCAGTCCGAGTCAACCATCCAGTATGTTCTGTTTTTTCCATTTAACACACTCACATGTACAGGATGCAGCATGTCCCTGAGCAGTATGTGGGAGGTTGGCTGAAATGTTTTATTTATTTATTTATTTATTTATTTATTTATTTATTTTATGGACGTTTCACCTTAGAATTAAATGTCTAATTCAATATTAAATTTGTTTTTCATGCTTATACGAGTCATGACTCTTCCTTTAGGCCAAAAAATCCATGCTCATTACTGTGACCAACAAGGAGCCTGTATTCTCTGCATAAACTCATCCCATCACTCTGGACTGGCAGAGACTTGTTTAATTTTATTTTCAGTGAGCTGATGGCTGGCTGCCGCCAGATAAAGATAAAGATAAAAAAAAGCTGTATCATGTAAAGACAGTAAGAAGCCCCACACTAAAGCCATGTCCACATGTAGCTGGGTATCTGTGAAACCTCATGTGTTCTTATACATTTGTCCTGTCACCCAGGGGCGTAGCTACAATTAGGCAAACACAGGCAGTTGCCTGGGGCCCCAAGATTCCCAGGGGCCCCCAAAGCATCTCTTAAAAACAGATTTATGAAGTTCTCTTCAACTGAAAGCATTTCTTTTTTCTAAATCTTACTTCACATGCTTCAAAATACATCAAAAGGCTTAATCTTTAATGATGGTTTTGGGTACCCCCCCCCCCCCCCCCCCCCTTCTTATTCAATGGGCTATTCCATGTTACAACACATCTGAAAATTTGATTCAGGAAGAAAGTGATAAAAAAAAAAAAAAATCCCATTTTTTTCTTATTTTCAACCAAGTCGGAAATTAAAACAATGTTGCTCTGAGATCTGAGATAAACATATAAGACTTTTAGGATTTTAAGGACTTTATCTAGCCCAGGAAACAGGATAATTTTCTCAAAATCAAACTTTTTCAGTTGGTGATAAACATTATTGTACAAAATCTCTTTTTTGGATACATAACTCACTGGACAGGGGGTCAAATAAAAAAACATTAACTTCAAAATAATAGTACCAAAAAGTATGGTAACTGTAGATATCACCTCTTTCAGTAGATTTTTTTCAGTTTTATGTTGTAATTGATATTTACATATTTTTTCTTTTTCTATATTTACCTATTGTAATGTTTTTCACTTCATACTTTCTTGTTTGTTTCTGTTACTCTGTAAATTCCCCACTGTGGGACATATAAGCTGTCAATTGACCATAAAAGATTTCAAATCCAGGACAAAGTGGACTAAATTATGTATCCACTTTTTTCAAAATCAAACTAAAGTACAGAACTTGAGGAAATGCATTCAGTTGCGTTAAGTTAACATGTAAAAGATTAGCACTGTCTCGTGCCTTGATTCTCTGTAAGAGACAGTGGACCCAGGGGAGGCCAGTCTAGCTCTGAGGAAGATGAGTTACAAGGACATAGAGGGCCCCATTGACCCGGTTTGCCTTGGGCCCTCAAACGACTAAATACACCCCTGCTGTCACCACACCAAACCACTGCTGTACGGCACTTAAAACAGTGTTTTCTGAAAACTGGACACAGTGAAGGTTTTGAAAAAAACAAACAAACAGTTTTTGGTTCTTAAACGTCACAGCTGAATGACAGGGTTCGCTCTGATTGGCTGACACAGGCTTCATATCTGAAAAACACTGGCACCTATGGGTCTGGCATGCTTGGAGCTGCACTTGATGCCGGATTTGCCCGGTTAGTGTACAGGAAAGTATTTTTGAAAACGAATGAGGGGATATTCATTTTTGAAAAAACCCTGCTACTTGCAAGGCCTAAATCTAGCCTTTGAAATTTCCCAGTTAAAGGGGATCCTTGTGAACTGAGCTGAACTGTGGCAGTGCACTATGAAAGTAGCACTGCCACAACGAGACATTCATCCACACGCCTTAAGATTGTTGGGTGATCAGTCACAGGTGGGGTCTAGTCTTTTCTGCATATACATGCAGAAAAGATAACCAAGAAAACTTTTGGGGACCCTTCTGTTGGGGTGCCAGATTAAACCAATCTGGTCCCAGAAGATAGGGCTCGAAACACTGCAGTCTGATGATTGGTGGAAAGAATGGTCACTTCCTGTGTGACAGCGGCTGCTGTATTTCTCCTGACGACACTCAGCCTTTCTGAAAAAAAGCTTGATTGTTCTTTGTAACAAAGAGCCACGTGCCACTCACAAAGAAGATTAATTGCTGGATGTCTTCCATCGTTGCTCTTTGTTTCCTGTGTTGTGTTTTTCTTCTTCATTGGATTGGGGTACACTGTGCCATGCTGCTACGGCATCGCACTACTACATAACTGATGTGGCTATCAGCATCCGGCTTACACGCCGCCTACCACAAGAGGGCACAGATGGCTGTGGAAACACAAACAGGACCAGGCTTTACTGATTCAAACCCGGGCTGCTTGGTGGAAACGGGGCTATAGACTGTATGAGCACAATGACTCTATTTATCTTGGTCATCTACTTCCTCCTCTGGCTGAACACCAAGGTGTACCGAGACCTGCTGAGTCCAGCCATAGTCTGATAGAGTTCAGGTTGTTTAAGCTGCCCTTTGGACTGTTTTCTGATCTGATGCTTAGCTAGTTTTCAAATAGGATGTCTTTTTTAAAAAGAGTCAGAAGGTCAAAGTGGAAATGATTTATTCAATAAAACTCTCTTAATTTTTTCCAAGAACCCTTTTGGATCACTGTAATATATGATGTCACTGTTTTTATTAAAATGAGTTGTTTTCAATTCTGGAGGGCTTTTTTTTTTTTTTTTTTTTTTTTTTTTTTTTTACTTTTTATTTTCAGATCAGGGTTACACATACATTTGATGCTTTGGGTTTTTGTTTTGTTTTGTTTTGTTTTGTTTTGTTTTGTTTTTTGTTTTCAATGCCAATTTCTTAATTTCTTGTCCTTGAAAGATACCAGGGCAATATACCCTCCACCAAAACTTCTATAAAAACACAACATTAGCGGAGACAGTCAGAGCCGCTGTCCCTGCAGCAGGAGAATGGACAGCGGGGCACATCGGAGGACACGAAGTGCGTCACCGTGTGGGCCAGCTCCCGGGACAGATGTAATCTGTTCCTTTGTCATTAATAGGAGTACAAAATGAAGAGACAGTTACACAGCTGGCTTATCCATTCAGAATACTTTTGATCCACCTGCACTCCTGGTTTGTCATTGCCAAATAGCAGAACCTTTGGTGATATACAGTATACTCTCCTGGTGTCTCTGCCTCATCCTCCTCACAATAATGTACTCCATCTTTTTAAATCACGTTAAAAATAAAGACTAAAACAGAGAAATATGGGAAATCACGGGTAAATCCTGAGTGACATACATTTATTTTGTGTGTCTTTTTCTTCGTTTTTTCTCTCCCTCTTTTCTTTGAATTAAATGAAATGAGAGAAGCCAGATATATACTCAGTATCAGATGTTCCGGCTGTTTATTGTTTAATTGTAAGATGTGCATCAAACTTCCAGCTGCCATCAGGTTAACAGGTGATTGCTGTGATTGCTTATTGCATTAAAATGTGCCTGACACTCTGGAAACCTGCCTCTGAGGCCTTGATGACATGTGCGCACATGTGCACACGTCATCAAATTACAGCTGCGGATGGTGTGCTCTGCTTTGCGCTGGGGAAAGACCAGGTTGGAGCTGGCGAGCTCTTAGCGCACTTTTTTTTGCAAGAAATTGTCACTGTGCCAACATGAATATGCCGACACCTTCCCCTGGTGCGCCATCAACTCCCCCTGGCGCGCAGTCACACCCATCACTGCGCAGACGGTCTACCAAATTGTGCGCCGCACGAAATTAATACTGCGCAGGGTGCGCCAGGCTTGCGCCCCCTGCGCTGCACCAGGCTTGCGCCCCCTGCGCTTGCGCCCCCTGCGCTTGCGCCCCCTGCGCTGCGCCCCCCTGCGCTGCGCCACGAAATTAGAGCCCATAAAGAGTTTGTTTGTTTGATTGTTTTTTTCATAAAACAGTTACACTGTGCAAACAAAAGAGCATATAAAGTTTAAAAAAAAAAGACAAAAAAAACAAATAGATGGTGGTTTTGGTTGGTTGGAGTTGATTACAAGAATTGAAAAAAAAAAAGAAGAAGAATCTGTTCAGTTTTTTGGTACAGGACATTTTGACCTCTAATGTCCTTAAAGGGTCTTTAATTCGCCCTAGGTGTATCATTGACCTTAGAAAAGAAATCTGAATTTTTATTTTTAAGAATTTTTATTTTAAAAGAAAAGAAAAACTTACAATGTGGAGTAACACAAACAAACTTAGAGCCAAAAATTCAGCCAAAAATAAGCTAAGAGGAGAAAAATGGAGCTCCAATGATTCCTGTACCCAAAGATGCATTTCAGGATTTGACACACGAGGTGCCTCAGCTGGCAGAGGAGAAAGCTCTGATGAAAAAGAAACAGCAGCAGGGTTTGGCTTCAGTGTGCCTTTTTAATCAGACACACCCTCTGAAGGCTGGGTGTGATGAATCCGATTCTTTATGTCACTGACGCTGATTTTATCGGTTATTTCTCAGACAGATTTGCCCAGTTTATTCGGAGACTCAGTGCGGTGTCTAATCCTCCTATGAATATAGATGATGTCCCTGGAGCTTGAAACTTCTGGGTCTTTGTTTTGAAAGTTTGTTATTCTGAGAAATACAGCATTAACATATTTATTTCCATAACTGACAGGTTAATGTTCCAATCATTGTTTTTAATGAGATCACTTCTTCAGCTGAGCTTTCTGGAGCTGTGTGTCATGATCTGCCGTGCTTCTATCACAGGCTTTTAATCTGCTGATCTGAGCTACACTGGGAGAGCAGTGGAGTGTGTCACCTGTGCACAGTCATGATATCCAGCATCACTTTTCCAAATGAGAGCATCAGAAGTCATTACGGGCTGAAATGAGGGATTAATCAGGAACCAGGCAGTTATAAATCTGGATCAGGGGAAGCAACACTGAGGAGTCAAGACAGATTTTTAAACACTTCTTTTAATCAAAGTCAATAAACTACAAGAGTAGGACGTGGTGCTAAGCCCTGGCTTTCTATCATGTTCCATACTTTTTTTACTTTTCTTCTTGGTCACAGGATCCGTCCTGACCTTTAAAGAGAGTCAGTTAATGTGTCGTCCTCTCCACAGAGATACTCAATGTTGAGGCTGTTGCAGGAACAGGCTCCAGAGGTGTGGTCAAACAGAGAAGGCTGAGCCAAATAAGCTTTGAGCTGTGATCTGAACAGGGCCGGCCCTAGCTCAGCAGGCGCCCTAGGCGAAAGACAAAAACGCGCCACCCCCACCCTCTGCCCTCCGCGGCAAACATGCAAACATACATACAGTAAAATAAATACATAATAAATTGTGAAGATAAACATATATACATTCTTTATTACTTCAATGCGCATTAAAACTTTACAAACAGAACTTTTGTGAAAATAAAAACAATACAGCAAATCTTAGAACTTTTCAAAACAGTGCAATTAGCAAAAAACACATCATTGGAATATTAAGAACCATAATAAAAATGAATAAAAATAAATAACACTTCCAAGTTTAGTGCAAAAGTCCCTGGGGGAAAAAAAGTGCAATTCCAAAAACCTCTCTCTCTATTACAACATGGTAACATCCCACTTCTTGTCATTAAAATAATCAACAAAACAATACAACCAAGGCAAACCGTACTGGAAAGAGAACTCAACTACCCATGAGCGCTAGCGCGTGCATACTGCCGTAAAGGTACAGATCTGCCGGTCAAGTGCATTTGTTTTGTAGGCGAATCACAGAAGGCAGGACTTCACTCAAAAGTATTCTTCTGTCTTCAGCAGCTGTTTGCAGGATGGATAGTGACGAGGTAATTTATTTAATTTTGACTAAATGACGATGTTTAAAATCTCTAAGTTCAACTGGTTTTATTACCGTGAAGTCGCCCCTGCGCTCGTCCTGTTGAAGCGATGAAGTGAATAAAAGTAAAGACAACCATGAGCTGGAGATATCACACACATGAAATAGGTCTAAACAAAACTACATGCTGGTATGTTTTCAAGAATACTGTAAACGGATGGTAAACAATCAACAAGTACTTACAAGTCCAGCAAGAAAAGGGCCAAGTCGGCATCGGTCAGACATCCCTCCTCCTCTTTTATTTCACGCCAGCAAATGAACACCGAACCGATGTTAATTCAAACCAGTAGATGGCGCCCTAGGCGGCCGCCTAGGTTGCCTATGCCAAGGGCCGGCCCTGGATCTGAAGGTGGACAGAGAAGTAATGTCACTGATGGTTTGTGGGGGCAGCACAGCTAAAGCCTCAGGACCCCATTGAAGCTAGGAGGTGTAGCGAGGAAAGTGGAGGAGGATCAGAGAGTCCTGGAGGGTGTGGAGGTGTGGAGAAGACCAGAGAGGTATGGGGTATAGGAAGAGGATCTTATAATCATCACAGTGTTTGATTGGTACCCAACGCCAGGAGTGATGTGATCTGTGGAGGGGGTTCTGCTGAGTTTTGGACCAGTTAAAGTTTATGCAGGAGCTTGAGAGGTAGACCAGAGAGGAGGGTATTACAGAAGTCTGTACAATAGGTGACCAGGGTGTTGACCAGGATGGCTCTACTGCTGGGTGT
This sequence comes from Halichoeres trimaculatus, assembly GCF_033239565.1. Classification (NCBI taxonomy): domain Eukaryota; kingdom Metazoa; phylum Chordata; class Actinopteri; order Labriformes; family Labridae; genus Halichoeres; species Halichoeres trimaculatus. The sequence continues at coordinate 2,791,639 of NW_027437191.1, read as the reverse complement.
GAGGGACGTGTGGAGACGGTTGATGTCAGACAGAAGGAAACATGCTGACTGAGGCTGTATTCACACCTGGATCGTTTGGGGCAGTTGTTTCAAACCAGTGAGCAGCACCCTCTGAAACCCCCGTGTTTAGGCATATATGAACACAGCAGTCACGCTCAGATGTGGGAAAAAACAAGATCATTGATTGCACGTGGCATTTGTTCATGACCGCAACAGACTTCAGCCTTGTGAACACAAATGAACCAAGTGACAACCGCTACAGTTGTATCATTTTTGCCCCTGAGTTGGAACAAAGCAAACCAGCCACAGGTGTAAATACACCCTGAGTGATGTCACTGATTTAAGCTTCAAAGGACAGAGGCCTGTCCAGATGACACCCAGGCTCTGTACTGTGTGTGTGTGTGAGGGGGAGACAATGTGATGAGGTTAGGAGACCTGGCCAGAGCTAATTAGAGCCATCGAGGAAAACTTTGGTTTATTGCTGTTGAGCACGACAATCAAATGAGAAACACATTATTTATGTTTTCCAAATAGATACAGTTAATTTTCTGTAAAAGCTCAATTTAAGCAGAGTAACTTTGCATGTGTTTCTCCAGACTTACGTCTGATGTGTTTCAACTGTACCACGGCATATAAGGGACACTTAAAAGAAAAAAACACTTCAAGGATTAAGATCACACACACCATACAGTATTAAGAATGAGGAGAAGCAGGGGAATTTAAGGTGGTGGAAATATAGAGGTGAAATACAGAATGTAACGGTAAAATGTCACACTATACTTGGCAGTGGTTTTTTACTAATAGTGCTGCAGTCCAATGATAGTGACAAACCATTAACGGAAAAACAACAACAGACCTTTTAACAAGTTATTACACACTATTGCGTGTTGAAAAGGTAAAGATAACAAGTAGAGGTTCTTATATTTGTATTTGTCTGCTGCTCTAATTGTTGAAGCTTCGCTCTCAGTCATTTACAATTTAGGCGTTTCGGTCCAAAATGACCCAACACTGTGTGATTCACTGACAGAGGAAGCAGAGGACGCAGAGGAGAGCTGTTGGATGGAGGATGGGGGTGATGTATAAAAAAAAAACAAAACACAGCTTATCCAGCAGTCGCTTCATTTCCCTTCACTGCCACTGCTTCCCCTAAACCTGTGTCTGTAGCTTTACAGAACATTAAAGAGAAACCTCAGCTTTAGGAGACTTCAAAGACTGCAGTCCAGACAGAAGTTACCTCTTTTAAGTTTTTACTAAATGACTCCTCCTCCTCCTCTCCAGAAAAAACAGAAAAACCTCACTGTATAATTCACTCAGCACAAATGGAGATCTCCCAGCCACACCTGGGGTTCCGAGACATAATAGAATAGAATAGAATAGAATAGAATAGAATAGAATAGAATAGAATAGAATAGAATAGAATAGAATAGAATATTCTTTATTGATCCCCTTGGGGGAAATTTTTTTGTCACAGCAGCTCACAAAAAACAAAGTGCAGTAATACGATAACAATAAAAATAGAATACGTTAATAGAATGTAAAATTAAAAATTTGAAGAGATATAAAGAAATGTAAGAAATATAGAAAAGTAGAAAAATATTGCTATTTACATATCTATATTGGAGCGAGATATATACAAACACAAAGAGAGATATACAAAGAGATGTGAAATATATCTGGAAATAAAAGCTGGCAATGATTTACATTCCCCTGTTTTTAATTCTCTCCCCCCCGAGCGGGATTAGGCTGCTCACATTTGTTTGTTTTCATAGGGTGAGATGGAGGTCGGGCATTATCCCAGCATGAGAGTCCAACTAACATTATTATGCTGGAGGAGACCTTGAAGATGGGAAGAACAACCCTTCCTCCTTCCTTTGCTCCCTCTGAATCATCATGTGCATGTGTAGGAAGGAGCATGAAGCCTGTACTTGGAAAGCCTATTACTGGAAAGCTAGAGGCTAATTAATGGGCTTCAGTCGATGCGCTGTTACAGCAGCTAACAAGAGCAGTCTTTGAATTTGTGCTCTCTTTGGTCCAAGCGTTTTGCAGAGCCACTGAAGTAACAGGCGGAGTTTGTTCTGGGAATCAGTTGTGTGTTAAAACCGCAGCAGCTCTCCTCCACCAGCTCTAAACTGGAGCGTTAAGGTGCCTGTTAGTGTGTCAACTGGTGACCCTCTGTGTGTCTGCAGACCCATGCAGATCCTCTCCTGAGCAAACAAGCTGAGCATCATCGTCTTTGCCTTTAACACATTACAGCACTCTGCTGCGTGAATGCTCCCTCTCACCCTCTCTGCCTGAGCCTGCATGTATCTGCTGCCTTTTTAGGATCAATAGTAATCACTGGGCCACAGCGGCAGCATCAGATGATCGACGGAGGGACTAAAAATACTCCTGAATATCTATCGTCTCTGCTGACTGCTGAGTTCACCACGGGAGTGTAATATTATGTGAGCAGACTAAGACACTTCCTCAGCTCGAGACTGTCCCAAACATTTCACATGATTCATCGTGAGTGTCTGTCTCAGACCACAGTGAAAAGGTTTAACTAAAGCCTTCCTGAACTTAAAGTTTGTGAAACACATTCAATAAACCTTCCCCAACATCCAGACCTGAACTCCTCAAAGAAAACACCTCATGCTTCTTCCTCTCCATCCAGCCTGCTCTCTCTGTTCTCCTCTTCAGACTGAACAGTGGCCGGCTAAGAAAAATGACAATAAGAGGATTTCACAGTCCAGCGTTATGACACAACTTTGCATTATTGTTCTGCTTGTTCCTGTAAAGCTTTAATTAAATTGGCGTTGACTGAACGGAGGACGTGTCTGAGAAAAACTAACAACAGTCTGATACACAGAGTTTTTGCTGAGTCATGACGGAGCCGACAGGGACTGAAGACTCTGGTTAGAGGCAGTGTATGAGCGGGGAAATAAGACAGCTGTGCCAAGGTTTTACTTAAAGCTCTGCACACAGAAAAGTCAACAACTCTAAGAATAAAAGACTATTCCTGGATCCTGAACTTCACAATAAGCTGCCTGAGGATTACACCAAAAAACACAGTTTACAGTTTATAAGCATAAAACGAAAGAAGGTCTCTGCTCAGAGTTAACTCCTGATATGATCTCCATTTATCAATCAAAAAAAATTCTCCCATAAATATTTAACAGCAACATTAAGTGTGGAAAAATGCAGCCAGAGATGAAAAAACAACAGACCACACACTTTATAAACCTCGTCTGCATCACTCCACTCCATCTCAATGCATTTCAGCAGGGCGCTACCTTTTACTTGTTTCCAGTCACTACGTTCGCTGCTTGTTCGTGCACAGGTGACTGTGAGAGTGTAAGTTAAGAGAGTCCTTTATTGGTCCCTCCTTTCTTACTCTGAGAATATATCAATTATAATTATATGATATGTGGTACCTGGAAAAAATATCAACAGGACCATTTCATAAAGAGAATTATGCAAACCAATAAAGAGGTATGACTGATGACATGAAGGGAAAAATCCCTCTGAAGGGTGGAACATGTAGTCCATTAGAGACCACAGCTTGGGTTAGCACCACTAGCCAGCTACTGAAAAGGGCAAGGGAGAGAGAGCTACTGCATCTCTAGGCCAGGGCCCAATGCACGTTCAGTCATTAGTCCTCCAACCCCAACATAGTCGAGACGGATGTCTGTCTAACATGAGTCTGGTTCTGTCCGAGGTTTCTGCCTGTTAAAGGGAAGTTTTTCCTTGCCATTGTAACTTGTAAATGCTGCAAAGTCCTGTACTCATGGTGGATTAAGATGCGATAAGACTCCTTATCTTGTCTTGATGTTGGGTTTCTGCTAATAAAATTTTATTAACATTTACGGGTCTAGACCTGTAAATGTTTTTGTAAAGTGTCTTGAGATAACGTTTGTTATGATTTGGTGCGATACAAATAAAGATTGATTGATTGATTGATTGATAGATTGATTGATTGATTGATTAAACAAACAGGACCATTAGTCCTAACATTCTGTTATGGAACGGCTTATTTGGCTGCAGCGGCCAGTTTACTAGTTACACCATGAAAGAGACACAGGTGCAGATTACATCATAATTAAGGGAAACCTCCTGGAAAACCACATTAAACAAATTCAAACTGTGCATGTCTACTACACATAAACAGCAATAAACTTGGTGAGTGGTAATGGAGTGACTGAGAGAAGATCAAGACAAAAAATTTCAGAGGAAGAAATAGAAATTCATTACAAGAATACACAAAAAGCAGTTATTAGTGAGTCAATCTGGTAAACAAAGAGAAAGAGAAAGTTTGGCAATCTTGAACAGAGTAAATGTGTGTGGTGTTTCTGAGCACACAGTAGAAAACCTCAATAATAAAATCAGTACTGAATCTACTTTGAGGAACAAGCACTACAGCAATGCCCCAGTGATGCTGCGGATTATCGACAATGGCACAGCGGTGGCCCCACTGCAGCCGGCGTCTAACAGAAATGGACCACTCACCTACAGCCGAGCTGATCTTCTGCAGCTCTGTTCCTCTGTTCCCTGCAAGGAAAAACCAGCAGCCATCACTCCGGAGATCTGACCAAGGAAAAGGGGCAGACGAGGTGGAGTGCGTACCCGGCTACGTAAGAGCCCATTCAGACCCCCTCTCCCCTCCATCATACTGGCCAACGTGAGCTTCCTCCATGAATGAAACTTTATTTAACCAGGAGAGCCTCATTGAGATTAAAAATCTCATTTGCAAGAGTGTCCTGGCCAAGACGGGCAGCAGCACATCAGATGGATTAACTTCATGACAACTGTCAGGGAGTGAGGGTCTTCAGAGACGCATGTATCATTGCCCTAACCGAATCCCGGCTCGACAAATCCATCTCCGACTCAGAAATCAGCCTTGATAACTTTGCCATGGTCCGGACTGATAGGACCAGTCAATCGAGCAAGGAGAGGGGCGGGGGACTATGTGTCTCCATCAACAACCGGTGGTGCAATAACATCAAAGTACACAATAACATCTGCACACCTGACATAGCACTGCTAACACTATCCATGCGCCCCTTCTACCTCCCAAGAAAATTCCCCACGGTGGTCATCAGGTGTGTTTACTGTCCACCAGATGCTAACATCAGGGCAGCGGCGGGGTGATAGCTGAGAATGCTAATTCGATGCTTAGTAAATACCCCCGCGCCCCGGTGTTTTACATGGGTAATTGTAACAACTGTAGACTGGACAACATGCTGCCTTCCTTCTACCTGTATGTGCATATTCCAACGAGGAAGGGGAATACCTTGGACCTGTGTCATGGGAATACCGCCGATGCTTTTACTGCTCCACTTATCCACCGCTGGGTTCATCAGACCACAATGGCTGTTTCCCAAAGCCCAGGTACCTTGCCTTGCCTTGGTCTGATGTGGGCGTGGGGTGGGCGTGGGCAGTCATCCACATCATCAGTCGCTGCCCAAGTGCTGTTCCAATGTTCATGTCCTCCGGAGGCATATGTCCTCCGTTTGGTTAGCATGTGGCTAATTGACCAAGGATACACAGGTGTATCCTTTGCTGCCTTGCCATGGCAATAAATACCCAACATGCAACGCATGAATCTACAAAAAAGGAAAAAAATGGAAGGAAAAGACGCACCAGCGGAGGCGCGTGGTAAATTCCAATTTAAATGTAAGTAACAAAATACACCTCTGAAAATAACAACTTATACCATGTCCAACACTTGACTCTTTTGTGTGTCACTCACGTAACTATAATTACTGAGAAGCTGCACCTGCAGAGTGTCAATGATGTGACAATAAAAAAGCAAAAAGTGTAGAAAAGTGGCAAGCTATGACAATATTTGTAGCGTCTGAGCTCCTCCCAAAATGTGCCTTTGTAGGCTGTTCCATTAGCATCCTTTTTGAGCAGAGGCAGGACACTTGCCTTGGATGGGAAGGAAGAGGCTTCAGAGGCACTGCCTTCAAAGGCAAGACAAGGCAGGGTACATTGGCTTTGGGAAACAGCCAATGTTTTGGTCCTTATTCCTCGGTAGAAACAGGAACTTAAGCGCATCAAGCCCCAGGTCCACAGTGCTGCCCACTGGTCAGAGGATGCAATTGCATGTCTACAGAGTTCTTTGGTGTGCACAGATTGGAATGTTTTTGATGGCTCCCTGGATGAGAGACTTGCAGTAGTGATGGACTACATTAACTTTTGTATAAGTGACTGCATTCCCACAATAACCTACAGTTCATTTCCCAACTCCAAACCTTGGATTACTACGCCAAAAATTCAAAATATTTTGAATTTCAAACAAAACAAAACAAACAATTAATTTGCAAAAATCTAAAAAAAATGTGAAAGAATACTTGAATTTGAAAACATTTATTGATGATGTCACTCAAGCATGTATATTGAGCCAGCACGGAAGTTAAATGAATCCATCCACAGAGAATTAAAACCTGTACTTTCTACTAGATTTGTCTTTTTGTAGATTAAGTTATTTTACCAGGGCTGTAAAACTTGAGGTTAGCCAACAAAAGTTCAACAAAAAGTTTATGCAAGATTTTATTTTGTGTCAGTCAGTCAGAGGCATTAGGAAAATTTCATTTGACTCTTCACAGATGGGAGTGTTGATATGGCTAAGCAGTTAGGTTGTGCACTGAGCGGTCAGCCTCAACTCACTGCTGTTTTTGTCTTATTTTCAGTAAAAATGTTGTTTTAGACTCAATATGAGCCACATTCATCCAACCAGTCCAGCAACATGTTTTATGTCAAGATGTTTAGAGTCAAAGCTGAGGTCTGACTTGCTTGTAGCAAGTAAAAAATTCTGCCAAAGGGATAGGAAAAAAATGTGTTTGCTAAGTTTCTTAAAGTTATAAAAAAGTCTTAATACAATAAACTTTTTCCAATCCCAGTGGCTGATTTTTTTTTTTACTTGCTACAATAAATTCAGATCTAATTTTTTTATCACTAAATAACTTAAAATAAGACATTTTTCTGGACTGGTCGGTGAATGTGGCTTATATTGAGTCTAACGACACATTTCTACTGGAAATAAGACAAAATCTCTTGGTAAGATTTCAGCTTTCTTGCAGTAAGTCCAGCATGTGTGTCAGTCCAGAGTCTGATCCTGCTTCCTGTGCTGTAACTACTGTCCTGTTTTTAATACCAGCGCCATTATTTCCTTTAACACACCTGACTCACTGCTGTGAGTGGTATTACAGGCGTGTCAAACGCCTCAGGAATGGTCTAGGTGCAAAGCTCCTTAGTTTGCTCATTACTCTGTGTGTTTAGCAGGTCAGACACAAAGCTGCTGTCCTCCATCAATCATCATTAGACTCCTTCACATGAAACGCTGCTGTGGGCGCCACTCCAATCTGCTGCTGAGCGATGAGGCGGTTATTCCAGTGAGGTGAAGTCCAGATGAGTGTGTGGAGCTGAATCAGGGCCTATCAGCTAAAAGAACGTAGGTGGGGCCATTTAGTAATGGTCTGTATTAACAAGTGCCAGAATCTCTCATAATTCCATTATGGTGCTTCATTACTTACCTGCTACAATGCCATTTTCACCCGCCCACGCTCTGAACACAGGCCTTTTGGATCCCAGCTGTCTCTAGAGCTCAGCATTAAAGCTCTGTACATCACTGTACAGATGTACCAAACCACGGCGTCATACATTCAAACGTCTGAGAGGGGCTTTGATCGGCACACGATGTCAGCACACTAAGCACAGATTTGGTGACACGCTCACATCGGGCTGATTAAACAAGAAGATATTCAAAGGGTGAAAAAGCAGAGTCACTGAGCTGACATGAAATTGAGGGGCTGTCATAAATCCAGCACACCAAGTGACTAATCACTGTGTGCCTCTCAGCTCACCCCAGAGGCATGATGGGAGCGGGCGTTAATCTGCAGAGGACCAGCAGTGGAATTGGCTCCCTGGTCTTCAGTGTGTGTAGTTTGTGCTGTTAGCCTGTTTAAAAGCATCACCTCATGAAATGAGCTGTCAAAGAGAAATGATGCAGACAGAGAGGAGAATAGTCTTCAGAGCACTCTGAAGGGTCTGTGTGTCTGTCTGAGCCGGCTCCTGTTGACAAAAACGGGATGAGCCTTGCCTCTCTCAGGGAAACCACCCGAAAACGCTGGAATGTTTCACCACAGCTGTGAGCCGACTGAAGAGAAGTAACGCTGCTGCTCTGAGCAGAGGTGTCAGCTCTCTAACCCTCATAAAGTGAAGCAATAAACATTGCCAGGACTGTGTAATCTAATGTTTCATGGCTGCCATTTCCAACGATGTTTAATCTGTTTTTGTTCTCCTGTGGCTGGTCTGAGCAATGAGGAGCTGCTGCAGCCACAGCAGATTTATGATGTCCTCCTGAGACTCTATGAATCATTCCTCCAGGAACAGGGTTATAGTCCTCGATGTTGGAGACTGAGGGCTCTAATTTCGTGGCGCAGCGCAGGGGGCGCAAGCCTTGCCAGCCTGCGCAGTGCTAATTTTGTGCGGCGCACCGCCGTGCGCTGCCAATTTGACAATTTGGTAGACCGTCTGCGCAGAGATGGGTGTGTTGGTGTGCCAGGGGGAGTTGACGGCGCACCAGGGGGAGGTGTCAGCAGATTCATGTTGGCGCAGTGACAATTTTGTGCCAAAAACATGCGCTGAAAGCTCGCCAGCTCCAACCTGGTCTATCCCCGGCGCAAGGCGGAGCGCACCCCACGCAGCTGTAATTTGGTGACAGGCGCACATGTGCGCACATGTCAACAAAGCCTCAGAGGCAGGTTTCCAGAGTGTCAGGCACATTTTAATGCAATAAACAATCACAGCAATCACTATTTAATGTAACTGTCTGAACCAGCATATACATTTGTATTTATATTAACTGTCCCGTCACATCTGATGTCAGATTAAAGCCGTTTGTCATAATGGAAAGTTAACCTGACAGCAGCTGGAAGTTTGATGCACATCTTACGATTAAACAATAAACAGCCTTAACATCTGATACTGAGTATATCTGGTTCTCTCATTTCATTTAATTCAAAGAAAAGAGGGAGAGAAAAGACAAAGAAAAAAGAGACAAAATAAATGTATGTCACTCAGGATTTACCCGTGATTTCCCATATTTCTCTGTTTCAGTCTTTATTTTTAACGTGATCTAAAAAGATGGAGTACATTATTGTAAGGAGGATGAGGCAGAGACACTGGGAGAGTATACAGTATATCACCAAAGGTTCTGCTATTTGGCAATGACAAACCAGGAGTGCAGGTGGATCAAAAGTATTCTGAATGGATAAGCCAGCTGTGTTACTGTCTCTTCATTTTGTACTCCTATTAACGACAAAGGAACAGATTACATCTGTCCCGGGAGCTGGCCCACACGGTGACGTGCTACGTGTCCTCCGATGTGCCCCACTGTCCATTCTCCTGCTGCAGGGACAGCGGCTCTGACCATCTCCGCTACCAGCACTCGCTCAGCGGTGCTGAGAATCACTCAGACCAATCAGACGCTGCGCCTCAGTCGCAGGGCATTTAAAGGCGAGGAGAGGCGCTCATTTGATTGGTGAAAACAGCGCTCGGCTGTGTTAAACCCACTCATGGCTTTTCTCCTCCCTCTCTGCCATTTGCGTGGAGGGAGGCGTGGACGCGCAGCTCTGCGCTCTTCTGCGCTCTTCTGCGCTTTGACTGCGCCTCTCTTGGCACTGCCGGAAACTTGCAAAGTGCACCGGTCACGCCCTGTGCGCACGGCGAAGGCCGGCGCAGGGCAAGTGTGCCTGCGCCTGGTCTACGAAATTAGAGCCCTGAGTCACCAAAAAAAGAAGAAAAAAAGGAAGAAGATTTGACAGTCAAAAAAGATTCAAGCACAGTATTCCATGGTTGATAAATGTCTGTTATACTGTTAAATAACATATTGTAATGACTATGCTGTTGATGTTCATGTTATGTAAGGGTTAACTCTTTCATGAGTGTAGGAGGTTGAGCCAAGGGGGCGTGCATGCATGCGTGAGCATGAGAAGGTGGAGAGAGAGAGACAGTTTGCTTTGCCTGTTGGTTTTGTTAGCCTGAATTCAGCTTGAGTTGTGGCTGTGACAACAGATTGTTTGTTACCTGTTTTTGTAAATAAAAGTCCTTAAAGACAACAGAGGCCTCCAGGTGACTTTCCTGCTATTAGAGGCATTACACTATGAATTCAGTCAAAACACATTCAAATCAGATTCCTTTCAGGTTAATCTCTGTAATTTCATGGATAAATGATTTATTTACGCAAACAGTCAAATCAATCTACAGTAATTTCCTGTTAAAATACTATTTTTCTCTTTTACAATAAAAGCAATCTATAATATATATAAACAAACTCAGTACATAAAACTTAAGATAAATGTCTGCAGATTCACAGTATTGGTATGTAGTTTTAGAGAATTACAGTGTAAGAAAAAAACCCTGTAAAAAGGTAAATGACTGGCAGCTACGGCTGCCAAACAAAAGCTGTTAAATCCAAGTAAAGTATCCTAATCCAAATGAAGTGCAAATACATTACATTAACTGACATTTCCATTTAGAGTTCTGCAGAAAAAGACCGTTATTTTACAACAAAATACTTTTTCTTGTGCTGGTGTTTTGTAACCTTGAGTAAGAAGGGAACACAGTGGATGTAATACCTTGCTGTACATGAAGGTATTATATAGGAGGAATGGGCTGCCTGTGCAACACTGCATGGAGGTCAGAAAGCAGGTTAATACACAGTGCAGGTGGGGGGTGGGGGGGTGTTGAGGCACAGGGAGGAGGTCTCCCCATTTGTTTAAGTCTAATGTTAGCAGGTAGGCATTGTTGAATTAAGCCCAGACTGAGTTCAGGATGAGGAATGCTGCTGTTTGACTCCAGATAGAAAGATAGAAGATAGAAAAGATGGAAAATACTTTATTTATCCCCAAGGGGAAATTCAGGAGTCACAGCAGCAATCAAGAAAACAAAAGTAAGAAAGTGTATAGAAAGTGCAAAAAGATCCACAAGAAAATAGATGAAGACAGCCCGTCCACCACTCTCCAGCCCAGCCAGTCTCCACCTCCACAGGGTCCAGGACTGAGCCTCCCCAGCAGTCTGTTCAGTCTCTGTCTCCTGGATCCTGTCTGCCCACAGCAGGCGAATCTCAATCTTGAAAAATCTCAATCTTTTCTTCTCTTCTGCCAAACAAGAACTGACACCATCTCCAGTACTGACACCTCTAGCACCTTACCTACCCCCCAGCCTGGCTCCCAACCCTCCACCACCCAGCCCCTATCCAAGTTTTCCCCACTGTCTCCAGTAGACCTACACATCCTCATGACAACAATGATACCTTTACCTGAACCCTGGACCCCATGCCATGAACACTCATCAAAGACTGCCTCCCTGTCATCTCACCTCTGCTCACTGCCATCCTCAACTCCTCCATCAACTTTGGTTTTGTCCCCCAATCTCTGAAACTGGCTGCCATTACTCCCATACCCCAAAAAACCAGGACTCAATTTAGACGACCCATCCAACTTTTGCCCTATCTCTAATCTCCCTTTTCTGTCAAAAATACTGGAACCTGCCGTTGCCTCCCAACTCAAAACCCAACTCTCTTCCAATAACCTGTTCAAACTATTCCAATCCGGCTTCCGACCTAAACACAGCATTAAAAAAGCTCTTCTCAAAGTCTTTAATGACCTTCTCACCTCTGCTAACTCCAGTCACCTTAGCATTCTCATCCTTCTCGATCTCACCGCAGCTTTTGATACCATCAATCACACCATCCTACTCTGCCGTCTACAATCAACTCTACACATCACCGGCACTGCACTCTCCTGGATCGAATCATACCTCACAGACAGATACCAGTTCATCCAAATCAACAATCAAACCTCCTCTACAGCTCCCTTGACCCGTGGCGTCCCCCAGGGCTTGGTGCTTGGTCCCCTCCTCTTTATCCTCTACATCCTTCTAATTGGTAAAATAATCCATCTTCATGGTCTCCGGTATCACTGCTATGCTGACGACATCCAACTTTACATCGCCACAAAATCCATCACTGCTCCAACCCTCTCCACCCTGACCAGCTGCCTCTAAGACGTTAAATCCTGGATGCAAGCAAACTACCTCCAACACATCCGTGATAAATCTAACTTCTTGATTATTGGCCCAAAATCCCTCATCACTACCACAAAAAACTTTAAACTCTGATTTGACAATGTTCCCCTTGCCTCATCCTTACATGCACTCAACCTTGGTATCCTCTTTGACTCTCATCTCACTCTGGATCACCACATCAGTCAACTTACCAGAACTGCTTTCTCCCACTCAAAAAATATTGCCCGTCTTCGTCCAGCTCTCTCTTTCTCCACCTCCGAAACCCTCATCCACGCCTTTATCACTTCCAGACTTGATTACTGCAATAGCATTTTCTACGGCCTCCCCTTGAAATAACTCAATAAACTGCAATATATCCAAAACTCCACGACCCGCCTGCTCACTCGCACCTGCTCCCGAGATCACATCACTGCTGTCCTCCAGAACCTTCACTGGCTCCCCAAACAGTGAATACACTTTAAAATCCTTCTCCATACAAAGCCCTCCATGACCAGGCCCCTTCCTACCTGTCCAGCCTGCTCCACCACCACACCCCCTCAGGTAACCTTCGATCATCTGAAGCCCACCTCCTCGCCCTTCCACTCGACACCGCCCCCACCCTCTGGAATGCTCTACCACTAAACATCCGTACCTGTCCCAACCTCTCCACCTTCAAAAAACTAATCAAAACCCACCTTTTTAAAAACGCTTTCAGTGTCTGACTGCCTCTGAATATACTTGGTTGGTTTTGTCTTGCTTCTTCCTGTTTTATTTTCTGTTATTTTATATGATTTTTTATCATTAACCTGTTGAAAACGTCTTTGAGTATCTTGAAAAGCGAACCTTGAATAAAAAGTGACACCTCTAGCTCACCTTGCTCATTTGGTTTGAAGCTGAAATATTTCTACTCTGGGGGTGTGGCGTTTCACTTAACAATCATCTTTTTTCCTCCTAATTTTTACCAAATCAACCAGCGTTGCCCCTGACGAGCTCATTCCTGTTTTATATTGCATGCATTGTAAGCAGATTTATTTTGAAGGAGGTGCTTTCAGTTTGGAATTACCCATCAAGAAGAAGTGAGGTGTGCTCTAGTCACAGCACTTGATGAATCAGGGGAAGAAAAAGTGCTTACTCATGACAAAGTGTGGAGATTGTGACCTGCCATTAGCATGCAGCTAACAAGTTTAACGCTACAACTGTTAAAGAAACAAAGCGCCTGCAGGGCGTCTCTGTGGAGGTGACAACACTCGCTCTCCTGAGAGTTGCACTCCATCACAACGCCCCTTTTCTTTTTTTTTCTGGTTTTAAAATTTGAAATAAAACTGACATCATTTTCTTTTCAACATTTTATTTTCTTTTTTAACTAGCAAACTTGTCTGTCCAGGATAAATCCTCTTCCAGTTTCTTTGTCTCTCAGATATGCTAGGAAGGCATCGCTTTAATGTTGAATGCTGTTGTGAACTTTTGGGAGTGACCCTAATGACACTGAACTTCCACAGCATTTAGTCTGAGCTGGAGGGCTCCGACACATTCTGGGAGCACAGCAGCTCTGTGGAGCATAGCCAGGAACTATCCTGCAGCAGGACCGAGAGAAAAGAGGACAGATCTTGTGATTCATTTCCAGTGATGTCGGTAACACACTACTAAGTAACATGTTACTCTGATTTGACCACTTTTTTCAGTGACGATGAATCTTACACAATACTATTTCTACTAAAGTATTCTATTATTATATTAAAGTTACTCATTTAAATCACTGTGCGTTACTTTTAATTAATCTTGTAAAAAAATCGATGCTTTTTTTCTTGTGTAATGGGGAGTGATGGGAGTCGAGTGTTCATCACGTTATCCAGCTGAAAACACAGTCACTATTTTGAGTTTTTCAGCTAAAGATAATATTACAGTTAGTTGTTCACTTTGTGCTGGCAGTTTGCTTAGAACCTTTGACTGAAACATTTAGGAATCAATCAAAGAGACATCTGCGGCCATAAACCCTCGAGAAGTTGTTAGACTTTTACCTGGGACAGAGGTCTGCAACCTGTGGCTCTGTAGCCTCATGCGGCTCTTTGGCTCCTTTGCAGTGGCTCCTTGTAGCTTTCGAAAAAATGTTATAGAAATAAAGAAATTTTTATTTTTCTTACAGATGGTAGTTTTACAGCCCTGGTAAGATAACTAAATCTACAAAAAGACAAATCTAGAAAAAAATACAGTTTATAATTCTGTGTGAATGGATTAATAGTGGAAAATCAGTAAACAAGAAGAAATGATAAGTTCAGTGATATTATCAAAATACATAATCAAATTCAAGTATATTTTTAAATGGAAATTCTTGCAAATTTATGAAGTTTCATTTTTTTAGATATTAATTTCATTTTAATATGTTTGATTTTTTTGTGCAAAATTTGATATTTCTCTTTTGAATTTTGGAAATTTAAAAAACTTAAGATATCTTTTCAAATTTTTAAAAATTTTAATTTTTTACAAATTTTGAAATTTTTTTCAAAAAATTAGTCAAAATCGTTTACAAATTTTTAAAACCTCAATTATTTTTGAAAATTTATTAAATTTCATTTCTTTGCAAATGTTTGCAGATTTTTGAAATTACATTTTTTTTCTAAATTTTTGTTAATTTTTGAATTCACAAAGTTTTTTGAAATTGTTGCAGAAATATTAACTAAGACATCACATGTTTAAGACCACACATTAAAAAAGCTTTCTGTCTAGATGATTATTTTGTTTTAAATTTTAATAACATAGAATTTCACTCATTTTTTTGTCTTCGTTTTTAAGATAAAGTTGATTTTGTGGCTCCTGAATGACTTTAATCCAGGTGAGCTGGGGAAAAATGGCTCCTATGAAAGTAAAGGTTGCAGACCCCTGACCTGGGGGAAAGGTGAGTCCGGTCTTTCACTGTAACTCCCTCTATTCCATGATCTGAACCCTCTGTTTAGCACAAATCTATCTGTTGTCATAACATAGACTACAACGAGGCACCTGGTGAAAAGTAGGGGCGTGCCCGGACTTTTTAGACTGGGGTGCCCCGAGCAGGGTACTGAGGATTATGTGAGCCCGCACTCTAGTAACATTAATTTTGCTTATTGTATTACAAAGACAGGATCAACAGACTACAGTGTTAACAAAAAATGAAACTAATAAAAAAACCAAACTAGACTAAAACAAAGCATTTAAAAATAAAATGATTTAAATCTGTTATGTACCTGAAAAGTGCTGTAGTGCCCCAAAAATAGTACTGTTGCTTTCTTTAAAACAAAACATGTAGACTCATGTTATTATTCATTTTAATTGCAATCCCACAATTTTGCCAGATGATGCAGCTGCAGGTGTTGTAACTAAATAGCTAATGAAGTAACTTGTAATCTGACTTGGTTACTTTGGGGTAATATCAGATCTCTAAATCTCTGCCATAGTGAGTGGGTAATAACTGCAGTGCATCGATGACAGTGAACAGACGGTCCTTCAGATCCAGTGGTTAGTTGCGTACAAAGGTTTATCTCATGTTTTTTTTTTTTTTTTTTTTATGAAAACATACAAAGGGAGACAGCCATCGAGCGTGTATTAGAGATGCGATTGGCTGTAAAGTGTTGCAGGATGTTTCCTAATGTCTCTCCACCATCAGCGGCTGCTTCAGTCTCATCAAAGCCGGCTGACCTCCTCTGACGCTGATGCAGCACAAATGAGAAGCACGCACAGGAAGTGGCTCAGCACCATCGATCCCAATCAATGATGTTTGATTAGTTCAGAGCTGCACCATGAATGATCTCCACCTATTTTGAAATTCGTCTGGTCACAGAGTCAGCGCTACCCCCCAGTGCTTAATTAGGTATATTCATTTCAGCGGTGGGAGGGGTGGGTCATGGGGGGGAGGGGTGTCAGTGAAATTGTTTATAGCGCATCGATCTTCCAGACTCATTCTCATTCCACACAAAGCTCCTGATTCACTGCGTGACGCTGATCCCATTATTGATCCCCAGGGCCCGGTCCCACAGTGGCGATGATGAAACCACTCTGGATACAGCTGCAGTTGTTGCAGCTGTTTTTGCTCCTGCTGATAACACTGAAAATGATAGGTAGATGTGAATGAGGTGTTGCTCATACGTTGTCAGATGCTTAGTGGTGCTAGCAGAAATGGATGACATGGATCTGAGAGGTGAACATGATTGATTGCGTGTAAGAACTGGACTGTTGCTGCAGCGCTGTTGCATCAGTCCGGAAAATCTATGGCTGCAAAAATCTTTTCATTGACCTGCAGGAATTCAAACCCCTGCACTGAGAAGAGCGTTTTACGTTGGTAACTTAGAAAACACAGCAGGGTTATCACTGACTGCTGAAGGAACTGATGTGATGTTTTAAACAGTCAGTATTTACTTCACTGTAAATACACAGGCAGTTTGACAAAAATTGCAAAAGGTCCAACCAAGGTCCCATAACCATGATACCACACCATGTAAGGTAAACAGGGCTTAAGTCACCGAAAAGAATAAAAAATGTTGGTACCCTTTAGTAAAAGAGTGAAAAAGTCACAGTGGTCAGTGAAAGAACTTTAAACTGACAAAAGTCACGATAATAGAGAAATATCCAAATCTAAGATCAGACATCATCTTTAAAAAAAAGAAAAAAAAGAATGAGAGTGGCCTGGAAGAAAAATGTTGGTACCCTTGACTTTGCATCTTGTTGCGTAACTTTTTGGGGCAATCCTTGCTGTCAAATGACTTTTTTTTAACTTCACCGAGGCTTCTGCACCTGTCCACAGGTATCCCAGTTCACCCCTCTTGAGCAGACTGCTCTAGCTTTCTCAGGTTTAAAGGGTTCCTTTTTCAGACTGCATGTTTCAGCTCCATCCAAAGATGATCAACAGCATTCAGATCAGGGCCCAAAATATGCCACTTAAAGTGATACTCCAGGATGGAACAAGTTGGGTCCTATCACAAGGTTTAGGGCAGAAATTACCCCTACAGCAGTGTTTTTGTGCAGCAGAAGCCCAGAGCGCACGCACCAAACACCCCCTCCCTGCTCCATGCCGCGCACGTGGACCTACCCGGGACCAGGATTGTCGCGCCGGCTGAATTACCATGGTTACCATGCTACTCCAGCCCTAAGCCTCGTTTGTGGAACCCAACTCTAACTAAAGTTAGCGAGGCTAACCAAAATAAGCCAGGCTTTGAGCGAAGCCAGCTTTGTTTCCCTTCTAAATAAGACCTGGGTCTTCACTGTGACTGTGACTGTGACAGACTACTCAGGGGCTCCTCTTCATCCTGGTCAGAGCTGGAGGTAGATCTCTCCTCTACAGAGCGTCTTGTCACAGAGACTGTAAGAGTGTGAAAAGGTTTGACCTCCAAAGGAGGGTTCGTCGACACTCTGACCCAGGATCACACTCCCTCCATCAGCCATCACACACAGCTGTACAGGGATCAGCTGATCTGACACAGAAAAAAAAAGCAGACTGTTCAAGTCATCAAGCAGCAGGCAGCACCTTCCTCGGTGATATTGATGTTTCTGTGAAGTGATGTCTGTGTTTCTGTGTGAGAGCAGGGGCTGATAAATGACTCTGATTTGGTCAGAGAAGTGAAATGTGGTAAGAAGAGAAGAGGTGACTCTTATTAAAGTAAAGGTGAAATAAAAACATTAATGCAAACACATTAATAAGAGTTTTATTGGTGAACGTGGACAGTAGATTTGAAAGTGGATAACTGGACTGAGAGATGAGCAGCAAAATCAACTAGTTCATCAGATAAAACCAGGCTCTTAGGCTGTCTTTATTTTTGTATTTATCCAGAGAGAAAGCACATCAGCTCAGCCTAGTGTGTGTAATGTGAGATGTTAAAGGGCCATGTACCCCGTTTTGGACTCCCCCTTCTTTCAGACAGAGAGCCATGAGGGAACCACTGCTGCAATGCAGCAAAACAAACCACCAGGGTCTCTTAAATGTGGGCTGTCCCTCGGACCTCTTCCTCATTCACACCTCATTTCCTCTTTGTCTGCTCAGACATGAACAGAATTCTTTTCTCTATTTCAGGACATTGAGGTTTATACTGAAAAAAACATTTAAAAAAAAAAAGTCTTGTCGTCGTGAAAGGAAATGAACGGAGCGTCAGGAGAAATGCACCGTGCAAAGGTCGTGAATGAGTCAGAAAACCAACCTGTGGACTGTTTCTGAACACCTCACTGTCCATAGCTGCTCTCACAGCCACTGTGCTGCTGTAAAAATCAGGGTTGATATATGAAACCTTCAAAGTTCAAGCTCTGCATCGACCACCTACACTGTTATCTTTAGAGGTGTGGTACAGGCCTGTGCAGAATTCTGTCTACAAAACTGTAACAAAAAAAAAAAAAAAAATCATCATCTCCATTTTACAAACTCAACACTTTTGTGTAAAAAAATTAAAACATACTTCCAGATTTCACTTACTGCTGCTTTGAAACAGTGCCACATGGAGTCAACCAGCTTCTTGCACCTGTTAATCAGGTACTCCAGCCCAGGACCATTAGACTTAATCCACAGTTCCTCTGCATTTCTTGGTTTTTCCACAAACAATGCATTTTCTATTTAACTTCAAAGTTTCCTCTTGGATTGGAAATTGGGTGGGTCACTTCATAAAAAAGAACTCACAATAGTGCAGCAGATGATTGCAAAATTCAAAAGAATCGTTGAAATGATGATGCAAGCATGAAATTTGGCACAGATACTTTCTAAGAGCCACTCTTTTGAAATACAACAGACGTGAAAATTCAAGACGTCGGCCAATTTTCAAGATGACTGACATTTCTATTAATATATATATATATATGTTAATTTATAATATATTATAAATAAAAATTCATTCATTCTGTATATATATATATATATATATATATATATATATATATATATATATATATATATATATATATATGTTAATTTATAATATATTATAAATAAAAATTCATTCATTCTGTGTATATATATATATATATATATATATATATATATATATATATATATATATATATATATATATATATATATATATATATATATATATATATATTTATATATATGTATATAAAACTATATATATGTGTGTGTGAGTGTGTGTGTGTGAGTGTGTTAATTTTTAATTTTGGCATTTTTGGTTCTCCATATATACTGTTAATATAAGAAAACTGTTATAACCCTGACTATGAAAAGTTGGGAATGACTTAGAAAAGCTGCATAAAACCAGATTTAGATGTAACTGTCAATTTTGAAAACTCTGAGTTCAATTATAATTGAACAGAGAAAAAAATCAGATGTTAAAATTCTCTCTCTCTCTCTCTCTCTCTCTCTCTCTCTCTCTCTCTCTCTCTCTCTCAATATATATATATATATATATATATATATATATATATATATATATATATATATATATATATATATATATATATATATATATATATATATATATATATATATATATATATATATATATATATATATTTATTTATTTTATAATTAATGCAGGCAAATTTCAGACTTATGACAGGGATAGCAGTACTCTTAAAGTTGTGTCATTTTCTACCGGAGCATCCCAGAATTAATCAGCTTAATTATAAGCAGACCTGACTCTGTAGTGGGGATCACTGCACAGGGTCAAAATGTGTTATTGCTGCACCCAGAAATCAAGACCAGTATGTAATACTCATCCTAACCCTTTAAAGAGGATCTGGGTTCCAGTTTACTGTTGCCAACTTGGCGATTTTGATGCTATTTTTCAGCGACTTTCTGGACCCCCCAGCGACAAAATTAGAGGAAAGCAACTAGCAACAAATCTAGTGACTCCTTTTGGTGGTCGGCTGCTCCAAGATCACGGGAGAAAAGTAAAAAAAAAAAAGCGCTGTTTTCTGTCTTTCCCCGTTCATGCATGGCCAGCTGTATACTTCGGGCTTTATGGCGGCTCAGTTGACTGGTAGGCAGCCGCAGGCTCAGCCCCCCCACCCCCACCCCTCACATCTTGACATCTTGAAACCTGTGTACACAGGTCTTTGAGCAACACACGCTCTTTATCTCCGCAATTATTTTTCAGGAATGATCTTTCATTCTTCAGCAAAACTGTGTCGGATCATATTTTGCCCAAACAACAGCAGCATGGCTCTGTAGGTGCCAAACTGGACTAGTTCCAGTCCTGAATCATCACTGACTGACAAAAACTGCAAAAGAGGACCCTGAAGCATTAAACAGCTGAAATCTTTAACATTTCAGTTTTAAGACCCCAGAAACTGGTCTCTTGGCTCCCAAACATGGTTCATAGAAGAGGTGGTGTAACACAACAGTCAACATACCACTCCACCTGCTTCTTTCTAAACATGTTGTTGGTATAAAACGATAAGAAAATAGTTTAACAGAATAATGAGGAAACTCATAAGAAAAGAAAGAGATATATTTGTGTTTATTTGATGTTTTTTTCCTTCGACAATCGTTCCTTTAATGAGCAGAAGGCATGGTTCCATTTTGCCCATCCTTGTTATATAATCTGTAGTTTCACAAGTCAGACTAGCGCAGAAGGTAGTAAAACACACTGTGAAAGTAAAACTCTTGCTCTGTCCTCTTTCTAAAAGAGCTTGTTATTTCCAGCTGTGAGGAGGGCAGAGGAATTAGGGCACATGCACAAATCGGTTGCTCTTTTCTTGACCCCAGTCAGCTGAGGCGGCTGCGCCTACATGTGCTGAGCAGAGATAGTCGATATTTCTCTCCCTCTGCTCTGAGCTGGCTGCAGCAGCAGTTCACAAAGCGATATAAACGCAGAGATGAAGCACAACACAGAGGTGGGGTGTGAAGAAAAACATGGGTCTGAAGAGCGTGCTCACCTTTGGCATGGGGGATTGCACATACTGAACATCAAGACTGCACTCTGAAAAACAACTTTATGCACCAGTCAAAGCCCTGTTTCAACTAAGTGGTCCAGTTAGGACCAAATCATTTTGGTTGGATCAGTGAAGCCTGATCCTGTTTGTGTTTCACAGCCAACTGTGCACTGAAAATGGTTTGCTTTCTGTTTTTTCCTTCCCAAAATGAAAACAAACCAAATGAAGATCTGTTTGTTTTCAATTTATCATTTGTTAATATAAATCAAACTAAGGGAAGTTAAATTACAGGCCACAGGCAGATTTTGATTTTATTATTTCATTTCTCCGATCATTAGGACCTGTAGGTTGTTGCTTTACTGTCAAGAAAGCATAGATAAAGTCGGTTTGATGGTAGTTGCACTCACAATGATGGACAGCTATGTGTGATTCAAAGGAGCTAAACGAGTGACTCTTAAGGATGATGACATGACAACTGATAAAACCAGCAGGATGTGTTTATTTTCTTCTAAAATACACCATGTTTTTCTCATCCAGTTGTAATACATGTAGTGTATTTTAGAAGGAAATGAACATATCCTGCACCCAAGTATGGGTGCTGGGCTGTTTTTCTTCTTCATCCAATTTATTAGCGGGGTACACTGTGTCGGGCTGCTGGGCTGTCACATAGCTAATGTAGCATCCAGCTAACACACCGCCTAGCAGGAAGGGCATGGTTGTGGAAACACAGACGGGATCAGGCTACACTGAACTGATCTGTACCAACCTGTATTAATCCAAACTGTACCACTTGCTGGAAATGGGGCTAAATATGCACAATGGTTCATTTTATAGGTTTTCTTTTTTAAAGGTTTTTGTTGAAATTCTTTTGCTGCACAGAATGAGTCAATAGAATTAATGATTTGTCAATAAAAGGGGAAAACTCCAGGATGTATGGCTGTCTGGAATTTTGTGGGTTTCCCATACAGAATGATTGACTGATCTGGCCTCATGTCTCATTTATCCCATGATTTGGTCATGTATGTGCAGAAGAAGTTAAAGAATGCACAGACACATAGGGCAGCTGTTCTGGCTCTCTATCCCGATAAGCACATCCCAGTTTTAAGAGAATATGCATTCAGCTCACAGGATTATATCTTCAGTTGCAGCTACTCTTAGTGAGCCAGATCTGGCTTTTAGGATTCAACTTAATCTTATAATAAATTGATCTATGAATGATAAGTGTGCAGTGGAACAGTTGTGCAGAGATTAGAGCTGCAGAGCAGGAAGGATCTGGATAGGAACCCACTGGCTGGCTTGGGACTTTCTGGCTCCCTCCCAGAGTCCACAGTACAGTTATACAGAGACTCAGAGCACCACAGCTTAACGGAGAGCAGTCGTCTATCAAAATAGATTGTACATCTTATAGTTTATGAATGCCATTAATTTACATTTGCACAAATCCTTTATAGAAATTTGTCAAACATCAATTTTAAGTGACATATTTATTTTTGGTTTAATTATATTAATTCTAAGTAGAGCCTGTTTATTTACCAGCAACACTGGAGCTGGGTGGGGGTGGTGGGGCTGCTGCAGCTGGTGCTGGATTATTTTCCTCATTTTTGAATTCAAAACTTGACAGGTATGAGTTACAGGTCATTTTTTTTCCAAAGAGGAAGAAAGAAGATCATTTATAGCAGGTTCAAGGTTCATTTGTTTGGTTTGATGCTGTTGTGCATGTCTTTGTTCTTGAAAATTCCTCGTGTTTTAAAGTCCAACAAATACAAAAGAACAACGTTTTGTAAGACAGTCACATGCTTCGCCTGTCGTTCATACCTTTGTTATTATTTTAAGAGTTAAAGGAAAGAAAAATAGGTAATTTTATTCATTTTACATTTTAAAAATCAACCAATTAGTTGACCATCAGATTTTTTTCCCTGCCAAATATGACAATCAGCATCAACCTTGAAAAATCCATATCAGTCAGGCACTAATTTGAAATATCCTGTCTGCAAATCTGAGCTTGAGTCAACTCTGATGACCTTCTGCTGTCCTTTCCAATTAGGAACTCATACTGTGGAATAGTTAAATAAGCGATAGGGTTTGGTTTATCACCTAGATCAGGAGTGGCGTCATTCCCACTCCCCACTTCCCAGTTCTGAGTACAAATGGAATGCAGCATTCTATGGACCAGGGGCGGCTCAGGGGGTGGGCTCAGGGGGTGGGCTCAGGGGGTGGGCTCAGGCACAAGCCCAGATGTTCTCTGAAAAGCCCTGAATCTGAACTTAACTTCTGATGGGGAAAAACATGTCTCCAATGTAGTGTGTAACACTAGAGTCCAACAGAGAAGCAGCTACTGCGTAAACCTGTTGAGTAGCCTGCATACAGGCGGCCTGAGCCGCTCGCATGGGAAGACTGATGTAAACATGGACGTTAGGAAGTCTTTTAGACAAGAAGTACCATGACAGGATGACACCGGCTGTGAGGATGTGGGTGATCATTCAGGGTTTTTTGATCTTATTTGAAAAGTGTTTGACGTTACTCTGCTGGTTTGCTAAATGTTAGCTTACTATCAGTTCGGTTATGGTACAAAGAAAGTGAATAAGAGTCCGGTAATGTTACATACATGTTAGAGAAAAGAATCCAGACAAGCTTAGATTATAATCCTAAAAATAAATAGAATCACAGAGAGGCTGATGCTCTCTGGGTGACCGAGGAACAACTGAAAAAGAGTAGTGTTATAGCTAGAGAACATCATACATTATATATTAACCATACAGTCAAACTTAGCAGCCCTCTTGTTTGGTGTTTTCTGCTGTTGATCTGAGGGTTAGTCCCCAGACCAGTGGCTTGAGGTGGCTTCAATCAGCAGCTGACTGTGAGTGATTTTGTTGATTTATAAGCCCCTTTCTTTGACCCAAAGTCCGCCTCTGATACGGATACAACTTGTATTTTTTTTATAACTTTGAAATAATAAGGAGAGTGTGCTAAAAATAGAAACTGAATATTCAGACCCCTGCTGTTTGTCCTGAACCAGACTGTAAACATATTTATTTCTGCTGTTAGGATCTTTGTCTTCTGTCTTGGTGTGAATGTGGCTCCCGGCCTTAATGGTCTCTCAAAATGAACTGCAGTCTTTAGCTCTTCTGTGAGGACACTCACTCAGAGGAAACCTTGAGGTGTCTTTCTTTCAATCTTCAGTCAGAGTATGAGCCTATTATGTGACTAAATCCAGGATAGTCCCTTGAGAAGTAGCATCTCAATTTCAAGGGAGTCCCAACAAAAAGATGTTAATTAAAAACAAGGATTGCAATACACAACACAATTTAAAGTCATACAAGACAGACAAACCAACCTCTTCTTCAAGTTCACCCCTACAGACAACCATCCCATCACAAGCACTCAAGCACAAACAAAGTGAAGAAATAAGTGAATACATAAAACAAAATAACAAAGTTACAAGAACATGACGAGTGTTCATACTATAGTAGTAATAACGGTACCATCAGAGAGCATCAACGTTTTACTGCAAATAAATAAATTCCCCTCAAAGATATATAGAAAATAGAAAAAAATCCATACACAACAATCCCAAAACTTAACCATCAGAAACTTGTTTTTAAGTGGGAGAACAGTTGTAATCTGAAGATATTGAGAGAGGTGATTGGTTTTAAAAAAAGGAGGAAGATTACCTCGGTGAGATGGAGTTTTGTACATAAATGACCTGCGACCTATTTCCTTATGGATTCGTGGGACTGTGAAAAATGGGCCATTCACATAATGAAGAGGATATGGGGACTGATGTGTATCCAGAACTGTTTCAGCTGGGGTTGCTAAATAGACACCTTCATAGAGAAACGTTGGCCAGTGCCAGTGCCAGTGGTGTAGTGGTGATTTCCTGTGACTTTCTCTCACCCAATTAATGATGAGTAGTTATTCCACGATTAAAATCAATCAACCAACTGCCGTTTCTAGAAGGCAAAGTGGTGCTGCGTGGTGCTGCGTTCAAGGCAAACTGGAAATATGAGACAAATTGCACCCCTACTGATTTAAAACGGGACGCAACATTTAAGTGCAAAATATGGGACGATTCTGTATTCTACAAGGTGGCAATTCTGGGGATCTTATATTACGTTTGTGGAGGTCCCCTGCAACGTGCTGTTTTACATGTGTCACACCTCCGTGAGACACTGAAAAAGTTCTCCTGCATGCCTTGCAGTTTGCTTTATATTCATCTTCAGTGACTCTATCGAGCCACGGGTTGCCCTCTTCCCACCCCTGTCTATATTTTTGCAAACGTTTCCTCTTATGAGGATGAGGTGGGGTGTCCTGAGTGTCTGCTGTAGAAGTCAAAGACATCGTTGTTGTTTTTAAAACGCGCGGCGGTGCACTGAGCAGAGCGAGCGAGGTAACTAGGCAACAAACGGTGACCAGGAAGTGGAGCGCGAAAGGGGCTGGGCTGTGCAGTGCATTGCAGGAAACAGGCAGGCAGGTAACACATTTTGCTGTCTTTAATATTTCCTGTCCTTTATTTTGTTAGTTCAGTGTTTACGTATGTGCGCGGGCGTGTGTGTGACAGACATGCATGGAACAAATGTGAAATACGGAATAAAGTGTGTTCCGTATTGAACAAATACGGAACGCAACTTTTAATTCCCAATTACGGAACAAATCCGTATTTCAAGGGACGGGTGGCAAGCAGACTTAAGGACAGAGTCTGAGAAGTTCCGATAAACATCCATCCATCCATCCATCCATCCATTTTCTTAACCACTTATCCTGTTCAGGGTAACGGGTGGCTGGAGCCTATCCCAGCTGTCATTGGGCGAGAGGCGGGGTACACCCTGGACTGGTCGCCAGTCAATCACAGAGCTGACACAGAGACAGACGTTCTGATAAACAGTATCAATGTAATTGAGTCAATATAAATAAAACTTTGGAGATTATTCTTTTCCTGACCTGAAAAGAGAAAGAGTTTCTTGACCAATAAAGAAAACCCAATCTTTTGGACATGCAGTCAACATGAGGTTTAACCCTCTATGGTACCTTGTTGCCTCTAAGCAACATACCCATTTTTGGCCTGTTAAACTTACACAACGCATCCCAGTTTTTATGAAATACTTTTTTTAAAAAAAGAGAAAAGACCTCAAGGAACGAATAAAAATATCTGAAATTGTCATATGACCCTCTGGAGGTCATACAGAATCCCTTTTTGCAGACTTTCTTGCGAGGACCATATTAGCCAATTTCCCTCCTCAGCACTGCCGAAGAACTTTTTTTACTGGGCCTTTCAGTCTAGAAAAAAACATGGTCATATTAATAGAAAAGTAAAGCTTGATCCCCAATAGTTTCACTTACTTTATTCACTAATTAATTGAAGGAAACATGTAAAATGCAAATGCTACCCTCAGGCAACACCTTACCATTACGGATTCACCATGAAAACATTTTGGTTACTTTCTTTGGGTTTACAAACTGTTCAAAAACAAACTGCTGATTACATTTTATTTTGGATCTTTACAGTTTTTTACCCAGATAAAGTTGATGCCAGTTTAAGTCAAGTCTTCTGTTAAATTGTTCATGTAATGTTGGATAAAACATTTTCAGACTCTTTGACCCATTCATTCCAATGGGCTGTTCCTCAGTGGTACAGTGTTTCAGGCAACATTCAGACATGAAATCTTATAAAAAGAGCTGTCTTTTTTTTTTTTTAAGTTTTAACACTTTCTATGGCATGCATTGCAACTGTTGAGGTCATCAAGTATTATCAGTGTGTGTGTGTGTGTGTGTGTGTGTGTGTGTGTGTGTGTGTGTGTGTGTGTGTGTGTGTGTGTGTGTGTGTGTTTTAGTGTATTGAAATATTAAAAAAGACAACAACTCATTTTTCATTACTATTATTGGACAGTGTTGCCTCAAGACAACAAACCTCCTAAAATCTCTCCATTTTTTTTTTTTTTTGATGTTGTTAACAGTGTAGGGAAGTAACGATTATTTCTCATTACGTTACCTAACCAAATTACTTTTACTAATTACTGTAACTTCTAACGTAACGCATTACTTTTGTCATTCTGTAGTGCCGTTATAGTTCTTTTGAATTAAATAGGTGCGTTAGTTGTGTTAGTCGTGTTATGATGAAGCACTCCTCGTTCCTCCTCCTCCTCTCGCAGACGCATGGACGAGGAGCGGTGAGCTCTCACACTAACATGAATCTTGCTGCTGAGAAAGCGAGTGATAGTGATGATTGGTTAACACAGGGGAACTGCTGATGGTAAGCCAATCAGAAACAGAGTTAGGCGGGCCGCACACACAGACATGAGTGTGATCAAGCTCGCACACATTGAGTAAACAAACACGACAAGATGAGCAGCAGCGAGCAGACGAGTACCTCACAACCATCTACAATGGAAGGCAGCGGTGCCAGCTTTGCAGGATGGAAGTACAACCATTATTTTGAATTCATGGAGGTAAAGGCAGAGGACAAAAACATTGTTGTGAAATGCAAACTCTGCCCAGGGCAGAAACGTTTATCCACGTCGAAATCCAGCAATGCCAATCTTTTACAGCACCTGACCACGAAACACACGACAACAAAACTAGTCACTAATGATAAAGTTGATCTTTCCGTTACTGAGCCACCAAAGCTTTTTTTTAAAGTAAAGTAAAAGAAAGTAACTAGTTACTAGTTACTTTTATAATTTAGGAACTAGTAAAGTAACTAATTACATTTTCTCAGCACTAACTATAACTATAACTAGTTACTTTTTAAAAGTAACTTTTTCAACACAGGTCTTTAAATTATGTTTATTTGATGTATTTTAAGACAACAACAAAAAAAAACACTCAAAACATTTTTTTTTCTAACTGGCATCACTATATATACCATGGAGTAGAGGTAAGATCTTAAGCCTGAGCCCGAGCCAGAACTCGAGCCACCAAAAAATTCAGGTCAGGTCAGGCCCAAAATGTCAATAATTTACTCAGGGTCGGGTCGGGCTGGCCTTCTCTCTCACTAATTTTTTTTAAATAATTATATATTTATATATTATGTATTGAGTCGGGACACGTGCGCGCTTTACGCAGCGCTCAATGCCAGATGTTCAAGAGGACTAGACCCGAGACTGAAAACCCGCACAATACGCACTTTACACCGATGACCGCCCTGGACCACCTACCTCAGCAGGTCTGACTTCTGCAAACAGCAGCTGGTCCAGAAACATGTATGAATGGATACATCTGTGCGTACAGTCTCCAGCGGAGGATTTTTAAAGTCTGTTTGTTTCCCCCTTTCGTAGCAAAGACTATAGTGAACCTGCTGCGCTCTGGAGGCTTTACCCCGTGTATCTCAGATGCCCTTCCTTGTGATCTAATGAAACCCAGAGACCTGCTCCTGCTGCTGTTCCTCTCCTTGTCAGAGAGGCGCATCCATGTGAGCACAATATCACACAGAAATATCTTTAACAAACTTTTCCAGCGTTATGTCATTGTGTAAATGCATTTATAATGAGCATAAAAATATGTTGATTATTTTAACATTAAGAAAACTTGTGATATAAAATTTCGGGTTTGTTTCGGGCTCGGGCCTGCAAATCAAGTTAATTGATCGGGCTCAGGCCGGGTCGGGCTTTAATACCGCGGGCCTGGGTCGGGTCGGGCTGGATTTTTTAAGGCCCGGTCTAACCTTTACTATGGTGGGTTAAAGATGAGTTCTGGGTCCACCCTGTCTTCCCTCATGCGAATCACCGAGCTGAAATGCTGCAGCTTGCTTGCTGCAAATGTAAGAAAAAACCTTTAAGTGATTCTCATCTTTGAGCAACATGATCAGTGGATCCAGAGAAAAAAACAGTTCAAAGCCAAATGTTTTCTATAGAAAGGAGGGATCTGACAGCATTTTTGTAGGTGTGTGATCTGTTCTTTGTTATGTAAGTCATGAAAGGCCACGGCTCAGTTTGTCTCCTGTTCTTCATCTTGTCATGTACAGCATCAAACGTGTTGATGAGATGTGACAGGACTGCAACTAAAGGAAGTGTCTGTCTTCACTTTGGTGTCTTAATCCCCCCTCCCCCGTCCCTCACCACCTGCAGCAGTCTCTCATCTCCAAAACATCAGCATCAATTTCCCACCGTCATAAATCAGGGGCAGCGACCTGTCAGACACATCCCGGCTCCATATGCAATGAGGAGAGGATGTCAGCACGTTCTGAACAGCACTCCAAACTAGTCTCTTTCCCCAGCTCAGGATTGTGCTCTGTGTCTGCGAGCATAAGTTACAGCAGTGTGAATATAAATGAGCCCTATGACTAAGCGTTATCTGACTGTCAGCGTACAGTAAACAGCACATCTCTACGCCATGTTCTTCTCATTATTTGACAGTGTGAAGCCGCCTCACAGAGAGGGCGCAGGATCCATCATCACAAAGCTGAGCCGCTCAAAAGAAAGGGACGTTTTCGTGTCAGAGTAAAATTGAATTAATTTATGTTCTGCAGGTCGACATGGGACTCATCGCCATGGTAACAGGCCATGCGCCACACCACCTTCCATCTCTGCCTCCTCCCTCTCCGCCTCGCTTTTCTCCTGCCCCCCCTCACAGCCATCGCTCATCTCAAGGCGATGACACTGGTTTCTTGTGGTTGTTCAGAGGATTAACCTCAGCACACATTATTGAGTATCTCCCACAACACTGCATCCAGCGGGCACCTCACACCTCTAATTAACAGCCTCTCCATCCCTCTCACTTTCCATCCATCTCTCACCTGTTATCTGCTGAGGCATCTCTCGCTTCCTCAGCCTCTCTCAGCAGACACGGTGTGTGTGTGTGTGTGTGTGTGTGTGTGTGTGTGTGTGTGTGTGTGTGTGTGTGTGTGTGTGTGTGTGTGTGTGTGTGTGTGTCTGTGTGTTGAAAGTGGGAGAAACCAGGCTCTTCTGAACCGCAGTCTGATGCTGGATCCTAATTTCCCATCAGGGCAGTTGAATGCTCACAGAGAGGTGTGTTGGTGATTTAGCCTGTGTGTCTCTGGAGCCTCTAATCAAACCTCCAGGCCTAGCACTGCTAATATGAACAGGACAGATTTGATAGCATGTGGTTAGCCACCGAAACCAGCGGTCAGGGCACTGTTATCATATTTTGTACGCAGTGTAAACATGATGTGACACACCTCTTCAGCTCACGCTCTAGCCTTCCTCCTGTGTTAGTTTTCTGTTACCATCCCCGGTGTTAACGGGTCGGTTTTGACCCGTGTCTTAAATCAGCTTTAAAATACACTACAAACAAAAAAAGTATCATCCAATTTTTTTGGCATCTCTTGGTTACCTTGTCAGGCTTCCTTATCCATGAAAATGTTGGGTTTAATATTTTTATTGTGGGTCTCTGGGCCCCTTTTTTTTTTTTTATAAGATTACCTCCCGATTTCAACTAGGAAAAATAAAAAAATAACCTCAAGAGAATCATATAAATGATTGAAAGGATGTTGTGTTCCCTGAATATTACTAAGGGGTATAGAACACATCTCCGAATTGAATTTGCTTGATTAATTTTTTTCATTTTAAAATTATTAACGATCATAACATCTATGGTGTTAGGGGTCATTTTCGACCCATATATTTTCTTCAAGAAAATGCAAAAAAAAAAAAAGGGTCAGCAATAGGACTTTTATATGAACATATTGAAACACAGAACAGGTCATAACACAAAATAATAATTTAGAAGTTGAAACAAATAAGAACCAATCAAACCATTAGAAATCGAATCGCGCGCGTTAGTGTGTGTGTGTGAGTGAGTGTTTGTTTAGATACATGTGTGGCAAAAATAGCTCAAAACATGTTTTTTATGTCAATGACTCTGGTCACAGCAAACCTTGTGATACCAGGGGTCATTTTGATAACCTTTTGAGCAGCTGCCCTGCCATGTGCATGTTGAGGTACTAAACTGCAAAAGATCCTACCATTTTTTGACTTGAAACCTTCAACGGGAGCAGCCTTAGCACAAGTGACCTCCTCATCAGACTCAGATGTGTCTGTGTCTTCTGGCTGGTACTCTATATGGTCCTCTTCCTCAGGAACTTGCTCCTCTGCATCACTATGCTGATCTGTGTCTTCTTCCTCATTTTCTCCAAAAATGTAATCTAGAGTTTCACGCACCATGAATCTTCTTTTCATTTTTCTATGCTGCAAATTGGGGATGTGCCCTCTGCAAGTCAAATGAGTGAAGTGACCTGACATGGTGGACATGCCATCTTTGTTTTTGTTTTTTTCTTTTTTATTTGCAGCAATACTGGAAAAATGAGCATCCCCTGAAGCTCACATGATTGAGATAGGAGGTGGCTCTAAGTGTGTTAGCTGACAGTACACTAATGATTTCTATTTTGGCTCTTCAAATTGCTTTATAATCTTATTTTTATAACCGGGTCAAAACTGACCCTAACACTACAAACGATATGATTTCAACCAGAGCATTTTATAATGTAGTGAAAAAAAATGTTTTTGTTAAATTTTGTTGAAATCAGAGTTCCTGACAAAGTCAAAAAGCCCTGATGCAATAAACAAATTTTAAGTGATTCTCGTATGCATTTAAAAACTAAAACGGTGGCAACCCTAACACAAGAGGAAGGCTAGTGTGTGGACAGAATCTGAAAAAGGATAGTCCCAGACACTTTGATCTGCTCTCTGCAAGAATCCCTGTGACTTCCCTCATACTCAAAAAGGCAGATGGTTGGAAGCCATGATTTAAATTTAAACAAAGATTTTCATTATACAGACAATTACAGCAGAGGACATCTTCACATGCTGCTGACAGTTTGGCAGTCTGTGTGGTGACACTTAGATTTGAATAATCTATCTGATCCAATGTGGAAATGGAGGAGTCAGACCAGAGACACATCTGGTGTGTTTGGCTGTGAGACTACCAGTCTGATGAACACTAAACAGTCTGCTCAGCTTCAGGACACTGAACTACAAACTGAGCTCACAAAGTCGATCACCTCAGAAACAGTCATGTGATGGTGCTTATGGGAAACAAAGACTTCATTTTGGAAAAACACTATAGACTCAAGTCAAAGGCAACACTGTAGTCAACCCTAAATGGATGGTCCTCATAAGCTCCACCAAGTGGTCCGGTTTGGATCAGTAAAACCTGCTCCTGTTTGTGTTTCCACAGCCAACCATGCCCTGGTAGGCGGCGTGTAAGCTGGATGCTGATAAAAGATAAAGATAAAAAAGATAAAAAATACTTTATTAATCCCTGAAGGGAAATTAATTTGGTTTGTAGCTCATCCTCCAAAATATTAAAGAATTGAAGACTCTGATGGCTGCAGGGAGGAACGATCTTCTGTATCTCTCCGTCCTGCAGCACACAGACGTGAGTCGTCCACTGCTGCTTTTTCTCTGGTCCAGGATGGTGTGGAGAGGGTGATCAGTGTGACGAATGATGGCCTTCACTTTCTTCTGTGTATACCTTTCCACCACAGCCTCCAGTGAGTCCAAACTGGATCCAACCACAGAACTAGCTCTCTTCACCAGTTTTTCCAGTCGCCTCTTGTCCTTCTGCTTTAAACTATTTCCCCAGCAGACTGCACCATAAAACAAAGCACTGGCTACCACGGACTGATAAAACATCTGCAGCAGCTTTCCACAGACATCAATTGATCTGAGCTTCCTTAGGAAAAAGTGACGGCTCTGCCCCTTCTTAAAGAGTGCATCTGTATTAAGGGACCAGTCCAACTTGTTGTCTAGATGAACACCAAGATATTTGTAGGTTGACACCACCCCCACGTCCACCCCATGGATGTTACCTGGCTGATGGCAGAGCCCAGACCTTCGGAAATCCACAATCATTTCCTTTGTTTTTGAGGTGTTCAGTAGGAGACAATTTCTATGACTCCAGTCACAGAAAGCCTTTATCAGATCCCTGTATTCAGATTCCTGTCCATTTTAGATACACGCCACAATAGCAGTGTCATCGGAGTATTTTTGGATGTGGCAGGACTCAGAGTTGTATTTGAAGTCTGCAGTATAAAGTGTGAATAGGAATGGAGCCAGAACAGTTCCTTGCGGAGCCCCCGTGCTGCTCATGACCGTCTCAGAGACGCAGTTTCCCAACCTGACAAACTGTGGCCTCTCTGTGAGATAGTCTGTGATCCAGGAGACAAAGGATGGGTTCACTCCTATGTCTTTGAGCTTATCTCTCAGTATCATGGGCTGGATGGTGTTAAATGCACTTGAAAAATCAAAGAACATAATTCTTACATAGGTGCCAGGTTCTTCTAGATAGCACAGGGCACGGTGGAGCATGTATGTAACTGCATCATCCACTCCAATATGATTTCTATATGCAAACTGCAGAGGTTCTAGTGTGTCTTTGACCTCAAGTCTCAACAGACATAAAAGCAGCCTCTCAAAGGTTTTCATAACATGTGAGGTGAGGGCAACTGGTCTGTAGTCGTTAAGTTCTGCTGGGCATTTGAGTTTTGGTACCGGCACAATACAAGATGTTTTCCACAGAGCCGGGACCTGACCCAACTGTAGACTCAGGTTGAAGATCCTCTGAAGGGGTTCACACAATTGGGCAGCACAGTCCTTAAGCAGTCTTGGACACACACCATCTGGACCAGCAGCCTTCCCTGAGCACAGTCTTCCTAACTCTAACCTCACTCCTAAAGCTGTGACAGACGGTGACGGTGGAAGAGGCACAGGTGTAAGAGGGGATGTAGCAGGAGTGGTGGAGAGACACAGATGTGTAGAAGGAGCAGCAGTAGAAGAGGAAGTGGTCGCTGTGTCGAACTTGTTGAAGAACTGGTTGAATTCATTAGCACGTTCAACATCACCCACAATTGGCTGCCTTGTCTTTGTGTTATAACCAGAGATGTTATTGATTCCTCTCCACACGTAGCTATAGATATGATATGATGATATATGATAGCCATGTCAGCAATGTAATAGCATCTGTGCGACACAGATAATAAACCCAATGAAGAAGAAGAACATGACACAGTGAACAAAGAGCAACGGTAGAAGATATCCAGCTGATCATCTTCTTTGTGATTGGCATGAGGCTCTTTGTTACAAAAAACAGTCAGGCTTTGTTTCAGAGAAGACTGTGAGCCACCAGGAGAAATGCAGCGACACAAGAAGTGACGTTTGTTTCCAGCAATCAATGGACTACAGTGCTTCTAGCTCCACCTCCTGGGATTAGATCGGTATGACTGGCACCCCAACTGAATGGTACCAAAAAGTGGGACGGTGTGGGTCGGTAATTTGGGGACCTGTCCTAGTGTTACTCTGTGGAAGTGGCACAAAATGTGAGAGACGAGCTTAACTGAACTGCCTGGTGGAAACAGGGCTGACAGATAGTGCATCAGCTTTTAAAGCCACACCCACTGAAACAGTCTGCTCTGGGTGTTTTTTTTTTCTCTCTCTTTAATAGTGTTTGAAGTCCCTGTGAGGAGTTTCAAAGGGATCTTGAAAAAGGTCTGTTGTTCTGTTGTTTGGCCTTTGCAGCAAGTTTGCTCTTGTGCCCAAAGGGAGAATGAAAGGCAGTTCTGGGATCATCATCATCATTTTCTCTCTGTGCTTAAAATCATGCCTCTGTTAGAGTATTTTAGGAATACCGAAACAATTATTCTTTTGTTGCATCATCATCATCATCATCATCATCATCATCATCATCATCATCATCATCATCATCATTATCATCATCATCATCGTCGTCGTCGTCATGGCTCAGAAACAACACTAGCTGTTACCTCATGCACACAGTGTGTTAGAGCCGAACATGAAAACAGTGTTATTAGCAGAGTGACACAATGCTCAATTAAAAGTCCTCTGATGTCACACTTAAAAAAATAAAGATCAGCAGTGCCGATTTTACTGACATATAGTCTAAAAATAACTTCACACTGATCTATCAGCTCTTAAAATAAAGCAGTAAACCTCTTGATCCCTGACTTAGCAGCTTTAAAAGTGAAGACACACTGAGCCATTAAAAATCACAACACTTCAGAGAAATGAGGTGATCTTGTGAAAAGGTTTGTTAAAATGTGACCTCCTGTTTCACCCTGAGCTCCTCCATGCAGCAGCCGCTGTTGTTGACTCAGAGGATGTTCAGTGATGGCAGGAAAAGCACACAGAGCGAGCAGCTCCATAAATCCTCTGCTCCAAATCCAGCCACAAGCAAGTCCAATTGATTCTGGATTACATTTACCAAAGGATCCTTTCAGGTCCATTGACAGATCGACTCAGTGCGAACACACCCACTGCTGGGAAGCTACGGGAAAAGCTGCCATGGTGCTCATGATGTATAGGGTCACACTGGATAAAAGCACCACACTGCAGCTGAATCCCACAGTACAGCTCTTCTCCTCCAGCTAGAGCCCACACTATGTCTGCTCAAAGTCTGCTCAAAGTCTGCTCAAAGTCTGCGTATAAGCCACCTTATTTACCTTTATTTGTCAGTAAACACAACATTAAAACTGGGCTCCGCCTCAAAGGGGTCAGTGCCAGCTGCAGCTCACACCCACAGCCTCTGACTGTGACAGTGTTAACACACTCACTGGCCCAGCAACCACCTGCAGCATCACGTTTCTACGTGGGAGAGACTCAAGCGCCGTACACCTGACTTGGCATGTTAGCACAAGCTAATCATGGGTGTTTGACACATACCTGGTTAGCAGGAAGGTAACTTGTGTCACTCTTCATCCCGTGCTGCTCTCCAAGTTCCTGAAAGCGAGTGAAATTTGAGCCAAGCTTCACCGTTGTTAAGAAAAAAGCTTTATCTGTGCAGAGTTTCATTCCACTTTGGTTGCGTTTCCTTCTGCAGGGAAAGACTCAGGATAGCTTCTTGCACTTGCTGTCAACAATGTGCAAAGTCACTTGCGCACTGTGATTGGCTTGGCTTACTCTCCGCTTAAAACATTTCCAAGTTTCCAATGAAACAAATTCTGACAGTTTCAGCTCAGATCAAAGGGCACTCCAAGGAGAGGGGGCAGAGCAAATGAAAGCTTTATTTTCTGTTTTAATTCCAACACGAGGAGCAGAGAGACACAAAATGTTATTTTAATTTATTTTCATTCATTTTAATTTATTATTATTATAAAGCCTAATGGGTTCCAGTTCTCCAAAAAGAATTGCAAAGGTAAGTAAAACCCAAACAAAAAAAGAGATGACCAGTCATCCAGTGTGTATATCTCCTTACATTCAAGGAAGGAATGCCAGCTTTAGTATACAGTCTGAAAAGGTGGGGGAGGGAGCAACAACCAGTGATGAACCACAGCGCCCAGTGGTAGACCAGGGTCAAGGACTGTAAGCAGCTGGTTGAAGCACACATAGACACAACATCACCATAATCAAGAACAGGTAAACTGAGGAGCTGAGATCAGAAGCTTCCAAGCTCTGAGGGAGAAACATGACACATTTCTGGAGTAGAAACTCAGCTTCACCTTTAATTTAGAGATCAGATTTCAGATATGGACTCTGAACTAAGGGTTCCCACCAGTAGTTAGACTGATAAAAATATTCTGCTACATCCACCTAAAAAATTAGGGTAACTTTTTGCATGATTTACTTATGTTGATCAAGCAAAATTAATCTCTGTTCAAACTACTGGCTTATTTTTTGAAAGGAAAAATAAAATACAAGTAAAGGGAGCTTCATTTTGTCAACTAGATTACACAAAAGTAATCTTTGCTTGAACTACTCAATTTTTTTCAATGCAGTAAATGAAATTCCAAGTAAAACAAACTTGGTTCTATTGTATAGATTCAGGTTGTAGACAATGGATGTATCAACACGTCCTTTAAGGTAAGACATTTGAACCATGAGTGAGGAGGGTACACCGTGGATATAAGACCTTGCTGTAACTTGAGCTGTACTGTTAGCAGTGTTGGGTGTAACGCGTTACAAAGTAACGTAACTACTTTTTAGGGTAAAAAGTGGTGTAACGTGTTGTGTTACTACTGAAAATATGGGAACAAAACATAGTTCCTTTTTCAGTTGGGAGCAACATTACTTTTCCCAGGGACTGGTTTGACAGCAACACTGTCTCAGCTGTGCGAATGTACAATAGTTGTGGGCTCTCACTCCACACTAAGGCTGGTGCTCCCAACAGCATGCAGAGAGCAGTAAGTCATCATGGCATTGATGTTTATCTTGTCAAGTGCTCTGTCATTTTTCAAAACAATGAGCACAAAAGACTCACCTGTTATGTCCTCCATAGTAGAACTTTATGTAATCATATAAACATTTAGGAAATGAGATGGGGTTACATGGTGGATATAAGACCTTGCTCTACATTGTGCTGTGTTGTAAGTTGCTTTGGACAAAGCGTTTGCAGAATTTTAGAATTGTAGGTGGTCTGTGTACCAATGCAAGGACTGGATGTGTAATTTTTGAAACACTTTGTTTTAAAATGTGCCAACATAGCAAAGCCCATCAACACGTTTTGTTTTATTAACATAAACTGCAAAAATCACTGGGTACATTGGCTGGGCCATATGGAGCACAGACTGTCCAGTTTGCACCTGTGGAGCACTGACCGCCAGTTCGCGCCCGTAAAGCACAGACAGCAGGTCCGGGCCTGTCAAGTATCATCTTGGTGCACAGTAGAATCTGATATGCACTGACACTCCTCAATCATGGTTCAATGGGCAGCCACAATAAAAAATACATACTCAGTTTGTACCAGTTATACAAACGAAAGTTTACAAATTTTCGTCCAGATGCACCCTTGGCAACAGCATGTGGATTGTTCCCCAGCTCACTGGAAACTTGCACCCTTCAAGATGATGCCCACATTATCCAGGTTATCCCCTGACTCTGCTCTCTGATAAATAGGGCCTAATGCACATTACTGCCACCTCCTGCTCTGGAGAGATGTTGCAGGTGGGATTCTTACCTGCACCGATCAGGCTGAGTCGACATAAAGCAATTTTGTAGTTTTCTCTTGTAAGTTTTAATGTTGCACATCATGCTGAAACAACATGAAGTAATCATGTTTAACCACTGAACATGAAATAATCTAGCTGAAACTTCATGTTTTACTTATGCTGTTGGAACAAACACCCATGTTGATTTTTTTTAAAGTGTAGTCCCAGGTCTTTGTCACTGTAATCTCATCTGTAGTTGTGACTGACCAGCTCTGGACTTTTACCATGGGCAGGTCTGACTGAGGGGACATCCTCTGGAGGAACTAGACCGTATAACTAATGGACGTAGTCTCCCAGACATCAACCTGGGCCATATTGGAAGTGGCGCGGGCTTTGAGTACAGATAGGGCGCTTGTCAGTCATGTGACCTGAGCTGTGCCTCTGATTGGATGGGCTTGCGATCTTAATATCCTCTGAACCACCAAGTTAGAAAAAAAATCATCCTGGGTACAGTGTGTACTGATAGTGAAATAAGCGATTCAGACAGGAGACGTTTTTTTGAACCAGGCTGTAATTAAGTTCATTTCTGCTCTAAAAAACGGCTTTTTTGGCTTGGTGTGTAAGAGATTTCTGGAATTTCTGGAGCCAGCATCAAGCGAAACAGCAGAGAAACAACAGATCTTAGCACTTCAGTGTTGTCTTATATTCTCAGACCGGAGCATTAGTTTGGATTTTTCAGTTTTCAAAACCATTTTCATTTTTTTTTCCCGGACAAATTTTCATCAAAAGCTCAAATGAGAGCTCTAATATCTGTGAACTGAGTGTGAACAGCAGAGTCATCCACATAAAGATGGTCTGAGGCTTTTGACCAGTTTGTACACAGATGATTAATGTCCATTGACCCCTCCTCTTTAGTGACTGCTCACATGTTGCTAACTGAACTTCACTCAGAGCTCAGTTAAACATGCTGATGACACATTTTGTGAAAGTGTTCACTTCTTCATCGGGTCAGTGAGACCAGAAAACCAAAAGAAAGACCCGGGGTGTGATGATGTCCTGTGCAGGTCTGAAGCAGACCATGCAGGGTTGCATAACTACCCCTCTTTAACAACTTTGGCTTACACTGTCAGAGAAGACGCAGAGAGGGGGAGAAATGGATGGAGACGAATTAACAGGAAGACTGACAGAGATGGACAGAGGGAGACAATTGTTCAGACTTCTGGTAACGATGCCAATGATCAAAGCATTAATATGCACATTTTCAACAAGAACCATGGTAATGATTACATAAGTTTGATTTGAATAAAATGGCTCTGCAGAGGGACTGAGACAGGTCTGTCTGAATTTGCAGCAAGGAGATAAATGCTGCTTCGTCCCCTTTTTTCCCAAATCTCTCTCTCGAGTCTTAAAGGGAACTCTAACACCAGAAGAGACAGCTTTAAGTGAGTACGAGAGTCCTCTGGCTCCTCTGCTCAACAGCAGGCTTATAGGAAAATCTCAGGGGACCAGCATGTTATTTAACAAGCACTCAGCTTGACCAGAGAGGAAGGGAAGAAGGATGGATGGAGAGAGGGAGAGGAGTGAGTCAGGGAGAGGAGAGTTTGTACTCTCAGTCAGTGGAGGCAGGCAGGCAGGCAGGCAGGCTGCTCAGAGCTCCCGTCAAGCTGCTCCAAGACACAATGAAACTTTGATGAAGTTATGCTGCTGCACGGTAATGCACGGTCTCAGGGGCCTCACAGATAGGGATTGGCTGGAGAGCGCCTGAAGGTGCACGTTTTAACTGTCACTCAGCTAACGCCATCAAACAACAGAGAAGTAAGCCCTGCTCTCATATTTTAAACGTGTTGCTTTCAGTGGGCCTTGAAGTGCACACGTTTGTTTCCAGGTGAAGCCAAAGAAGAGGAGAAAAGTGTCACGTCTGATCAGTCTCCATCCTGATACCATAGATAAGCTCATCAGTTGTTGGGTTAATAATTCAGAGGGGGAGAGAGGAGAAGGACAGTGAACTGTTCACCTCTGGGTTCTGCACAGATCCTGGTACCATGGACTAAACATCCACAAAAAGGGGTCAGACAGAGGAACAGATGGAGCTGGAAAACACAAATCAAGAAAGAGGGGTGTTTACATCTTTATAAGGGGCAAAGAAAGTCTGAAATAACAACACCTGAATGAAAAGGGAACAGAGAGCTGATTCAAATACCTGAGAAAGCAAACTGAGGCCATGCTCAAAGTGTCCTGCAAAGATCTGCTCAGTTTGTTTGGTTGCAATGACAACGGTTATTATATCAATCCTTTAATCTCTCTCCCCATTTTGTTTTAATAAGGGTCCAAACAAAGCACACCAAACCACCTCTCAACACTGTATAACTCTTGGGGCTCTAATTTTGTGGCACAGCGCAGGGGGTGCAAGCCTGGCGCACCCCGGGCAGTGTTAATTTTGTGCGGCGCACTGCTGTGCGCCGCCGATTTGACAATTTGGTAGACCGTCTGCTCAGAGATGGGTGTGACGGGGCATCAGGGGGAGGTGTCAGCAGGTTCTTGTTGGCGCAGTGACAATTTTGTGCTAAAAACAGTGCAGAAAGTGCGCTGAAAGCTCGCCAGCTCCAACCTGGTCTATTCTCAGCGCAAAGCGGAGTGCACTCTCCGCAGCTGTAATTTGGTGACAGGTGCACATGTGCGCACACGTCAACAAAGCCTCAGAGGCAGGTTTCCAGAGTGTCCGCCACATTTTAAGTTCCTGAGTATAAATTCAATTAAGACCCTCTGCGACTGATCCATACAATGGTTAACCTGAACAAACATCAACCACACACACTGAGCTGTGCATACACTCAGTTTTATTGAGTGTACTTACTTTACTGTGGTGCTTTAACGGAACCCCCCCAGCTCTTTGTCAGCACTTGTCTTTGTCACCCTGCCTCTCCCCTCATCTCCACCTGTCCTCCACCCTTTGAGCTCTGTCCATGTCTTTCTCCTGTTGAAGTCTTCCTGGCTCATGCTCAGAGGTCACCTCTTGATCTGTTTGTTCAGGTCCACCAACCATTGATCCTTCCCCCTCTGTCTGTGTCCTCACTCTCTTCCTCCAATTCCTCTGGGCCAACAAAAAATGATTAGTCTGCTCCCTGCCCTTTCTGGAGACACACAATCGCCCTGAATGTGGAGGCTCTGATCCTGGCCAGGAGTCAGAGTGAATGAGCTCCTCCACTCACCGGAAGGTCTTAGATGCCCACTTTTTGAGGAGTCAAGGGTTTTTATTTTCACTGAGAGCAAAACTTTGATCATTTTCCAGTTCTGCCCCTCATAAAAGAGTAAACTGTTCCATATACTTCTCATTACAGCAGTGTTACCCAACCCTGGTCCTGGAGGACCCCTGCCCTGCATGTTTTAGATGTTGCCCCACTCCAGCACACCTGATTCAAATGAATGTCTCGTTATCAGGCTCGAGCAGAGCTTGATGATGAGCTGATCAATTGAAGCGTCTCTGGTGCGTCTTTTCCTTCCATTTTTTTTCCCTGTTTCGTAGATTCACGCGTTGCATGTTGGGTGATTTAGAGCCGTGGGAAGGCTATGAAGGATACACCAGTGTATCCTTGGTCAATTAGCCACATGCTAACCAAACGGAGGACATATGCCTCTGGAGGACATGAACATTGGAACAGCAATTGGGCAGCAACTGATGATGTGGATGCCTGCCCACGCCCACCCCACGCCCACATCAGACCAAGGCAAGGTACCTGAGCTTTGGGAAACAGCCATAGTGTACAAGCTATGCTACACCCCCGGCAGGCCCCCTGAGGGCTGTCCTAGGGGGTTCATGGAGCAGCAGCCTTAAAGAGACAGCAGCTAAAATAAGGAGTTTCACTCAGAGGCTGGAAAATGATATTTCTAAAACAGAGACAGAAAATATAGACTATCTTGAGCTGTAAATTATCTGACGATACCTGGACTAGGCTGACACACAGAGACAGACAGACTTACACACACACACACACACACACACACACACACACACACACACACACACACACACACACACACACACACACACACACCTACTGACAATTTAGAGTCAGCAGTTAACCAGATGAGCTTGTTTTTGGACTGAGGGAGGAGGCGGGAGTACCTGGAGACAGACTCTGCTGATAGGTGGAAAGACACGTGATGATAACATTTGCTAAGCGGTACATCTACTCTGATGCAGCTGCTACTTGAAATAGTTTGGTTCTGTGACTGGTTCTCATTGAGATGTACATTTACCATCATCTAATAGAATAGAATAGAATAGAATAGAAAATACTTTATTTATCCCCGAGGGGAAATTCAGGAGTCACCGCAGCATTTAAGAAAACAAAAGTAAGAAAGAATATAGAAAGTGCAAAAAAAGTCCATAAGAAATTAGATGACGACATCCCGTCCACCACTCGTCCACCACTCTCCAGCCCAGCCAGTCTCCACCTCCACAGGGTCCAGGACTGAGCCTCCCCAGCAGTCTGTTCAGTCTCTGTCTCCTGGATCCTGTCTGCTCACAGCAGGCGAAGCTCCTCCAATGTGCGATGTCAGCTCCGTCAGCCACGTCCGTGAACAGCACGATGCCGCTGGGTTAGCACAGCTAGCTCGTCCATCCCCCGTTCCCAACAACGATGGATGGAAGGACAGGTCCATGTCGTCACCTCCCAGCTCACATCCGAGAACCAGCACATTGTCCTCACCTCCTCCTCCTAAGCTCGAGGGAAATCATCAAGCCCTACACTAGTTAGCATTGACATGTTACAGGCTGCTAACAGCTAATTTTGCATGTAAACAATGCAGCCATGGTTACATGTAGGATCTTCAGACAAACACAGGGGAAAAGAAGTAAAAAATATCGCCGAAGCCACAAAAAGTTTGGTGTCCGTGACCGACAATGAACCATACAAAGTGATGATCCACTCCAAATACAAAGATGACGAAAAAGAGACGAAAAAATTACAAGAAACGGACAAAGAAGAGAGAGCTGCTGCAACAGGCAGCTACTTGGGTAGTGCCAAGCAACGGAATCGAGTCGAATAATGTCTGATATGAATGAATGAATGAATGAATGAATGAATGAATGAATGAATGAATGTATGAATGAATGAATGAATGAATGAACTTAGTTCTATTTATTGAAAAACAGAACCAAAAATCAATGCTCAAGATGTGATGAGCCTCAAAACAGCCTGAATAATTAT
The DNA here is from genome assembly GCF_033239565.1 of Halichoeres trimaculatus. Taxonomy (NCBI): domain Eukaryota; kingdom Metazoa; phylum Chordata; class Actinopteri; order Labriformes; family Labridae; genus Halichoeres; species Halichoeres trimaculatus. The sequence continues at coordinate 2,748,715 of NW_027437191.1, read as the reverse complement.
TCTGTGTCAAAAATCTTACATTTTTTCTCTTTATGGATACCAGAGCAAACATCTTTTTTTGTTGTTGTTTTTCAAGAAATGATCAACACTTCTATTTAACTGAAGACTGCATCGCTGTTAGTGTAGTCCGCACTCATTCAACATCCATCCTGACCACCTTACTCCGACCTCTGTGTGCCTCAGAAATGTATCCCTAAGTCATACATCATCAATGAGCCATCTTTTCCTGGAAGTGACATCACTGCTGTTCAGTTAAGGACACAGAGAAGAGCTCGGCTCCATTTCTATGAAGATGTGAAAGATGGATAATCATGGCACCATGTGACCTGTTACGGGGCTGAGTCTGTCCCTTTTATCAACACCTGTTTTTTGGAAGACACTCTTCTGCGTGATTCACAAGACTTTCCAGAAGTGATGACTCTGAAAAAGACGTAAATGCTTAGTGATAAATTTATGGCTCAAAACTCAAGCTAACATTTGCGTCTCTGTTCTTTCGATGACGCATGAGGGTTGGATTTGCTTCACATTTTCGTCTGACACACGTTTTCCCACCCGCCTGCGCCAGTTTGAGATATCAGTGACTCACCGTGAACTGGACAGCACCTCAGTGGGAGGAGAGAAGGAGTGATTGAGCCTGTGTAAATAATGATGCTCCTTCTTATCTCCATGTTTAAAGCTTCTCCTTTCTCAGGCGTCTTTTATCTCCCCCCAAGAGGACAAAGTAAAACTGAGACGGCACAATCCATGTCCTGACCTGCTGTATGAGGAGCTCAGAGACAGTCTTTGTGTTTGATTTCCCAGCCTCATATTCCAAACTTCATTAGTTAGTGTGTTACTATGTGTAAAACTAATTACAGACTTCCCCATAACGTCTCCTCCAACACGTGGGCCAGGTTTTCATTGACATTATTTCATTTTGTTTTTAATTGATGCAGCAGTCATTGTTTCCTCAGTGGCGCCTGGGGGACAGTAACTCCAAAGCAACACTGAACATTAACTCCAGAAAACCTCATAACACCACAAGAGCCAACTAAGAGCAGAATGAGACGAGCTCAAACTTCAACACACACCTGTCCAGGATACACACAGAGATGATTAAGTTACTATTGTTGATGTGTTAGCATGCTAACCATGATAGTAGCTACTGAAAGGATGCAACGATTGACCTCTTTACAACCTACGTCATCACAAAGATGTGCACACATTTTGGCTGCAGAAGCAGCTCCATTCATTCAGACGAGTTCCTCTTCTTTCAACCCTAAATTAAAGCTGTCAGCAGCATCAAAATGTCTGCTTGTTCTGTGGTCAGCTGTCAGATACCATACTACACCATGGAGTCAACTTCTATCCAGTTCTGACCGTTACAGAGCTAACCGTGCTAACTGGAGACTCTCAGCTGATTATGTCAGTGATGGTCGACTGAGAGTCACCAGTTCACAGGGTCACACTCTGAATGTTGGGCTGTCAATTTGGTCCATCTTGCAGTGAAATACATAACAACCTACACATTTGAAGCCACATAGAAATCTTTGAGAAAACTGAATTAACTGGTCTATAAAGTCGCAAAATTGGGACTTTATGTACTAGTAAGTTTTTGAGTTCAAGAAGTCGTTAACTTGTGACTTTACAAAGTCAAAAATTTTAAGTTTTTATCTTGAAAATTTTGAGTTTAATTTTTTGAAAATGTGTTTTTTAAAATTCTTTAAATGGCCCTAATACGCAGTCGTAGAAAAGCATGATCTGAAATTGAATTTAATGTTTTGAAACTGAATGTATTTACTTTGAAATTGTTTTTACCTTCTTGAGAATTCAACTCTTTGTTCCTTTGATTCAAAAATCCATCCATCCATTGTCTGCAGCTTATCCAGGGTCGGGTCGCGGGGCAGCAGCCTAAGAAGGGAAGCCCAGACTTCCCTCTCCCTACTTGGTCCAGCTCTCCCTTGGGGATCCCGAGGCGTTCCCAGGCCAGCCGAGAGATGTAGTCTCCCCAGCGTGTCCTGGGTCTGCCTCAGGGTCCCCTTCCGGTGGGACGTGCCCTGAACACCTCACCAGGGAGGCGTCCAGGAGGCATCCTCATCAGATGCCCAAGCCACCTCGTCTAGCTCCTCCCAACACAGAGGAGCAGTGGCTCTACTCTCACTTCACAACACATTAAAGGAGTGTATGTGGGATTTTGTGGCTCCTCACCTTGCTGTTCCCCAGCTCGTCATCGATGAGTCCAACATGTTTGGGTTTTAAGTGCTGGATCATTGCAGTTGTGCTGCCGTGCCATGCAAGGTGATTTTTGCAAATGTTGCAATTAACACACTGTGTGCTTTTACTCAGCATGAAATACTCCCAAACTCTGGAGTGTTTTGGATGAACCGCTTTCTCTGGCTCTGCCATTATTTGCGTGTTTACTCATTTCCCTCACCTGCCAGCTTCTCCTGTTTACACGTGATGCATACAGCCCTGCAGCCAGGCAATCTACACTCCAGGCCTGTAGGTGGTGGTAATGCACCTTCAGCTAGTTGGCAACCGTTAAATAATATGACACAAAGGAAGAGGACAAATTTAACTGAAGACAAACTAATACAGTAATGACAGTAATCGCTTAGTATACGTCAGTGAGGAAGAGTAAATCGAGTACAGATTCTCGGAAATCATCTCCACATTCACAAAAATGACAATACTTCTTTAAGGTCTGTCTGTTCTCCTCACCCCATCCAGGACTTCTGAAGACCAGGGTCCAGAGTCAGGTTTGCATAAACTCAAGTCTTCATTGATGTGAGGATTTCTGCTAGATTACATTCCCACGCAAACAAATATGACATCTTGGTCATGTCATGCTGATGTAAAACTGAACTTTTGGAATATATAAAGTTGAATTTTTAAGTAGGATGAGCAGTTTTGAACAAACAAATTCCGTTTCAAAACATTAATTCAGTTGTAGGTTGTGACTTTCTTCCTCCTTTTGAGTTTCCTGGTTTTGGCTGCTCCTGTTTTCTACAGCCTTCCCCTGATCTCCTTCATGTCTTTGAAGAAAACAAGTCCAACAGAGAAAATGTCCAAAGCCATATCCATAAGAGAGAAGCAGTAGTGAGCAGAATGTTTTTTTAACTCTATTTCTTTAGTTTACAAAATGAAAGGAAAGGCCCCCAGTCAATTATTCAGATATGCTGTCCCTCTTTGTTTGGGGTACAGAGCCTTAATTTAATTATCCACTGCATGCCTGGCTGTGCTCAGTGGAGCAAACCGTATTTAAGTGCCCTGAAAGACAGAGACAAATAAGAGAAGCCCGTCTTCCCACAGCTCAAACAGATACACACACACACACACACACACACACACACACACACACACACAAACACACACACACACACACACACACACACACACACACACACACACACACACACACACACACACACACACACACACACACACACACAGACCCAAAGCCTCCATACAGCATGGATGGACAGATTCTGTTGCAGAGGCAGGCCCTCACAGCAGATTATGAGACAGACAGCTTCCACACACACACAGCCGGTGGAGTTTTATGACAGGAGGGTGTACAAACTTCTTTCCCTTCTCTTCTGTTTCTCTCTGAAAGTATACCCTCCCTCTGCTCCGTGCTTATGGCTCTGGGTATCAGGTGAAGTTTGCTCTGGACGGTGTTTGATCTGCTCTTGCACCGAAAGGGTAGGTTCTGTTGTGGGTGGCCGACTGCTCGCCTGCTTGGTCTGGTGTCTTGACAGATCAATAGGGTAAGATCACTGAATTTGACTAGATATAGATACATTCTTTAATATTTCACAGTAAATCGTGTGTTCATTCTAACATGGCATGAAAGATCTTCACAGTGAAACATTTCTGGCTCCTGACAGGCCATTTCTCACATTTACTGAGTCAAATGAACCTGATGTAAGGTTTAAAAAAACTACTTATCACACATTACACACAGCTCTGAGCAGATCCTCCTCTTACATTAGCTGAATGTGGCCACACCCCCTGGTGCTGCCAAATTAAAAGTGCACCAGTGGTAATCAATAGCAAAGAAGGAATCTGTGTGAAAAATCAATTTGTCATTCTGGTTCTGCAGCAGGGCCCAAAGTGCCATTTCCATCAATAGTTAATGCATGCATACTCCACGACAAACTTCATTAGGAGCCAGCTCATCTGCAGCGCTCACGCGTTTCCTTTTAGTTACATGCTCACATCCTCGTCTGATGAGCTTTTAATGAGCAGTAATGATGTCGCTTTAAATACCAGCTCTGTTTGTGGATGTTTAACCTACAAACACTGTTTTTGATGTTAATAACTAAAGCTCTGCTCTGACCTCCAATCATTCAACACGTTTTTTTTTTTTTAAAAGGACAATTCTTGTTGATCTCTTCATGCTTGATGTGAGAGTTTCCAGGAGGCCGTGGGAACGTTGCTCTAAGTGGTGAAGGCTTCATGGAGGATCATCCACTGTGTGGAACTGATGTCTATTGCTGTAAACGGCCCTCTCCATCCATCCCCAAAGATTCTCAGTGTGATTTAGATTAACACACAGGATGGTCCCAAAGAGTGAGCTGATTCCTCTAGAAAAAGTCTTTTGTCAGGCGGCCAGTCATGTAATTTGTCTCTAACATGCCCAGGTGTGAATGTGAACATAAAGGGTTTTCTGTCTCTGTGTGTGAGCCTTGGGACTGACTGGAGACCAGTTAATGGTATACCCCACCTTTCACTCCACGATAGCTGGGATAGGCACCATGCCGACTGTGACACCTGATAGGGTTTGGAATCAAGAACCAGTTCTTGTTGAGAACCCGTTCCAAATGGTTCAATCTAATGACATTGTTTACATTTTATCTTAACAATTCCCTCAACAATTCCTCTCTTTGGGGTGCCTTGAAAAACGGTCTAGTCTATGCGAACAAGAACAGAAACTTTGGGGAAAAACCTGGCAGACGGTACAAAAAGTAGGTAAAAAGGAACTAAAGCATGGCTTCATTTTTTTTTAGAAAGACAACAACAGCACAATATGCAACGTTTGGTGAACAGTAATAACCAGGGGCGTAGCTACAATTAGGCAAACACAGGCAGTTCCCTGGGGCCCCAAGATTCCCAGGGGCCCCCAAAGCATCTCTTAAAAACTGATTTATGAAGTTCTCTTCAATTGAAAGCATTTCTTTTTTCTAAATCTTACTTTACATGCTTCAAATGCATGAAAAGGCTTAATCTTTAATGATGATTTTGGGTACTCCCCCTCCCTTCTTATTCACTGAGCTATTCCATGTTACAACACATCTGAAAATTTGATTCAGGAGAAAAGTGGTAAAAAAAAAAAAACACTTTTTTTTTTTTTTTTTTTTTTTTACACATTTTTTCTTATTTCCAACCAATTCGGAAATAAAAACAATGTTGCTCTGAGATCTGGGATAAACATATAAGACTTTTAGGATTTGAAGGACTTTATCTAGCCCAGGAAATAGGATAAAATCAAAATCAGACTTTTTGAGTTGGTGATAAACATTATTGTACAAAATCTCTTTTTTGGATACATAACTCACTGGACAGGGGGTCAAATAAAAATACATTAACTTTAAAATAATAGTACCTAAAAGTATGGTAACTGTAAATATCACCTCTTTCAGTAGATTTTTTTCCAGTTTTATGTTGTGCTTGATATTTACATATTTTTTCTTTACTAAATTATTTTTTTCAATGTTAACCTATTGTGATGTTTTTCACTTCATACTTTCTTGTTTGTTACTGTTACTCTGTAAATTCCCCACTGTGGGACAAATAAGCTGTCAATTGACCATAAAAGATTTCAAATCCAGGACAAAGTGGACTAAATTATGTTTTCACTTTTTTCAAAATCAAACTAAAGTACAGAACTTGAGGAAATGCATTTAGTTGTGTTAAGTTACCATGTACAAGATTAGCACTGTCTCATGCCTTGATTCTGGGAAAGAGACAGTGGACCCAGGGAAGGCCAGTCTAGCTCTGAGGAAGATGAGTTACAAGGACATGGAGGGCCCCATTGACTGGGTTTGCCTTGGGCCCCTAAACGACTAAATACGCCCCTGGTAATAACATGCCAAGGTGGAAACACCAGCAACATGCAAAGACATTTGTCAACAGGGCACGGCATGAGATGTAAGGGGTCACATGTATTTGATGCTCTCCACCGGTGGTCAGCTGCTGCTGCTCTGTCTCAGCACGGCATGGAATGCATGTACGTCCTGTGTTAACATAAGCACCATGCATGCCAGATTTAACGTTTCATGCATTTGACTTAATACCAACCAAAGTAAATGCTGATCAATTGGTTTGTCGTTTGATTGTTTTTAGACAATAGTGATGGTGGACTGAGAACCTCTGTTGCTTCTCCCTCTGTCATGTATTTATTTTTTTAGTAATTGTTTTGTTGTTGGTTGTATCTCTCCCCTGGGTGTGAGTGCATGCGAGTGAACTGCACAGGTGGAGATGGAGGATTGGCTCTACGGTCGTGTTTAGATTAGTGCTCGGCTGGAGGACGGGGTTTGGGGGAGAGCTGCGATTGGAGGACACCAGACATCTCCATCTTTAAAAAGCAGGTGGAAGCCCCGCCCTCTCTCTCTGACTTGCCTCTCCAAACAAAGAGCCGTGGTTCACCTGAATGTGTCTTTGTGAAGCTGTAGAGCCAATGTAACTTGTGTGTAGCTGTGCAACTTTATGTGAAGCCAAAAAGGCAGATTTGCAGAAGGGAGAAGCCCCTTTTCTTTTATTGACTCTTTTCTCCTGTTTTTTCATATTTATAGTTAGGTAAGAGACCTGTCATTTGTTTTTCATTGTTTCCTTTCCAATAAGTTTGTTGAGAAGTGACAAAACAGTCCCTCACGCCTTCCTCAGTCTACATGCTGTTCATCTGTGACCACAGATCCTCTGTGCCCTCCCAACAGCTGCATGGCTACACTCAGCCATGAGTTCAGTGTTTCAGATAGTTCTCATGTCCTTTTCTCAACGGGTATTGAACAAGCTAAGCATAATACTTTGACTTGGTTTCAGCAGTCATTTATATTCTGAGCTGCTTCACTGAATTTAGCTGAAAAAAGGAGTCCGCTGGGAGGCTTTTCTTCTGAAGGGAAATCACCGTAGAGTACAATAACACTTTGGTATGGAACAGACTGCAACCCATTTTCGCAACAAAGGGAGAAATTTAACATTTGGCTTCCTGACAGCCAACAACAAACCATGTGGATTCAACCCAAACAGCATTACATGAGCAATAGAGGAAAACAATGCATCACAATTATGTCACATTTTCTGGAAAATAAAGAAGAGTGAGAACCTCAGATGCACTCAGAGCAAAGAAACAAACTGAGGATGAGTTATGTCTTCACTCCTGTATCACAGCTCTCAGAGGAAGAGGAAAGCAACAGGACACATCAACTTCTTCACCTAGTGTCAGTGGATTTGTGGCTCTATGTGGAGAAAAGTTTAATGAAACTGTCTGCCCACTGTGGGTAACGAATCCACTGAATTTCTCAGCAAGGCAAGCTGGGGCTTGGACGTTAGGTGATACAGGATCACACACACACACACACACACACACACACACACACACACACACACACACACACACACACACACACACACACACACACACACACACACACACACACACACACACACACACAGTGAAGAAAGAAAACCTGTCCCCTCTGATAAGGACACTCTGCTGTGTATCAGATGGTGCAGAGCTAAGCTCACCAACAGGACTGTGCATAACTCAGGATAACTCAGGTACCCGTACAGCAGCTCCCCGCTCCCTGAAGGAAACAACAGCCACCTTCTCTCATACCGCTACCAGCTAACACGCTAACTGTGCAGTAAGCTATGCCAGGCTAAACAACAGCAGTCCACTTTATCAATTAGTCAATCTCTGTGCACGCCTGACCCTGACCGGCTTCCTGAAATTCAAGATGGCTGCCACTTTTGGTGTTTTTTCAGGGGTTTTTGGGGGTGAGTTTTTGCCTTTTTTGGGGCATTTTTTCCCCTTTTTGTTAAAGAGTCTCTATAGAGTTGTGATGAAAGCTCTACTCATGATGACTTGAATAATATACAGTTAAAGTTCACAGAAATAACATCTGAAGTCAATAAAGTAGATGTTTATGTGTAAATAACACTTGTTGATTGACCATTTCCCATTAGAAAAGACTATGCAGCCATGACTTTTCAGGTCTTTCTCACAATTTTTTTTGACTTTTTTTAATTCTTTTGCAGTTTCAGACCAATGGAAATGAACAGATTCCTTTATTTCGCTCCCATTTAAATGAATGGAGAATTACCGTCACCATGGAAACCACTGGAGCAAAGACATATGTGTGATGCCACAAGGAAAATGCAGGCCGTTTTCAAATTCGCCAACAACATACTGTGTATGAAAGTAGTGCATAGTAGGCACTGCATACTGCCCACTACACTTAAGGCCCGCCCTTTCAGGAGGTGGCAGTGTAGACATCATCAAATTTATCAAAGCTGAACCAGTTTTGGCTTTTATTTGTAAGCTGTCCCATTTGCCTTGATTCATAATATTGTGTGAAAGCGCTGAGACGCTGCGGGGATGAATGAGAAGGAGGTGGAGCCAGTTACCTGTGATAGGAGCTGATTCTGAACAAAAGATGAAGGAATTCTAGTGCAGATTTTGTCAATGAAATGTTCACACAGCAGAACATATCACCACTTTTTGGGGGGACATTTTAGGGGAAGCTGAGCTTCCCTTGCAGTGTTAGAGCAATCGCCACTGTTTCAAAGGTATCGCCTGTTTAAAGTCTACATGTTTGAAAAGCCTTCATTATCATTACCAGCACTAAGTGGCCAAAACGCTGATGTGAGTCTGCACTGAGGAGTTCTGCTGAGCTGAGTATTGGCTGTGTTAAAGTGAATCACATCAGCATATAAAATGACTCCTGAGATTAAACCTGAGCAGAAATAATGTGATCACAGTAACACTGAAAGAAACAGGAGGAACTAAGTCACAAACATTGGGAAATTAAAGGGCATATTGCACATTGCAGGTTAAAGACGACTTGTTGAGATATTGATAGGAAAAAAACTTAAAAACGGTATCCTAAAGAAATTCCTAAATAAATAAACCACAGGGTCTCCTGGAGACATTTTAGTATGGGTGACTGTACTTCAGTGTTAAAAACCGGCTTTTAAACGGAACATCACAGTCGAGAGTCCCTCTGCTTCTGTCTCTGTTAAACAAGTTAACAAGGGTCAGTTTATTATTCAGTGGGAATATGCAATGTCCTGTTCATAGGTTTTAGCTTTAAAGCTGGAATAACTGAGAGAAACCACCACATTGATGTGCATTTTTTGGATTACAAAAATTAATTAATGGTTACTCATTTGTTTGTATTTATCCATTCATGCCACACTCGTATACTGTAGGCCAAGCCAGCTAGAACCCACCAGTCAGTAGTAACTAATCCCAACCACACATGGTTCAGCTTTAAAGACTGACCTGAGGACATGTCAATATGTGCACTGCAGGACCCGGGATCAAGCACCAAACCCTGCTGTTAAAAGATGGCGGCTCTACCACTGAGCCACAGCTGCTGCATAAATAAGATGTCGTAAACAACACAGACACAAAAATAATGTTTACCAGAGAGAGGAACCTGCAGGAATTATAAAGGTATCCTGCATAAAAACAACCAGTAAAACCTTAAAGACAGACTGATACAGATCTTTTTTTATTACAGTTTTTTTTTATTTCTGGGTCAGTTTTAAGGTTTAGATGAACCACAGACAAGCATGGATTCAGAAACATTTGACTAAAACACAACAGCCCCTTGCTGCTACCTGTCTCAGGCCTGACGTTGTCCTTATGACCTGTGTTGCCTTAAAAAAGTAATCCCATCACTGATTACTGATTACTCCTTGACTTAGACAGTTTACTGATTTGTCCATGTTAAAAATAGATTACAAGTTAAAGTTATGGTCTATGATTTGGAAACTTGGTAATTATTGATAACACAATTTATGAGGCCATCATTGTCCGATGGTCTGATCTACACAATATAAAAAGCAAAAAGAACAAGAAATCCATTCACTACATCAGCTGAATGGTGGAAGGCGTCCACGATCTGGCTGTGATCAACCTGTAAAACTCTCAGCAGTCACAGTTGGCTGCAAGGTAAAACAAAAAAAAAGGTTTCCAGAATAACCTCCAGTAACTCGCAATGTCACAGCCCTTTGTGCTCTGATTGGTCAGTTCTATCAGAGGGGTGGAGGGGGTAGAGCGAGGGGGCGGTTTTTGAAGCACGGCAGTATTTACAAAATCGGCATACTGGATGGAGCAGACCGAGTGAATTTGCTGTTTGCCAAAACTTCACTGTAAGGCATTGATAGCACTAATAAAATGGCTGCGTGTAGGTTACGTCCTTTTGTAATGGACCCCAAGTCAGACCCGGACGGTTCTGCAGCTCAGGAGGAAGAAAATCCACCTGGACACAGATCATCTCAGGACGCTTCAGTGTGGTGAGTCAAAGCGGTACTGTAACATGTATAGTTTATACGTGGAAATATAGGCAGACTTCACCAATGAACTATTTCTATAACAGGGCTCCATCCTGCTCCTTCACTTTTCTCTGTCTGTTTTATCCATCATGCTGAAAGTGTAGTCTAAAGATCGCCTCTACCATCAGTTCATCACTTTGTTATTACCGCAGCATTATTGTGGTCCAGGTTCACAGTGCATGTCAGAACAAGCATGCAAATATCACAGTCTCACAAGTATTGCGACGTCTGCTAAAACTACAGTGTTTTAACTGCTAATTCACCATGTAAAGCCGAGCTGCTCAGCAGAGCAGAGTCCCTGCATCCAGCACTCAGTCAAGCTAGCCAGAGCCAGTAGGGAGCTTTATTTATACTCAGCTCTTGGTGGGTGTATCCCTCGGTGCTGGTTGTGTGACTAACTGACATCACAGAGGAGGAGCTGCTTTATCAGATTACTCCAATGAAAAAAAAGGTACCTTGAGTCGTCACGACGGTCGAAATCTCGCGGCCAAATGTCAATGACCTATTTTCAGAGGCATCAAATCTCGTTCTAGGATATCAGAAAAAATACAATATGTCATTTTTTTAAAAAATTCAGGGGGTGTAAGGTCTTGTTTTCAAATTTATTATATTATATGTAAGTATTAAATCAGGGATCAGCACGATATGTCCCTTTTAATCATTTCAGTCTTGTGACCCCTGATCCATGTGTTGATATTGATGGGAATCAATTCAACGACATTCATAATTTAGTGTAGGTATATTTTTGTTTTGTAGAAATGCTTTTTTTCTTTTTTACATCTTTGAGACTTTAATCAGAATTTAATACAAAAACATTGGTTGGCATCGCTTCTCTCTGTCTTTCATAGAACTGACTGGGACAGTGAGGATGAAACATGGATCCCTGACCTGGAAACAGAGTTGGTATCATCATCGAAGGAAGCATATTGTGAGCATGAGGATGGGGTTGATGATGATGATGATAATGAGGATGATGACGATGATGATGATTCCTGTGACTCTGACAATCACACAGACTACGTGAAGTATATGTTACAAATGAATTTTAACACACTTTAGTTTAAGTAATAAGAAAAGCAAAACACAATTGTTATTGTTATTCCTCTTACAGGAAAGATGGTACTCTCCTGTCAAAACTATCTCTGTCCATGATGAGTCACACAGTGAACATGTGACGCAGAAAGCTTTGCCCAAAGATTCTTTGAGAGTCATTGATGCTGAAGATGTAAAGAGACAAAAAGTCAAGCATTGTCACCAGCACTGGCACCAACAGTCCCCTGGGAAGACAAGACACAGGCCATGTCCACCTGTAGCCAGATATCTGGGAAACCATGTGTATTTTTATATGTTTAGTCCTGTCGCTGTAGTCCACATCAAATCACGTTTTTCTGAAAAATGAAAACAATGTTTTTCTGAAAACGGTGTCCAAAGTGAAGATTTTAAAAAACTCAGGTTTCATGGTTTCATTTATGCGCAGAGTTCTTGGTTCGGAAATGTTACAGCTGAATGACTGAGGTTCATTCTGATTGGCTGGCATGGGTTTCACGTCTTGAAAACATGCACACATATGGGTTTGTCATGCTTTTGGCCGCACCAGTTACATGTAGATGAAAGTATCTTTAAAATCTAGTGAGGGGAGAATTTTTATTTTTCAATTTTTGAATACTCACCTTCGTGTGTACAAGGCCACAGAGACGTTTGTATCTCTGGTGGTCAAGTGTGGAGTGGCGGGCCAGAAGTGAGCTTGTGGACACGTTGTGTGCTTCTGGACTGTGTCCGATGATACTTCATAGGAAAGTAGAAACTCTTGATGCCTCTGAAAATAGGTCATTGCCAGTTGGCCGCGAGATTTCAACCTTTTTGATGACACCAGGATCTTTTCTTTTTATTGGAGTAATCTGATAAAGCAGCTCCTCCTCTGTGATGTCAGTTAGTCACACAACCGCCACCGAGGGATACACCCACCAAGAGCTGAGTATAAACATATAAACTCTACATGTTACAGTACCGGTTTGACTCACCACACTGAAGCGTCCTGAGATGATCTGTGTCCAGGTGGATTTTCTTCCTCCTGAGCTGCAGAACCGTCCAGGTCTGACTCGGGGTCCAATACAAAAGGACGTATCCTACACTCTGTCATTTTATTAGTTCTATCAATGCCTTATGGTGAAGTTTTGGCAAACAGCAAACTCGCTCGGTCTGCCCCATTCAATGTGGCAATTTTGTAAATACTGCCATACTGCAAAAACCGCCCCCTGGCTCTACCCCCTCCGCCCCTCTGATAGAACTGACCAATCAGAGCACAAAGGGCTGTGACGTTGCGAGGTTACTGGAGGTCATTCTGGAAACGGAGCGTTTCAACGAGATCTTCAGAATGGCCTAAAATGAGGATATTGAGAACGCTATTGTGGGGCAATGGAGGAACTAAATGACTTGTACTGAGGGCAGAAATGCTTTACAGGCATCCTAGTCTGGCATAGTGAAAAGGAGAAACAAGCATGATATGTCCCCTTTAACTACACTGTAAAAAATTTCACCGTAAAATTACAGTAAGTTACTGGTTAATAATTGCATTACTTTCACAGCAAGTTGCTGTTAATATTTTCACAGCAATTTACTGTAAGTAATTCACAGTAGTTTGCTGTAATTGTTTCACAGTAGTTTACATTAAAACAACAACACTTTACTGTTAATTCACGGTTAGCATGGACTGTGTACCTTTAAGAGTAATAATTAATGAGATGTGATGATGGGGTAAAATTTTGATCAGAAATGACAAACTGGGTTTTGTCTTCAGTTATATTCAAACTTCCTTTACTGAAAGAGTATTTGGAGCCCTCACTGCTGTTGAGCACAGGCAGCCAAGACAAGCAGCCTATGCTGTGGAGCACAGCCAGGCAGCCAGGCAGCCAGGCAGCCAATGTCACTGGGCACAGCCAGGCAGTCAAGACAAGCAGTCTATGCTGTTGAGCACACACAGCCAGCCAGCGCAGTGGCCCATAGACAGCCAGCTGGTCCATGCCATGGAGCACAGACACACTGCCCCTGTGTGGTATCTTAATGTGCATCAGGGTCTCATATCCACAGTGTTGCCTCCTCACCCATGGTTTTCCTTTTGGGTTTTGCAGATTATTGAGTTGAAACAACTGAAAACTTTAAGTTGGATTGATGCAAAATGTTGATTTGAGAAGAATTAAAATATTTGGTGTATTTGACCTATTAAGTTGTGTTAAATGAACTAGTTAATTTCATTTTAAAGAACTTAATTTATTTAGGTGTGACCAATTGAAGCAATTCATTTAAGTTGGTCCAACTACTTCTTTTTATTAGTTGTACTAACGCAGAATTTCAAGTTGACATGATCCACAAAAATACATTGGAAACCTTAATCTAAAAATTTTGAGTTCGACTGATTAAAAAAATTACGTCACCTCAACTGACTAGAGATTCCCTTTTTACAGTGTAAGCCGACATACAGTCTTTGTTTCTAACGTGATCTAAAAAAGATTTTGTACTCCTATTATTGACAAAGGAACAGTTTACATCTGTGCTGGGAGCTGGCCCACACGGTGACGCGCTTCATGGCCTCTGATGCGCGCCCCGATGGTCAGTCTGTTGTCCCGGTTGCTGAGGTAACAGAGGCTCTGACCGTCTCGGCTACTGGGTCTTTCCAGCACACTTTCTCCGTGCTGGCATGGATCATTCAGACCAAGCAGTCGCTGCGCCTCGGCCGCAATAAAAAAGCGTCAGAGAAAAGAGGAATTAATATGGAGAACTTCACACTAGTTCAAAATGACAATATGTAGATAAAGCAAAGGTGGAAAACAAGGGTACAATAACTTGACAGAATATGTTAAACTTACTTTGGTGGCATCAACCTTCAAAATGTTGAAAATCTGCTGCATGTCCCACAATTCAGTTCATGGAATTTGCTGTGTTTTTGCAGTGGATAGTCTTAATACAGCATTTCATGGTGAAATAATGCAATAAAATGCTGTAAAATCCTGGTAATAATTGAAACAGCAAATATCACAGCAGTTGACTGTAGTAATACTGTTTTTATTGTAAATTTTAAAATTACAGTCTTATATTGTAATTATTACAGTTAAGTCCTGTAAAGTTGTAATACAGCAATTTACTGTGAGCTAATACAGTGAAATATTGTGAAATGCTGGTAATTTTTTACAGTGTAGTAAAGGAGGAGGAGAATGAGTGGAGTGCAGGACACTTCTCAGCCTGATATCATTCAAGGTCTTCATTTGTCTCTCTGAGTAATTGTCACTGATTTCAGTTTTCATGCTGCAAACAGCAGGGCAGGCTGCACCATGGAAACACATTATCACCATGCTAGCTGGAGTCCAGCACACACATCCACACACTGAGAGTTAGCATGTTTTTTTCATTCTTCCCGTTCTCCTTCCACGCTGTGACTGTTGAGCCTCGTCTGTAGCCTTTAGAGGAAAAACACAGACCTGAGCCCCAGAGTGGGTCTTTCCCCGCCTGTGCTCACGTTTTGTATGTAAATTTATGATTGAGTTTTTTTTTCATCACTTCAGGCCCTTTGTGTTTTGTATGTGATGTGTTGTGTTCAATGAATATTAATGATCTCCTGAAGATCTCAGTGTGATCGTTGCTGTTACACAAGACATTTCCATCCCCTCACTGCTATTAGCAAACACCTCTCTGCCAGCAGCCATCCAGCAGCCCCATCACAGCCCTGTCAGGTTTACAAATCAAATGAATCAAATCAAACACCCTGCCAATCGAATACAAGTGCATCTCTGAATCTAACGCAGGAACGACCATTTGCTTCCAAAGGATGCACTTTTTTAGCTGTATTTCCTCCTCAATGGCATGGTATATGGATGCTTATAAAGTTTAATTTTGTGCAGAAGAATTACCTCTGAGACACTAAAATGTTTTTGTCTCAGAGAAAGGAAAAAATCCCTGGGTGTATTTTGTCTTTAACATGCTTTGACTAAAAGTCGATTAGAAAGTGTAGCAGAGGGAATTGATTTGGCTTTCAGTAAGGAGTGTAAAGGGGCCAGGTCCATACTCTTGACAGGGGCAATACATCACACCAATGTATTAAAGAAAAAGGAGCACAGGACCCACTGCAGTGCTGCAGGAGCCAAAAGCTAAACCACCAGCTTTGATTGAAACTGCAGTGTTTTGACTCTTTATGGATATTGATTAGGCCACACCTTTTGTTGAAGGATGTCAGTTCAGAATATAACAGAGGTAACCACAAGATGATGTAAGTGTTATCATTATCTATCAACCCTCCCCTCTATGAGACATGAATGTTGAGCCAAAGACAGTCAGAGTTTATGATGTAGGACAACATAGCGTCAGTCTGACCTATAGGGGCTGTAATAATAATAAGAAGAAGAACAAAAAGAAAAAGAAAAAGCAGAGAAATGATGAGCTGAAAACAGGCACTGAGGATGGTTCAGGGTCATAAAGTTGGGATTAAAAAGTGTGTGTTAAAAAGTATGGTCTACGATTCAAAAACTTGGTAATTATCTATAACACCATTTGAGTGCAATACACAATAAAAAAGCAAAAAGATCTGAAAAAAATCTGTTCAGGACATCAGCAGCAAAACAGCATAATAATTGACCAATCCCAACTGCCGTTCCCCTCATTACTGGTTTGTGCGTGAGACCATCCAACCCCGTCTCCCCTGCTCCGCACCATCCCGCCCATGGTCCAGTCCCTTCCCTGATAAGCTAACCTAAGCTATCTGCTCAGCCACTAAAGCGTCATGGAGCAAGAGAAGACCAAAACCAGGGATCTGTCACTGTTACCCTCCACAGCGAAGGGAGGAAACCAAAAAGTTTCAAGGAAAAGGCTGAAGCGAGGAAGCATTATGAGCGATGCAGAGAGTGAATATCAGAGAAATGTACAACTGGTGGAAAAAGCTGCAGAGGGATTTGGAACTGAAGACTGACGCTGAAATTGTGTTGAACAGGTAATGACTTTGTTTCCTACAGTGGGAGATGTCAGCTGAATAACTCTGGTTAGTCTGAGCCTGTACTGGCTAATGACTGAACGAGAACTAGAGCCTTATTTAACGGTGTTTCTGTGTGAAAGTAACGCGCTGAAAATTCTCTAAATAAAGCGTGAAAATAGACCAATATCAGATTTTTCGGTAGGGGTCCATTTATTTGTGTTTTTGGTCAAGTAAAATATGGCCCCGTCTGAGTGCAGAGGAAACCGGCAGAGGAGCAGGGAGGGGGTGTTTGGTGCAAGCGCTCTGGGCTTCTGCTGCACAAAATCACTGCTGTAGGGGTAATTTCTGCCCTAAACCTAGTGATACGACCCAACTTGTTCCATCCCGGAGTATCACTTTAAGACTGAATAATTCATAAATAATGTAACAATTACGCATTTCACTGGTAAAGTGATCCATGAGCTCAGGGGCGTATTTAGTGGTTTGGGGGCCCAAGGCAAACCCAGTCAATATGGCCCTCCATGTCCTTGTAACTCATCGTCCTCAGAGCTAGACTGGCCTTCCCTGGGTCCACTGTCTCTTTCCCAGAATCAAGGCATGAGACAGTGCTAATCTTGTACATGGTAACTTAACGTAACTAAATGCATTTCCTCAAGTTCTGTACTTTAGTTTGATTTTGAAAAAGTGGAAACATAATTTATTCCACTTTGTCCTGGATTTGAAATCTTTTATGGTCCATTGACAGCTTATTTGTCCCACAGTGGGGAATTTACAGAGTAACAGTAACAAACAAGAAAGTATGAAATGAAAAACATTACAATAGGTAAATATTGAAAAAAATAATTTCATAAAGAAACAATATGTACATATCAAGCACAACATAAAACTGGGAAAAATTCTACTGAAAGAGGTGATATTTACAGTTACCATACTTTTTGGTACTATTATTTTAAAGTTAATGTATTTTTATTTGACCCCCTGTCCAGTGAGTTATGAATCCAAAAAAGAGATTTTGTACAATTATGTTTATCACCAACTCAAAAAGTCTGATTTTATGAAAATTATCCTGTTTCCTGGGCTAGATTAAGTCCTTAAATCCTAAAAGTCTTATATGTTTATCTCAGATTTTAGAGCAACACTGTTTTTATTTCTGACTTGGTTGAAAATAAGAAAAAAAAATGGGGGGAAAAGGTGTTTTTTACCACTTTCTTCCTGAATCAACTTTTCAGATGTGTTGTAACATGGAATAGCCCATTGAATAAGAAGGGAGGGGGATTACCCAAAACCATCACTAAAGATGAAGCCTTTTGGTGTATTTTGAAGCATGTGAAGTAAGAGTTAGAAAAAAGAAATGCTTTCGGTTGAAGAGAACTTCATAAATCAGTTTTCAAGAGATGCTTTGGGGGCCCCAGGGAATCTTGGGGCCCCAGGCAACTGCCAGTGTTTGCCTAATTGTAGCTACGCCCCTGCATGAGCTTCTAAACAGCACACAGAATAAACAGAGAGGAGGTTTTCTTCCAGTGGCGTGGCGTGGAGATTTTTTTTGAGGAAGCCAAGTGGGACAAAGCCTCTTATCTGTATTTTTTTTTGGGGAGTGAGGTACATAAGAGGCTATGTTGCAGTTTGTATCGCTATTTCATGTAACGGAACGACCTGTTAGAGCGCCCAGAGAGCGCTCATTTTACTTACTTTGAACACCGACACACACGCCCTTTCACTCTCACACTCACTCACTCATTTACACACGTATATTGTCCTCTTGACTTAGCTTAAACATGTTAATTCATTCAACCGCCCCCTTAAACACACAACCGGCCGCTTCATGCACACTGCTCATGTGCTAACCTCCCTGATTTCATTCAGTGGCTCGATGATGACAATACTGTGATTTGATTTACAACTCAGCTTGGCTTCCTTGCGAACAACAGCGTGCAGTATCGTATTTTCACCACGCATTCACCACAGAACATTTACGAGGGCGCTGTTTTACACATTGTAAAATGCTCAATAACTCGAGGAGAGATGGAAGGAAGAGATGACAGTGACAAAACACAGAAGAAGTATCGAAACTGTTAAAAAGGAAAATTTTCATTAAATCACAGCTACAGTCTAAAAAAAGAGAGGAAGCATGGCTTCCCTTGGCCTCCGGGAGAAAACGCCACTGTTTTCTTCATGGTAACGTGTTTGTTAAACAGGTTAAAGGAACAGACAAAGCTCTGTAACTGTTTATGTTTTATTAAATTTATTACAGTGCACATGTGCAGACACACAAACAGCTGTCAAAGCTGACTGACAGATGATCCAGAGGTGATCAGACCTGATTCTGGTTCTGATTCTGGAGTATAAAGGTTGATCTATGGACTTTAAAAGAAGAAAAATAGAAGCTATGAGACAACATATGCTGCTCTAGACATCTTAGAAAGTAGAATCAAAAAAGATAATTTTTTTTGTGAGAGCAGAGTTATAAAATCTTGTGCAAGAATAGTAAAATGAGCTTTAACAAACCCAGAACAGTGGCATGAATCATGGTTGTGTAACAGCAATCAGCATCAGAGTCTGAAAATGGATCTGCTTTTAAGTTTTATTTCAGGATTCATGAGCACCAGGGAGAATTTATGAGGAGAAAGAGGAGGAAGAAGAACCTGTTTATCCCTGACTGAAACACATCCTCACCCTGCAGAGCACACGGTGAGAAAGAGCATGATGCATGTTCACATTCAAACAGATGCAGATCCTAAATTAATGATGCAAACTGCAAAGTAAACCACTTTCAATTAAAATCAGGAAGAGTGTGGTGTGAGGACATTTAAAAACCACTCAGCGGTTTAAAAGTGATCAGAGCATGCATTGGCTGTGGCTCATTCCATCTACAATGCTTGAACAGAAACTCCAAGTTAGTAAAGGCTTAAAGAAACTGAAGCTAACCTCCATGTTCTCATTCTTAGAGCATGTAATTGTTGATATCGTGAAACCAGAGCTGGACTGAATCTCTGCTGTGTGGATTTAAAACATCTCTCAGGAACCTCCTTGTTGCTGCAGACATGGGCATTAAAACAAACCCAGAGCCACAAATGTTCTCACCAGTGACGCGTCTATTTCAGGGTCTTAAATCAGCTATTAAAGTGCCACCCAGGTGGGATCTCTTAACAGCGGTGCCAGCTTCATGGGTGTCAGGGAAGTGTGTGTCATTAAAGGGGTCAAATCGATGGGGGCTATTTTAATGTGTCCAGTCTGGAAAAAGAAGTCCTGCAGTGCAGCCCTCATACTGTGGGTTACTTTTAAGAGCAATTTGGACTCAGAGCTGGGGATGAACTTGTTTTAGACCGGTTTCAGTGCTGAATATTGATAAAGAGCTGGGTCTTAGGCCTTCTGACTCATTCTGAGGACAAAGAGGAGAAGGGTCAGATTAAGGGCATAAGTGTTCCCTGAACAGATGAGTCTTCAAACATCTCTTAAAGTAGACTCAGTGGGTCGTATTGAGTTTGGTTATTTATTCATCACTTGGGAACAACAGAAAAGAGTCTGGCTAGAGATTGAGAGCCGCACTGGGCTGGGAGCACCAGGCGTCTTTCACAAGCACAACCTGGATGAGGGACCCCAGGTAGGCAGGAGCTGTTCTTGTCCCTGATTTTTCAGCCAGAAGAACAGCTTTGAATTTGATTTGAACTGCCATTGGAAGCCAACATGGAGCAAAATCTGAGGAATGACTCCAGCACCATGTTGAATCTTTGACACTATGAGCTAAAGCAGATCAGAAGGCTAAAGGGGGGCCACACAGGTACTGTGTCTTTCTGTGTAGTCCTTTTTTCAATTCAATTCAATTCACTTTATTTATCTTTTAGGAATTTCATTTGTGCAGAGCATCAGTGCGTGTACAATACAACATGCATTCAAACTGTCAACCTAAAAATACTGATAAAGGACAATTAATTAAAATGAATGAATGAGTAAATGAATAGAGCTAATAAAAAACAGTTGACTAAAATACAGAAGGTATATAAATAGGTAGATAAAAACAGATCCTAGTCATAGGCTCCTGCAAACATACATGGAGCAGACTTTCATGAACTTATTCCAGACGTGCAAAGTGCAAAACTACAGTGTGCAATTACAGACAGGTCAGGCATTCATGAGCCGGATGGATGTGGGTATGAAGCTGGACATGGCTCTCTTTGTCCTGAATGTCAGAGATCTGTATCTCTTGCCTGAGGGCAACAGATTGTAGTGACTGTGCAGTGTGTGCGTGGTATCTGAGGCTATGCGTCTACCTTTCAGTTTAACCCTTCTGTTGTAAATAGAATAGAATAGAATAGAATAGAATAGAATAGAATAGAATAGAATAGAAAATACTTTGTTTATCCTCGAGGGGAAATTCAGGAGTCACAGCAGCATTTATGAAAACAAAAGTAAGAAAGTGTATAGTAAGTGCAAAAAGGTCCATAAGAAAATAGATGACGACAGCCCGTCCACCACTCTCCAGCCCAGCCACTCTCCACCTCCACAGGGTCCAGGACTGAGCCTCCCCAGCAGTCTGTTCAGTCTCTGTCTCCTGGATCCTGTCTGCCCATAGCAGGCGAAGCTCCTCCAATGTGGCGCCGCCGTCCGATGTCAGCTCTGTCAGCCACGTCCGTGAACAGCACGATGCCGCTGGGCCAGCATGGCTAGCTCGTCCATCCCACCGGAGATAGATCCTACGCTCCCAACAACGATGGGTGGAAGGACAAGTCCACGTCGTCACCTCGCAGCTCACACCCGAGAACCAGCACGTCTTCCTCACCTTCTCCTCCTCAGCTCGAGGGAAATCATCAAGCCCTACACTAGTTAGCATTGACATGCTACAGGCTGCTAACAGCTGAGTTCACATGTAAACAATGCAGCCATGGTTACATGTAGGATCTCCAGACAAACACAGGAGCAAAAATAGTTTAAAAAACCTTCACCGAAGCCACAAAAAGTTTGGTGTCCATGACCAACAATGAACCATACAAAGTAATGATCCACTCCAAATACAAAGATGACGAAAAAGAGACGAATAAAATTACAAGAAACGGACAAAGACAAGAGAGCTGCTGCAACAGGTAGCTACTTGGGCAGCGCCTAGCAACGGAAAGAAATGGTGGTGAGTGAATCCTGCTCCAGTCCAATTAATTTACTGCTCAACAGCCACATTTACATGGAGCCAAATATTCCGAATAGAATTGGGTTAGAAGCCCAAACAGAATGAAAATGCTCCATATAAACACCTCATTCGGAATAAACAGGCCGAATCCCATTGGAATTTCATTCCAATGCACAGGGGTAGAATTTCCCTTTTCCCATTCCGATTAAAAGCAAAATCCTGTCATGTAAACGGTGAATGGGAAAGTTGTCAGGCTGGGTTCTGTCTGCGTACGCTCTGTCCTGACGTGAACAAGCAGTGACGTATGACGTTTACTCACATGGAAACATGGCGGCTTCCAAACAGAGCACACAGCACTGGTCTGCATCAGAAAGTTTGTTTTTAATACAAACTCTCAAAGAACTAGACATTGTTGCAGGCTTAGACGGTGGGAAAACAAGAAATACTGAAATATTTTAAAAAGTCCACGGAAAATATGGCACATGTAAACACCATAAGTCGCTTAACATGTAAACAGTTTGCCTGAGAGCTTCAATCGGAATGATTATGATCCGAATGAGAAAAAAGTCTGCATGTAAACGTGGCTAATGTTATGATTTTGTTGAGTGGGATGTGATGGATATTGGATAGTGAACCAAACCAGGCTGATATTTTGAAGGTGATGACAGATTCAATGAAGCATTTCTAGAAAGCTGTCAGGACTGACTGGTGAACCTGGAGCCTACGAAGCTTCCTCAGGAAAAAGAGGCGCTGCTGGCATTTGGAGAAGATGGTTTCACTGTTTAGGTGGAAGGTGAGTCTCTGACCAATTATTGCCAATTATATCCGAGGTATTTGAACGACTCGACCCTCTCTATCACCTGGTTGTTGACTGACAGTGAGGAGATGATGGTGGGTTTTTTTCGTAGGTCGACGGCCATTTCCTTAGTTTTTAGAGGATTGAGATCAAGACAGTTCTGCCTGCACCACTCTGCAAAAATGTCTATCTCATGCTGTAATTGTCCTGGTGTGTTAGCAGTGTCAATGATCACAGTGTCATCAGAATATTTGATCAATGTTATGGTGAGATGACGGATCCTTGTGGGGCTCCGGGGGAAACAGTCCTGGATGAGCTGAGGTGACCCTTAACCCTTACCCTCTGTTGTCTGTCAGTCAGGAAAGAGAGGGTCCAGAGTATCAGATGTGGGTTGACGTCCATCTTTAGTAACTTATGTCCCAGCAGATGAGGTTGCACAGTACTTTTACTGCATGAAGTGTCTCTGAATGAAATCCACAGGTCTGGACTAATCCATGTTTAACTTGTTTGGGTTATATTTCCAAGGACCTGGAAGACAACAGCATCTTTAGCTCAATCTCAGATCTTAGCTCTGTAAACCCATCCCAGTCCAGAAGAGGAGTGTTCTTCAGCAGCTGAGGAAACTGATCCATCAGTATTTCTTAACTTTAACTGATCCATCCAGCTGTCTGCTGCTGCTTCTTACTTCTTTTACTGGGATGGCCCAGCCAGAGCAAAGGTGGAGCTCTGTCTTCAAAGGTTTCATGCTGCACCAGCTGCATCACACTTTGACACACCACAGCAGGATTTATTAGCGAAGATTGTCTGAAGAGCTGGGCTTGAATATTTTTCTCCTAGCATCTTCCTGGTTCAGAGTCTTAACTGCGATTACAGAAATCCTCTGATTTGTTTGTACAATTGATCCTCTTCAGTTATTCATTCTAACGCCTAATACCAATCTGCTCCATGCTCTCTGGTGTAAACACACAAACACTGGATATTTTCTCACACGTGTTGGTTTCGATGGACTGTTTGCAGCAAAGTATTGTATCAATGCATAGATAAGGTCTGAGGCTGGTAGGATGATGGACAAAGGAGAGGCATACTGTTAGACACAAACATGTCAACAACACGATAAAATGGTAAAGCTAGAAGTTAAATATCAAGGGCCTCATTTTTAAGAGTATATGCATAGAATCCTTACTGGGATGTGGTTGCAGGGGCTTGTCATACTGGTACCTGGTGAAGGGTGGTGTCTACTACACCCTTCCTCTGGGGCCTGTGCTCGGGCTCCTGTGGCTGTGGCCGGCTCTCTGCTCCTGGTGCAGACTGCTCTTCTAATCGTGCTTCCTCCATCGGTTTACCTGTACTCAACTCAACTTTATCAGCTTCATCTATGTGTGTGTGTCTGCGTGCGTGTGTGTATGTTGCTCTGGGTGAGCGTGTGTGCAACTGTTAACCGTGGGTTTAAGGGTTGGGTGGGCATGTTTTTGATTGTTTTTAACTGCACTGTAAAGCACTTTGAGTTACATCTTTTGTATAAAAATCACTTTATAAATGAAGTTTTGATTAATTGATTGATCGATTTGTTGAAAAATTTGGAGCAGCTGGTGTTGATCAGAAGGGTTTTACTTAACACGTGCTACATCACTTCAAACTAATCGAGGCTAGCCAAAACGTTAGATCATTCTATCGGTCTACGATCTGAAACCCAGTGTGGCTGATGAGACACATTTGAAAAACGCAGCCTCACTCACCCCTCCCCTCCAAATTCCAAGATCCCGCCCCCCAGCTCGCATCACCCTTCTTCGCCTCCTAACAACACGCCCCCTCCGACAGAGCAAGAAACCGGCCGGCAGAAAATGTAACAAACAAGACAGTCATCCTCCTTGTAACACACGGTGGTAGCTTTTTCAATTGGACCGGCGCGATTAAAACCATGAATTAGCCGTCGAAGCAGGTCTGGCGTTGCCACTGCCAGCTGATCAGAGCAGAGCCGACTGTGGGCGAGGCTTTACCTTTCTCAGCGTGTCTTCACCAGCTCAGTATACAGTGCTAAAGATGTGTGGCTGACTTATGCTAAAATCTATTCACAGAGCTGACCCGTTCCGACCAGCAGCGTTCAGTCATTAGCCAGTATAGGCTCAGACTAACCAGAGTTATTCAGCTGACATCTCCCACTGTAGTAAACAAATTCGTTACCTGTTGCGGCAAACAGCTGTTTGCCAGCTGATACGTGAGGTGCAGCCTCAGTTTCCCTATGATTAGCACAACACACAGCCAAACTCCGTCTAAGATTTCTGTGGTTTTTAAGGAAGCACTTACCAGAGCAGGTACCTTTAATCCACCCTGGAGTGGTCCCGGTGGGTTTTTAAGTAGTTTGGCATGAGTTCGGCTACAGTAGGACTAGTAGTATCCACTGTTAAAGCTAATTAGTTTGTGTTTAGCCCTATGTGTTACTGTTGCTGTGAGCACACCCGTCCTGTCAGCTGGTTCGTGTGCACGTTAATTGTTAAGCTGTGTAGAATCAAGCAGGAGGAAAGGAGACGGTAAATGTGAGCAGGTCAGATCAGTTTGGGTTTCTCATCAAGCTATCTACTGAGCTGTGTGTGTACCAAAATCCAAGAGCTGAACAGACAGCCGGTAAGGTCACACTTATTTCTTTTGTGGATACAGCAAGGCACTTATTGTGGTGGTGAGACACTGTGGCCTGGGGAAGAAATGTTTGTGATTGTGTTGGATTCATGGCCGCTAGTGAAGAAATTAGAGAAAGTGATCATTTTTCTGCCTGATAGGTCAAACTGAGGGTTTCACTGTTCAACAGAAACTCAGCTGTCTCTGCGTCAGTCGGTCATCTCTGGCTCCATGACGCTTCGATAGCTGAGCAGCTAGCTGACGTGAGGAGGGCAGTGGGGAAGGACGAGGTGGGACCATGGGCGTGACGGTGCAGAGTGAGGGAGATGGATTGGATGGACTCACGTACCTATCCGTAACTAGTATGCAGCTTTGCAGCAGATATACTGAATGGATTTTTTTTGTTCTTTTTGGTCTTTATATTGTGTAGATTGGACCATAGGACCATTACAGCCCTATAACCGGTATTATTAAGATGTACAAAGCTTCCAAATCGTAGACCATAGCTTTAAGACTCTGGGTCTTTACCATGTTAAATGGCTGTCATGGTGCACAGTCTGGCTATGGTTAAATAAATGTTCTTGTCAGAACTTCACTACCTTATTATTCTGGCTCATGCTCAGGCAGTGTTATGTTTATACCTGTCATTCAACCACAGTCCAATTCACTTTATTCCACTGGTGCAATTTATCTGGATGGGTTTTCTTTTTTTGTGTGTGTGTATGTGTGTGTGTGTATGTTTTTTTTATTTTTTTTAAATGACGGGCTGGAATGAAAACAAGCTGAAATGAAACAGGAGTAATTTGGTTATTCTTTAAATGTTGGGAGTAGAAAGCACAGATATTTGTCTGAAAATGTAGAGAGTAGAGGTGAAAAGTCAGCTAAAAAACACCAGTTTCTGAATTTCTACTTAAATAACGTAATAAAGAATTTTTACTTCATTACTTGAAACCTCTGTGTATAAGACACATCTTAGTGGAGCTTTGGTCAGCTCCAGCAGGACAAACCCACTCTCTGTGCTCACTGAACTGGACGTGCTTTCATCAAACTGTCTGATGGGTAGATTGTGTTTCTGGAGCCAGTCCTCCCTTTGTCCTTCCTATCATGAAGTTTACATTTCACCACACTGCTCTTCCTCTCCTCTCCTCCCGCCTCGTACTGGGTGTCTTTCTGTAATTACAGCAGCTGTTCCCTTCGTGGACCGGCTCTCTTGAGAGTCCCCATCCACATTTCCTCCTCAAATTAGACCCATGTGTGATTAGATCTGGAAGGTGTTGGTGTGACGCAGCACACAAAGCTGTCAGGATCAATCAAAGTGATGTTGAGGCTCTCTACATGCAAAGCTGGGTTTCCCCCATCAGATGTGTGTTCAGTGTGTGTGAAGTGTGTGTTAGACAGAGAGAAAGACAGTGAGGGGGGTTGAAGTGACAAAGCTGCTGGGAGCTAGCTTCACACAGACGTTTTATTGATGAAGCTGAACAGAAACAGTCTGTAGTCTAAACCCAGAGAGCTGTAGTGACAGTACTGCAGTCTGCCACGCTTCTCCACAAATGCTCAGTCTCTGGGTTTTTATCTTGTGCTGAGTTTTCCTGTTCCCCCGAAGACACACACTGGTGTAGGGATACTGCTAGATTCACATAAATGGTCTAAATGGATTGCATGCTCCTGTTATAGACTAGAATAGAATAGAATAGAATAGAATAGAATAGAATAGAATAGAATAGAATAGAATAGAACTTTATTGTCATTGTAACAAGTACATCAAATTTGAAGTCACAGCTGCAAACAAGAAAAAATAAGTAAGAAAGTGTCTAGAAAGTGCAAAAATCTCCATAAGAAAACAGATGCTGACAGCTTGTCCATCATTGTCCAGTTCAGCCAGCCTCCGCCTCCACAGGGTCCAGGACTGAGCTTCTTCTGTCGTGCTCCATCTCTGTCTCCTGGATCCTGCTCACAGCAGGTGAAGTTCTTCCAATGTGGCGTTGGTGTCTGACGTTAGCTCTGTTAGCCATGTCTGTGAATAGCATGATGCTACTCTGCCCTCTGGTATTCCCTCTGTTGCTGGGTAAGCACAGCTAGCGCATCCATCTTATTGGAGATAGATCTTACGTTCCCAATAACGATGGATGGAAGGACAGGTCCATGTCATCACTTCTTAGCTCATACCTGAGAACCAACATGTCGTCCTCACCTTCTCCTCACCTTGTGGGAAGACATCAGGCTTTACACCAGTTAGCATTGACATGTTACAGGCGGCAAACAGCTGAGTTCACATGTAAACAATTCAGCCATGGCTACATGAAGGATCTCCAGACAAACACAGGAGCAAAAATAGTTTATGTTATGTTCCATTGAGACGACAGGTTGACCACATAGAGTCTACATCCATGTTTTACCTTCCCTTACCCTTTTTTTTACTCCATGGGCGTGATCTCTACTGAGATTCTAAATAAGTACTAAATAGGGTGTACAAACTAAAAAATTGATCTTTTAGTGGGCATGCTCAGTTGATCACAGTTGCAAACTGCCCTTTTCAAAAAGGATTTGGTGCATGCTACCTGCTGTCACCATGGAGAATGAAGTTTGAAGTCATAGGGTTAGAAAAATCAGGTGGATGGGTTAAGCCTGGCTCACACTACAGGATTTTAAAAATCTTATAAGATTCTGAAATCGGGTTGTATCTCACACATAAGAAGAATCTTCACAGATCATCTTCTCTTAAATCTTAAGCACACCCTAACTACAAGATTTGAAAATACTGACCAGCACACACTACAGGATTTCACCAAGATTTTTTGACCAGAGAGAGTGATGCACCACATGTGCTCAGTTGTTTGATCTGGGGTTTTTAGTTCACTGGTGGGACAGGAGGAGAGAGAAGCGGAGCTGTCTGCAGCGGTGCCTTTCATCCATTACGCGCACGCAGAGGGACAGAGGTGAAACTGTTGCTGTATCAGCCAATAATGGCATGATCTCACACCCATCACTGATAAAACAACAGTTTGTTACTGCATGAAAATGGCCTGGTTGTGTGTTATTTTTAAAGACATTATTGAACTGTCTTGAGTGGGCCAGTGGAGCGCGCAGTCAGCTGACCCGGAGCCTTTCAGTTGCACTTTGAGCCTGCGTTTGTTGTCTGTTGTCCGGTCTCTTGTAAGGGGGCTCTCTCTCTCTCTCTCTCTCTCTCTCTCTCGTTCTCTCTCTCTCTCTCTCTCTCTCTCTCTCTCTCTCTCTTGGCTGTTGTCATCCTCAGTGAGAATGAATGTTGTAATCATCCAGATAAATATCAGACATGTTTGAAAATTATCAGGGCGGCTCTGACGAGTCTGTGAGACGATCGTGGGGCTAAAGATTCATCTGTCAACCGCTCACACTAGAAGATAATCTTGGCTGAACGTCGGGGCTGATTTTAGTCCTCGCCCAGATTTCTCTAATTTTGACAGTCCAAATATGTTGAAACACACACGAAAAATTTTCTCTTTGCCTCCGTCTGGCCACGATGACCTCAGCCTTTTGTGTGTAACGCTGTTCTGGTTTGCACCTGCCTTTCTAATGTGCTAGATATAGATGCTAAAACAGTGACCTCTAACAGTTTCCAGTTTGATGAATGACTCTGAGGGCGAAAATGATCACATTTCATCTCCTCCCAGAATTCTGTGTGTTCTGATGATCTGCATCTATTCTGCATATTCATGAAGACAAACGCGCAAAATGGACTCCTCATGCTCTTTTGCTGATTAGACAGACGCAATCCTCAGCGCACCCAGTTCGTACATCAGCTTTGCATGATCCATCAAGCTTTCACATGTTTTTGTACATACAGACCTGTAGTCGATTAGACACAGACTCTCTGTTGCTGCCAAGCTTTATCCAGTAGTGACACTTGATAAAAAAGAACAACAGCTTCTGCACCTTGGTTTTCCACCTGAGTGGGCTTAAAATAATCTGTCTTTATTTTTAGCTTGCTGTTCTCTTGATAGTATATGATAAAAAAAAGCTGCAATTTTTTTTTTCTTTTTTAAGATCCACTTCTCTGTCAGGATGAATTAGTCAGATGAAACTAGCAAGAAGGAAGAAGAGGGAAGACAGAGTGTCATGTTAGCATTAAACAGAATCCCTCCTCTCTGCTCTGACGTGAGTCGGCAGTAAACAGTCAGCTCATAAATCTCTGATTGGAAGTCAGTTTAGTTTGTCTGCATGAGTCACACAACAGGACTCATTCTTAGAGATGTCACTTCAGTTTGTGGGGCAGGATGAGAGACTTGGAGAAGCTATTTTTTTAATGGTGTTTTTTCCAAGTCAGGTTTTTTAACAAGACATGTCTGCCTGTGATCTATCATCTGATTTCTCCACCTCTGCAGCTTCAAACTTCATTTGGAAAAGAGGTGAGTTGTATGACATACATCTAAGTGTCACTCCTACTCTGCTTTCCCACACTGCCTTGCAGGGTACCTCTAACTGGGTGCTCAGTATCTTCCCACGCTGCTATCCTGACAGAGCTACTTTTTCCACGCTGCCTTACAGGGTACCTTTAACCGTGCACTAAGTTATTTTCCCACACTGCTTTCCTGACAGGGTACATTTTCGCACTGCCTTACAGGGTACCTTTTACTGTTCACCTCAGTTAGTTCCCCATACTGCGATCCTGACAGGGTACCTCACAGATAGTTTGTCACTCTCAAATGATGTCTTTGTTCTAAATTCCTCAAATACTTAAACTACTTCTTATTGGAAATGTGACGCTATCAATCTGACCAAAATACACTAAAATTATTAATCTGACTCCATTCTCCTCTCACCTCTTTCCGCGCAGTTCGTTGATGGGGAAGGATCAGGAGACGTCCTGGTTCTCAGTTGAACACAAATTTATTAACAGGTCAAGAATATGCATTTACAGAGATCTCTGGTGCAGCCTCATTTCCCTGTTCCCTACATGTTGCAGAGACAGTTCATGAGACTGACCCTGACTCTCTCTCTCAGCACCAATATATAGTCACTAACAGAGTTTTTCTAAAGAATGTAGGTTGAGTCGTCTTCTTATTGGCTCTCCAGGTGTTGTCCCCCTCTGATTGGCTGCTGGCCGTCTTCTGTCTCTGTCTGTGACTGGCATTCATCAAGTGGGTGATCAGCCCCCCTTCACTTATCTGTAGAGAAACTGTTAGACACACAAATCTCGCTTCCTTCCTTCCTTTGATTGTTTACCTTCCTCGCTTCGACTGAAACACCTCAACTCTAATTAAGTAATTGCTGACTTGCATTATTAGTGTTACACAGTTACTTCTTTATATTATTGGGTATAAACATTAACTTCACTTGTGGTCACTCTACACTCTGGGTGCTCCATAAAATCCCAGGAGTCCCCAGCCCCCCTCAAGTGTCCTGCAATTCATACCAACAACAATGAGCACATGTGTACAACCAAGTAAGTAAAAGCACATCTGTATATTATTGTTAATAAAAACATGTCTACATGGGCTATAAATTCTTTCAGTGGCAGGAGGTAGCATGGGCTGAATCTTCATTTAAAAAGTGCGGTTTGCTCCTGTTATCAATTGAGTATGCAGTCTGAGCAGATCACCTGCAACATGCCCACTGATAGCATGTGCAATTTTTTTAGTAGATCAGGCCCTTAATCTGCACATGCAAAGTATCAGCTGGATTCTCTGAATAGCCTTTCTTTAGATGGAGTCATAAATACAACCTGAACTGCCGGGAGCCACGTGAGGATCATTAGGTCCACTCAGGCAACTCAATGATAGCCCTCTGTAAGTCGGCCTCTTGGGGTTCATTATAAACTGCAAACATTACAGATGTTCTTTACACAAAGCTGAGAGCTGCTGTGTCCTGTAATGGGTCTAATAGATCAACATTATAATGCGAGAAAACAGCATATCCCATCCACCCACCCGCTCATTCTTACTCCAATAACAGTACAGGCCCTCAGGCTGCAGCACCGCGCAGCATTTATTTTCATTGCTGCTACTGCTGCCGCTGTGTGAGTGCATATCTGTTTGTGTTTGCATATATTAGACTTTGTGCATGTGTGTTTGCAGCACAGAAATGAACCCGAGGACCTGAGCTGCAGAAAGGGACCTCTACAGTACGAAGAGCAGAGATCAAACGATGAGAAACACACTCTTCCTCTTTACCCCTCAAGATTTTATACAGCAGCACAACATGAAACAAACAACAAGAAATAAACAAAGACACAAAGCTTTTTTTCCTCTTCTGTGTTTAGTCCTACAACAGTCATGTACTGTATCCCTCTGTCTCTAAACGTGTTCAGCACAGGCACAGGAGGGTGCGCGTGCACACACACACACACACACACACACACACACACACACACACACACACACACACACACACACACACACACACAAACACACACACACACACACACACACACACACACACACACACACTTGATGCAGGGATCAAAGTGCAAATAGAAAACTCCAGCGTGTTCTTCCACTCAGCAGCTTGTTTGGAGCGTTTGGAGTCAAAGTGAAATGCCAGGGCAGAAAGCTTCATCACTCCAGTCTGAGCACAGTGAGGGGACGTGACATCTGCCTACAAAATAAATAAATAAATAAATGTTTTTAGATAAAACTTGACAGGCATGTGTCAGTGGGTGAAAGAGCTGACTTAAAGTCTGCAGCTGTGTGTTAAATGACAGAAATGTCAGCCTTAGATGTTCAGAAGAGCTGTTTGTCAAACAATCTGAGAGTTCTTCCAAGGACTTCCTTTTCCCCCTTTGAGGGAGGAGTAAAAACAGCATTTTAGCATTTTTTTTTAAAATTAACCATCTGGGGTCTGTTTCACAAAGCAGTTTCAATAAAAGGGCAACTCAGTTTTTTAACACCTTGACCTTATTTATAGGTGTGTGCATGCTCGTATACTCACTCAGACAAACATCGTGCAGCTCGGAGTCCTTCAGAAGTTATTTAGATCTTATCGATTTTAGCCGCACTTAGCGGGGGCCACGGCAAAGGAGCTTCAGCGCGGAACATAATCTCTGCAAAATCGCTCATTTTGGCTATATTTTTTCATCCATCGCCAGTGTTATCACAAACACAGTCCTCTTCTATTGTCATAGGCGAACACTGTCCACAAGCGCACCACCAGTTCACATTGAGTCGTGGACGTGCTCCTGTTTGCTGTTCTCGAGCCAGCTCTTCGTCTCTCTCCCTCTGCATCCTTCTTTCATAGAGCTCCTCGTCCGTGTGCTCAGGCTCAAACCGGTAAGGACAACCGTCAAACTCAAAGTTGTTGACTGACTCTTCCACATCAGAAAAATATTCTGCTATGTTGCTCAGCAGTGTCGGCAAAAAGTAAATTAGCTGTACCTTTGTGTCGCGCGGCTATGACGTCATCTAAAGTTTGTTTACCAGGTCAGCTCTGGGTCAGCTGACCCACCTGACGGTGGACGAGCTGACTTTATGATAACACTGGCGATGGATGAAAAAATATAGCCGAAATGAGCGATTTTGCAGAGATTATGTCCCACGCTGAAGCGTCTCAATCCCCCTCAGCTCACAGTCCCCCTCAGCTCACAGTCCCCCTTAGCTCTCAGTCCCCCTCAGCTCACAATCCCCTCAGCTCTCAGTCCAACTCAGCTCTCAGTCCCCCTCAGCTCACAATCCCCTCAGCTCTCAGTCCAACTCAGCTCTCAGTCCCCCTCAGCTCACAGTCCCCCTCAGCTCACAGTCCCCCTCAGTTCTCATTACATTGCAGCTCTCATTCCTCCTCAGCTCTCAGAACCCCTCAGTTCTCAGAACCCCTCAGCTCTCAGAACCCCTCAGCTCTCAGATCACCTCAGCTCTCAGTTCCCCTTATCGCGCAGTCCCCCTTTAGCTCTTAGTTACCCCCAGCTCTGCTCCATTTTCAGTACGCTTCAGCTTTTAGTCCGCCACAGCTCTCATTCCCCCTCAGCTCTTAGTGCCCCTCACATCTCAATCCCCCTCAGCTCTCAGTCTCCCATCACTCTGTTTTCAGCACCTGCTAGCTTTCAGCCCCCCTCAGTTCTCAGTACCCCACATTTTACACATTTTGAATTTCACTGTGCCATTTTTTTATTGAAATTATTTTCTTTTTGAATCCTTTTTTTTTTTGTCTAGTTTGGTTTTTATCAGTTTCATTTTTCTTAAAGCTGTAGTCTTTTGAACCTGTATTTGTAATACAATAAGCAAAAATAAATGTTGTTAGAGTGTGGGCTCACATAATCCTCAGTACCCTGCTCGGGGCACCCCAGTCTAAAAAGTCTGGGCACGCCCCTGCTTGCCACCGGGTGCCCCGTTGTAGCCTACGTTATGTTGCTCTGCTCCTCAGCGGATGGATTTGTGCTGAACAGAGGGTTCAGCTCTTGGAATAGAGGGAGTTACAATGAAAGACAGGACTCATCTTTCCCCAGGTAAAAATCAAACAACTTCTCAAGCGTTTATGGCCGCAGTGCGAGAATCTCTCTCTGATTGATTCCTGAATGTTTGAGTCATTTATCTTAAGCTGCTACGTGCTTATGAAAGTGACACATACAAGTTCATGCACCACAGCTCTCGCTCTTGGAGGCCCCCTGGTGGCGACGGGGCCCTAAGCTGTCACTTATGTCGCTTATAACTCGGGTTGGCACTGTAGCTGGCTACTAAATTACATTCCTGTACAAACTGAAAAAGTTTACTTGTTGCCATGTCTCAAAGTGTAGCTCTACCTAACTGTTGATGAATACCTTACCTCGCGGCGTTGTATCTGGTAAAAAGGTTTCTTGAAAAAAGAAATTTGTTTCAATCCTATCTCCTTTTCATTCCAAAACAAACACAGGTGTCGTTAAAAGTCATGTCTTTGCTACAGTGTGAATGAGACTCCGGGCCAGAGGGTGGCGCGGCAGTCTACTTAAAGCAAATCCTCCTCAGAGCATCTTTAATGAGGTCCTGATTGGGTGATCCCTGATCATGTGTTCAAGATGAAATATGTGAGGGTTTTAAGGGATCAAATGAATTCTTACGAAAAGTATGTGATACCAAAAAATAAAGCAAATTTAGATTTGGGAGACACATTTTTTTTTTATTTAACACTTAAACATGTTGTGAAAACACAAACAAAATAAAAAGTAACTTTATTTCGTTAGAGAGAAATCATTTAAGTTTGAAAATAGTTTACAATGACTGAGCA
Source organism: Halichoeres trimaculatus (assembly GCF_033239565.1). NCBI lineage: Eukaryota > Metazoa > Chordata > Actinopteri > Labriformes > Labridae > Halichoeres > Halichoeres trimaculatus. The sequence continues at coordinate 2,714,518 of NW_027437191.1, read as the reverse complement.
TCTCACACAACATAGTGTGGAGACTGGCCTTTTCAGTTAGAGAAAGTAGTTCACGTAAAGTTGGTATCACTTTGCAGAAGTTGAACTTCTGATGTGCTGCTCACACAGAGAGTTGAACGCACAGCTCTGCAGGTTTCTTCAGGATGTTCTTCAACAGGCACTCTTCTTTACACAACACAGAGCATGTTCAGCAAACCCAGCAAACACAAACTGCTCTTTGTTCCCTTTAACAGAAAGGAATTACAAATGAATCAGTTTCCTCTTTCTGCCCAGCTGCTGTGTGCCGCTTTGGGTCTGCTTTTTCCTCTCATTATGCTAATGTAGTATCATCTGGCTCTGTGTGGAAGAGGCAGAAGCACAGCAGACCACCTGTACCCTGGCTAAATGTAAAGCAGTTGCAACTGGAGACCCAGCATGGCACAGCTTTCTGGGTACAGGTAGCTTATTCACAGGTCCCAGAATCCTCCAGCGTCTTCCAGGGAGAGAAAGTTAGTATGCAGAATATTTGACTTCTTTTGGCAGCTGCTGGCTTAGCATATGTCTGCAAAGCACAGAGTTCCCGAAACAGCCGAGGGTTTCACAGATGGGGCCCCACAAGACGTGCATTTCATTGAATACTTTCTAGAGTTTTCAGGTTTTTGCTGAACTGATAATTAAACAATGAGATGAAGCTGAAGCTGCACCACTCCGTTCTTTATTTTAAAGAGTATTAAGCAAAATGCCTTTCTTTGTGAAGTATTTTGGTTGTACAACTTGCAAAGGGCTAAATGAGTGCTTAAGACAACAGAAGACAGAGAGAGCAACCAGCAGACACAGGAACATTTCACAGCTGAGGAGTTAGTGAAGACCACTGGGTGTAGAAAACAAAGACACTGTGACTGTGGACTCACCCACTGCTTTATGAAGTGATGCTCTGAGGCCCAGAAACAGCAGTCACCCAAGCTTCCCCCTGTTAGCTTTCAGCTAAGGTAGAGTCTGACAAAGAGGTAGAGTTAAGGACCAATCCCAATTCTACCTCATAGCCCTTGGTTTTTATGTGTGCACGCCTAGTGAAGTGGTGTCCCAATCCTCTGTAAGGTAAAGGTGAAGAGCTACACAGCCCTACACAAAGACAAACTTCACTTGAAACCAAGGGGTCTGACAAATTTCCCATGATCTTTATATTTTTATCCGATATCCAATCCTTTGCTCCCCCACGTAAATATTAGCCATATTTTTAATTGTTTTTTGAAATTTCTCATTATAACAATTTAGCTAATGCTGCTATAGCTACACCAATGTCAGAGCAGGGCAACAGATTCACAGCAAACAGACTTCACTACAATGAACTGCATTTCATGAAGCACAAGACAGATAAGCTGCATTCAGGAGCCGCATTAGCTACATAAGCTATGATAAGCTAACATTACAGTATTCAGAAGATACATAATAAAGCCTCTGAATACTGTGACGTTAGCTTAACATTAACTTTTTTTATACCTTAGCTGTCTCAGCAAATGCAACTGCATATTTCTATAGAATCCACCAAATGGTGATGTAAGCATGACATGTGGGACAAATGCTCTCTAAAGAAAACCCTTTTGGAAAAAGGTGCTTGCCACTCAAAATATAAAGATGGTGGCCATTCTTTAATTTTGGCCTCCATTTCAATCAGTCATCAATCAATCTCCATTTATATGGCCCTAAATGAACAACAACAACAACAACATGAACATGTTTTGAGCTTTTTACCAAACATTAAAAAAAAAAAAAAAAAAAAGCCATTTGTTAGGAGCCATGAAGTCACATTAAATCTCTCCTGAACCTTCGGATCTGGAGAGATTTAATGTGACTTCATGGCTCTTAACGACTGGCTTTTTTTTTTTTTTAATATTGTACTTGATTGTTGTATTGTTGTTTATCTGTGTGTCTTGTCTGGACTATTGAGTTCCTGCCTGCAAACCAAATTTACCACAAGGTATAAATAAAGAAACCTTTGAACCTTTGAACCTTTGATCAGGACACAATAAGAAGTCTGAAGAAGGATGAGTAAAGTAGCACAGCTGTGAATGAAACTGAATGGACAGTGCTACAAAAACTAATCCAAATTCAAACCAACACTTGAAGAGATTCCAGAACAAAAAGTTTGGCAACTATTGTTGCCAGCAGGATAAACAGAGTGATAGACCACATTCATGTTTGGGATACAACTAGATTCAGGTCCAGCTCTATAGTTCATCCAGTGCCACCAAGTCCTGTCTGACCTGTGACCTTTCAGGTCAGCATACATGAACAAGTCAAGTAATTGCTCAACTTGTCGGACAGAGCTACCGTCAAACCACTGGTTGTGTTCTAAAAGTATCATGACCTCAGGGCAGGTTGAACTGACGGTCAGTCAAAGTCAGACCCTGCCATCAGTTTGGGTTCAGCAAATGTTTCCCACAGCTCTGTTACTCAGGGATGACAAACAGCTGTGATAGCACAGCTCTGAGCTCAAACATGTCATAAACTTGAAATGAAATCCCCATGACTGATGAATGACAGTAGAAATATGAATGTGCCTAACCTGAGCCTATGGCCTGAATGTGTGTGTGTGTGTGTGTGTGTGTGTGTGTGTGTGTGTGTGTGTGTGTGTGTGTGTGTGTGTGTGTGTGTGTGTGTGTGTGTGTGTGTGTGATGTAATATTATTAAGTGCTGTGTACTAGAGCAGCTTCTACCTTCAACATTACAAACAAAAGGAACCCTGGTCTTCTTCAAGGTGAATCTCCTTCACATCCCTTCCACTGATTGTCCTCCATCATCCACCCTCCAAATCTGTTCCTCAACAGATGATCACACCACGTGAAAAGTCTCGTCTTATTGGCAGTGTGAGTGAAACTTCTCGCCTGAAGGTGGCGCTGCAGTCTGATTAAAACAGATCCCCCTCAAAGCATCTTAAAACTGCACAGTGTTGCCCAGCAGCAGCCCACACCCACAGCCTCCAACCTTTACTATGTGAACACACTCACTAAACGAACAACTCGATAGCTGTGCACCTGACTAAGCATTTTGGCACAGGCTCATCGTGTGTATTTGACGCATACAGTGGGAAAATAAGCATTGAACATGTCAACTTTTTTCTCACTACATTTATCTCCAAAGCTGCAATTCAAACGAAATTTCAACCAGACATTGGTATTAACTCAAATAACCCACACATGTAAAGAAATCACAACGTTCAGGTCCGTAAATAATGGTTAAGTGGAATTGAGTGCGATAACACAGGAAAAAAGTATTGAACACACCATGGAAAGGCTGTATACTTTGGCAAGGAAATGCACCATACCACCTGAAATCTGTCTGTAATTATTACTTCCAATTAGTGCAAACCAACATCAGCTGGGCTAGAGCAAATTAATGGTCCTATAAAAAAGATCATTTTCCACCGAGCAGATAAATAAGACACATCTCATGATGGGTAAAGGCAAAGAGCTCTTTGAAGGCATTTGCAGCCTGATCAGAATGGAACTGGTTACAGACTTATATCAAAGCACCTGAATATTCCAGTCAGCTACGTTGGGGCCATTATTCCCAAGTGGAAGAAGCACAACCTTACCATCAACAGGCCACACACAGGAGCTCCTTGAAGATTTCTGACTAGGAAGTCAGAAAGATAGTCGGAAGAGTACTCAACGAGCCAAGGACCACCCTGAAAGTGCTCCAGAAAGACTTGGAGGCAGCAGGTACAATTGTTACAGAGAAGACAATAGGCAACGGAATGCACTCCACTGCCATAGCCTCTATGGACGCTCAGCCCGCAAGACTCCATTCCTCAGGAAAAGGCATGTTGAAGCTCGTTTAAAGTTTGCTTAACAGCATCTTGACAAGCCTGTAAAAACTGAACTTTTTGGATGTCATACTACATTCCATGTTTGGAGGAGAATTAGCACTGCACATCAGCCAAAAAACACTACACCAACAGTGAAGTTTGGAGGTGGAAGCATCATGGCATGGGGTTCTTTCTCATCTCATGGTGTTGGCAAACTTCATATAATTGATGGAGCAATGAATGAAACCATGGATCGTGAGATTCTTGATATGGATCTGCTGCCATCCACCAGGATGATGAAGATGAGACGTGGCTGGACCTTCCAGCAGGACAACGATCCAAAGCACACGGCAAAGTTGACTCTCAAATGGTTTCAAAAAAGAAAATCAATCTGTTAGAATGGCCTAGTTAATCACCTGACTTATATCCAATTGAACATTTGTGGGAAGAACTAAAGACAGAGGGTTCACCAGAGGGCACCAAAGAATATTCCAGATTTAAAGACAATCTGTGCAGAGGAAGGGGCCAAAATCACACCTGAGCAGTGTGGGCGATTAGTTAAAACATAGAAGAAGTGTCTGGAAGCTGTCATTGCAATCAAAGGCTTCTCCACTAAGTATTAGATGAGTCTCAGTTCCTGTGTTCAATACTTTTTTATCACACTCAATTCCACATAATCATTATTTATGGAGCTGGACATTGTGATTTCTTTTCATGTGTGAATTATTTGAGTCAATTCCAACGTCTGCTAGAAATTTTGTTTGAATTGCATCTTTGGGAATCAATGATATGAGAAAAAAGTTGATGGGTTCAATACTTATTTTCCCCACTTGCAGCCAAGATTCAAGTGGCCGCTTATTCAAGCCATGCTTACCAGTGGTAGCCTAGCCTTTTTTAGCCATCTTCATGGAATACCCCGTGGTTAGCAGAAAGCTAACTCTTGTTGCTCTTTTTCCTGTGCTGCTGTCCAAGTTCCTGAAAGCAAGAGAAAGTCGATCCAAGCTTCACCCTTGTGTAGGAAAAAGCTTTATCTGTTCGGTGTTTCATTTCACTTTGATTATGTGTATCTTCCACTGTGTTTCATTCACCATTGTAACAAACTGCTTCCACTTGCTGTCACCAACACGCAAAGTCACTGGTGCACTGGGCGCTCTGTGATTGGCTGATGTCTACCCTCCACACACAAACGTCTCAATACAACCAATCATCAGCATCCATGCAGAGGAGAGGGTCAAGACAGACACATGCACTGACACACAGGCATGGAGGCTCATAGGAGACGATTGAGCAGGATTATTCCTGTCAAAGTTGACTTTTATTCTTCATCAAAATCCTGCAGGTTTTAACCATACCTTTAACTATATCTGCTTACTAACTCTTTGTTTAAGCATCACTTGGTTCCTTGGCCAAACACTTTCTCTTTCAGTCACTAGAACACAAACACAGTCTCTGCTATAAGCTGCTCTGTTTCTGCTCTTCTATTTCAGTCCATATTCATTAACGTTTCTTCAGATGGGGAGCAGAGTTCAACTTCAAGGCTCACCAGGCTCAAACAAGATGAGATGAAAGTATTTCTGTGTTGATATTGATTGCAGTGCAGTACCCTGAAGTTTTCTTATCGCAGCAAAGTCCAAGACAGTTTATTAAGAAGTTCATTAACTTCTTCAGCCTAACACATGAAACATCTGCACTGAAACACTAATTAGACCATGCTGTGACTCCCTCATGTTGGAAACCCATTCAGTTCTGCCAGTGAATGTAATAGTTGATCGAAACATAATGTCTTCTTGAAATTCATAGAAAATCCATCAGGCACAGAGGTGATTTGTACTGAATGTTTTAAATCTAGGTTTGCTTGCTCTCAACCTATCTCAACTTTTCTCACAGCTCACAGGATGTGTTTTGGAGCCAGTGAGCTGTGGAAAGGTGTTGTTGTTTCAATGTGGAGATGGTCTGTTCATCAGCTGATCAAAGTTTAAGACCACATGGAAAAATAACCTGAAACCCCTTGAAACAGAAATCAAAGTGTCAAAAAAACGGACTCAGTGATGAGGAGCTCCACTTTCTGATAATCTCTTCATGCTCGATGCAAGCGTTTCCGGGAGGCTGTGTGAAAGTTGCTCCAAGTGGTGAAGATGTCTACATGGAGGATCATCCAGTGCCTGGACCTGATGTCTATTTCTGTAAACGTTCCTCCCCATCCATCCCCAAATGTTCTCAGTTAATGGTAAATGGACCAGTACTTATATAGCACTAGTCTCTCTGACCACTCTTTACACTGTCAGTCTCATTCACAACATATTACACACTGAGAGCCATCACTAAATAACTTATTAGCACCCATTCATACATCCACTCACCAACAGTGGGAGCAATTTGGGGTGCGGGGTCTTGCTCAAGGACACTTCAGCATGTGAATGCGGGAAATGAGATCGAACTCCCGACCTTCTGGTTGAAACTCAATGCACCGCTGAGCCACAGCCAGCCCTGTGTGTGATTTAGATCAGGGGAACACACGGGATGGTCTCAAAGAGTGAGCTGATTCCTCTGAAGAAGTCCTTTGTCAGGTGGCCATTGTGACCTGCAGCGTTGTCCTGTTGAAAAACCCAGTCATTACCCGCAGACCAGGGCCCTCAGTCATGAAGGTCCCCCTGCAACATCTCCACATGCCCAGCTGCTGTTTGGTGGCCCTGACCAACCTGAAGCTCCATTGTTCCATTGAAGGGAAAAGCCCGGATCATGATGGCGCCCCCTCCACTGTCCTGTGCCGCCATGAAAACATCTCCAGTGGGATTTCCTCATCATGTTGGTAACGCTGAAGCCATCATGACCTTCAAGGTTCAGGTTTTTCTCCTCAGAGAATCAAACTTTCTTCACCTTTCAGTGTCCCATGTTTGCTGCTCTCTAAAAAAGCCTAAATGGCGAGTTTGTGGCGTTGAAGGAGACGAGGCCTTTGTAGACATGCCAATTAGATCCTCTGGCTCAGCTCTGGTGATAGAGCTTTGGGTCTACCTCAGGACTTTTTTCATCCATAACCCTCAGGATCTTTGAAGAAATTCAAAATGTCTGTCTTACTGCGTCCCACCTCAGCAGAGATGACATGTTGAGAGAGGACTTGATGATGCTGCTCAACAATCTGACCATGTTCACAGAGAGAAAGCCTTTTAGCTTTTGCCATCAGGAGGTCAGAGTGAATATCTGACAGGAAATCACATGAATCCACAAACTCTGAGGACTAACAAAGATGAATGAGTTGAACACGTGATCCGGGCTCACAGCTGTGTTTGCCAAAACAAAGGAAGAACTGGGAGATAAAACAAAAACACTGGGAGTGAAAGTGCAAATTCTATCAAACTGTACCACTTTGACATCATCAGAGCATGGTACGTCTTTCAAACTCAGTGTTATAGTTACAGGTCTAATGAAGACAGAAACATAATTCAGTCCAACAGCTCTGCCAAACCTGTTTCTGATGAAGTATGATGTCTGGAAAAACTTAAGCAGTAACTGTCATCAGTGTCATATGGTGATCCTGCAGCTGGACACACTGTCCAGTCAGCTCAAAGAGCCACACATGCAAACAATGTGATTGGCCACTGGGCATTATTTTTAACTTATGGATCTCTTCTCTTCTCCGAGAGTAACCTGGAGTAGGTCAAGAGTTCCCGTAACTATGGTGATCTATCAATCCAGTGTTAACCCTGAATACACTTTGATAACCAGTAATCCGGCTTTGTAGCTCACCCTCCCTGTCTTCACATCACCATAAAGGTGAACAGCTTCACTTGCAGAGTACAGCTTTCCACAAAGCAGGCAGATGAACAGAAAAACAAAACGATGAAGGGTAGTGTAAATCTCCAGACGTACCTCCTTAACGGTTTGTAATGAGCCCCCATTAAATCACAGGTTCACACACACTCAGTACTTGTTTACCTACACCTGCTCCACAAATATATCAGCAAACACAAACAAGGCATGTGTAAGGAGATAGTCGAGGGAAATCAATACAAAGGCAGTCTCTGTAGTGACCCGAGATGGTCCGCCTGCTGTCAGCAGATGAAGCTTCAGTACAGCAGTCAGTATCTGTCTGATGGAAACACAGACACTTGTCTTTCTGTCTGAGGATGATCAGTTTTATGCTTCCTCACATAACTCTCTAAACTAAAGTGAATGGTGCTTCAGGTGCTTCTTTTCTGTTACACTTCGGCATGTGACTGCAGGAGCTGCAATCAAACCCTCAACCTTCTGATAAGAGACAACAACCCCTGGGCCTACATGCATGACAAGCCATTAGCGGGGAAAACGGACTGTTTGTTTTAATGGTGAAAAAAAGTTGATTAGCGGTCTGCATGAGCCAGGTTAACGAGCCAAAAGAGCATTTACTTTAATGGAGTTATACCCCACCATTACAGGTGGTACGGCAGGATTACACTGCATGTTCAGCTGTTCAAAGGCAGACATCAACATTACAGTTTGAGACAGAATATGCAATGACAGTGGAAAATCCTTTGAAAAGGTGGCTAAGTGCAGCCATACAGCAACTTTGGATTTCAGAGACACATTCTTTCAGTGAACAGATGAGATGAGGGAGACAATCTAAGTCTCAAACCGGCGAGGCTCACTGCCGTCAGTTTTACATGTTTGATTCGCTCTTTGCTCTTATACATCTGGGTCTTTCCAAAATGTGTGTGGTGAAATGTTGAAGTTCATAAACTGCTTTAAAAGTTATTGATTGAGATACTGGGGCACTGCTGTGGCGCTTGTTTCGCAAAACAGCTTTCAGTACTGATTTTATTATTGAGGTTTTCCACTGTGTGCTCAGAAACACAACACGCATTTACTCTTTTCAAGATCGCCAAAGTTTCCCTTTCTCTTTGTTTACCTGATTGACTCACAGGTAATAGCTGTTTGTGTATTCTTGTAATAAAATGTCTAATTCTCCAGCTAAAAAACCTTGTCTTGAACTTCTCTCAGTCACACCACTCGCGAGGTTTATTACTGTTTATGAGTGGTAGGCATTCACAGTTTGAGTTTGTTTGATGGGGTTTTCAGGGAAGTTCTGCTGAATTACGACATAATTTGTACCTGTGTCTCTTTTAAGGTGTAATTAGCTAACTGGCTAATTATTTGCAATCATGCATGCAGCTAAACGGGCCATTCCATAACAGAACGTTAAGACTAATGGTCCAGTTTGTTTAATGGCTGAACGTGCGTACAGGCCCTGGTCCTCAGTCCTGTTCTTGGTCCTTAGTCCTGTTCCTCCTCAATTGAGTTACAGACTGAAAGTAACAGGACTGAGATTTTAACATTGAAATATAGCCACATAACATTTATGATAAAAGTATGTTGACACTCAGAAATCTGTGTGGATCAAAATAAACAAGATAGAAATAATAGTAATAATTAGAATAAGAGGACTGAGCTGAGATTGTGTTGTATTAGTTTTTAAGAGACAATCCAAAAAACCCTGGTCTGAGACCAAGGTATTAGAAGTTCAGTTATAAAGTGTTTTGACAGAGGAATTAGGAGCCCACACCGACAAGGCCTGCAGGAGGCCCGAAGCACCAAAAATTATACTGCAATTGTAACCCCCTTAAAGTAAATATCACTGAATATATAGAAAAATAGAGGAATGAACTTCCTGTTGGCCTTCCCGTGGCCTGCAAAGGATCTGAATGATGTAACTTCCTGTGAATCATGTGACTTGTGAAATATTCCAAATGTTTCAGAGGGGGTAATGTGTTAGCTAAAGAGTGAATTTTAACTTAATTGTTTATTCTTCTTTTAAAGGAAATTAATGTTATGTATAGTTGAGATAAGGAGAACACACAAATGTGTAAAATATAACATTTCTCAAGGATTTAAATTATTTGATTTCATGGTATTGTCGAATTTAAGGAAGCAGGGACAGGTAACAAATGATATTTTCCAGTACTCAAGGTCATTGAAATTAATCTGTTAGATTATTTTTATTGAATATTGTATTCGATCAATGCCCAGGACACTTAGCTTGATAAAAATTGCCAGCTGTATGAAAGATGTCCCGAGGAAGTCATCAGGGGATTAATGTTGTTGATCAGGCCACACAGGAACATTTATATCTTTGATTTCTTAAACAGGTTTATTGGTAAGTTCATGCCGTCTTTTATTTGTGTCTTCTGTCTTTCCACATCTCTGTGTAAGCTCTGCTGTCAGCTGGCTCAGCTATACGGAAGCACTCCTCTGTCTTTCTCCGTCTCAGCCAGCGTCTCATCCCTGGGGTTTGTACAGCGGCATGAAAGGCCCTGAGAGCTGGGACCTTCGCCAGCTGCATTCAAATAAACAGAGCTGCAAATTTAGCTGTACATCTTGCTCTGTGCTCTTGGTGTGAGGTGGAGTATGTACAGGAGATAAAGTACTCCATACACCACTGCAGACTGCTGCACACTGGTTGTTAAGTGAAGGCTGATTTCCCTTTCATTTACAGGTATTCTGTTATTTTCACCTGTGTCAGATTAAACAGCTGAAGAGGTGGAAAACGTGGGGAGGACATGCAGCAAAGGTTTGCCAGAAAACACTCTCAGGAGTTAACATCAGTCAGTACAAGCATGTTGAGGATGAGTTATAGTGACAGTGCAGTTACAGACTACCAAACAGTTGTCCCTGACTCACGACGATCCAAGCTCCTACTTCTGCAGACAAATTAACTTAAAAGGTTTGATCAATCAGAGGAAAATACATCAGTCAGTGACACATTTCAACCTGCGTTACTGTTACACACACAGAGCTGTGTGATTAATGGACCTGATCCATGTGTTTCAAACTGCTTCCATGAAACGTTATCCTCCAAGATCCACCGGGCCAATTTCTGTAAAGGCTCTGTGGAACTTAGAGCCTTCATTTGTGTCGCCCTTTCCCTGCTATGAAACATGAGCACACCAGCACAAGGCAGTTAATTTAATTTGCATAATGAATTTTTGATTTATCGGTTAAAGGACTAGAAAATAAAAGAGATGATATCAAATTATCCTCGCTGTCTCCAACAGTTATCCAGAAAAGAAAAATATCCAGGATCAGACAATTAGCTTTTGCCAAACTTCTATAAGATGAAATCAGGACACCTTACCTGGCACCTGATGGAATGAATGCTCCTTGTATATAAAGAGGGGTATGGAAAAAGATATGGCATCTAAATGTTTGAATAGAGTAATTCAATGTTTGTTTGTTTTTTGACTAAGTAGGAAAACCTAGAAAGTTCTTATTGATGTTGGAGATGTTTTAAAATACAGACTTTGTTTAGGCCGAAGCTTCACAGCTGTAAGTGTCAAACATTTTCATTCTTCAGCAGAGGAACGGCACCATCCAGGACCTGAGAAAAGAGAACAAGGGTCTCTCTCAGAGACTCATCCGGACTACAGCCCAACTCAGGAGGAAAGACAACCAGGTCCTCCAGAAACAGGGTCTTTGGGAGGAGAGGCTCAAAGCTCTGCAGGAGCAGTCCTCTAAGGAGATGGAGGGGAAAGTCAAAAACTTGCAAGGGAGTTCTCCAAGGAGATGGAGGACAAACAAAAAGAGTGGACCTCTCACATCAACTAGGTCCGGGAGGAGAAGGGACACATGGAAGACAGGAGCCATGTACTGGCTGACACAGTCAAAGAGAAGTAGGAGGAGACCAGGAACATGCAGACCCCAATAAAGGAGCTCCAGACAGAAAACACCAGTCTGTCTGAGCAGAAAAGGGCTTTGACCACCAAAGCTGAAGAGGCTGAGGTGGACAAGGGAAAAAATGGCCCAGAAAGAAAAGACTCTGATGGCCAGAATCAAGCAGCTGGAGGAGGAGAGGACAGAGCTGAAACTCCTCATCACTCAGAAGAAGAGGAGCTTCTGGGTGAGGATCTTTAAAAGGGAGACTGAGGAGGAAAAGACACTGAGGGAATGACTCAAAGCCAAAATGAGAGAACTGAAGGAGCTGAAACGCTGAGAGGAGCAGGAGCTGAAGGAGAACAAGAAGGGCAAGACCAGTGAGGACAATGAGGGGGAGGAGGAGGAGGCTCCTTGTTGTTAAACTAACATCCAGCAGCAGTACCTCCTTCCTCCTTCCCTTCCCCTCTCCCTTTCTCCCCTCCGTCTCCTCCATTGTATCACCCCTCTGACCCACACCCAAAAACCTAGTCCAGGCAGAAGGCCGTCCGCCAAAGCCTGGTTCTTTTTTTCTGTCCCTTAAAAAGAAAAATTAAATACATAAATAAATAAACAAACAAATAGATAAATAGATATATAAATAAAAAGAAAATTAAATTCCCCCATACAGGTGTTTGTGTCTGAATCTAAGAGTGTGGATCAAAATAATGGAACTACCACAAAATTTAAACAAAGCTGAGGTCCAAATTAGTTAATGTAATCCATGTTTCAAAGTGTTTCTTGTGTGTTGTAAATTAAATCAACGTGTTTTCAGTTGGAAAAGAGACTTTCACAGGTCCACAGGTTGACTCATTAATCAGCAGGTATTAGAAACACCTGTGAGGTTCTCACACAGCTGGTGCCAGTCAGCTGGGAGGTGGTGTCCTCCTGAAACCAAGCAATGCGTTTTTGTCCTCTGTAGATGACATCACTTTCAGAGCTTTATTACAAAAAAAAAAAAAGTCAGCGAGGATCAAACCTGCAGTGCTTTGTAGAAGACACCCTGCACTTTCCAGTGATATCTGATTTGTTAGAGTTTATCCTATGAAACAAAAGATCTGTCTGAAAAGAAAGTTAGCAGGTTTATGAAAATGCTGTTTTCAAAGGTAAAACTTGGATTTGGTTTCTTAAACTGTAAGTGCTTAAGCTGTATTTTGAGAAGTTTTGATGTCATACTTTGTATTTTTTCATATTCACACACACAGATTTTATTCATTCATTCATTTTCCAAACCACCTCTCCTGTTCAGGGTCACAGGTGGCTGGAGCCTATCCAAGCTGTCATTTGGCGAGAGGCTGGGTACACCCTGGACTAGGGATGGGTACCTTTCACATATGAAATGATACAGCATGATGCCCAGTACCTGGCAATCGGTACCGGTACTCAATAGTAGCTATTTTTGGTTCTTTTTGTATTTATTTGGTGAAAAATATATATTTGTTTAATGATCATTTTTGTTTGTTTTTCAATTTGACATGTTACTTCTTTGATATATAACCTTATAATTCTGTGTTTATGTCCAGCATGGAGAATCGCCTACACTTCCACTCCCCCATAGTCACGAGAAAGCGTTTAGGTACCTTAACATGGTACCTTTTGATTTTTCAGTAATCGGTAACCGGTACTTTTGACAGAATTAAATTGGTACCTATAAAAGTTCCTAGTTCACTACCCATCCCTACCCTGGACTGGTCGCCAGCCAATTGCAGGGCTGACACAGACAACCTTTCACGCACACACGCACACCTACAGACAATTTAGGGTGTTCAATTTACCTGATGAGCATGTTTTCAGACAGTAGGAGGAAACCGGAGTACCTGGAGAGAACTCATGCATGCACAGGGAGAACATGCAAACTCCACGCAAAAAGGCCCACCGGCCAAGCTGGGAATTGAACAGGTGACCTTCATGGTGTGAGGCTGCAGCACTCACAATTGCGCCACTGTGCAGCCCACTTTTCTTTTTTTATACTTACTCAAATTAATTTTTTTCCCCAGTGTCTTCCATGGTGGACATGGGGACCTGCTAGATTTTCTTTTTCAGGGCTGTCACTTTAACACATATTGGATTAATTAACTACACAGAAAATTAATGCATTATAAAAATTAACACGTTATAAAAATTAACGTGCCATAACATTTAATGGGATTAACTCATTGGCTGCCACCCAAAACTACGTGAGAAGAATGGACTCTCTTCTTTAAAGTCTCTTTAAAATTTTTGAACTAAAAAACAGAGTAAAACATACTTTAAGTTATAAGAAGTGACTATAGACTGTATACCGAGTGGACAGCATGGCTTAGGAGGGTGAGGTGTGGGCCCATCCTCTGAGCGGCCCAAACCTCATCCTCCCCTGAGCAGCCCACACCTCACCATCCCCTGAGCAGCCCACACCTCACCCCTCCTCTTAGCAGCCCACACCTTACCCCCCCTTTGAGAATCCCACACCTCACCCTCCCCTGAGCCTCCTACACCTCACCCTTCCTCTAAGTGGCCCACACCCCACCCCCATCTTGGCCGTCCACACCCCACCCCTCCTCTTAGCAGCCCACACTTTAACCTTCCCTGAGCGGCCCCTGAGCAGGGGGCAATAGTGCACAGGCACACAGGCCGTTTATAGGCGTGTGTAACATCACACATCCACACAGTTGGATGCTACACCCTCACTGCTACTCCTGCCATTACTGAAGTGAAGACATTACATTAGCATGCACTTAGAGGGCAGGGCAACGTCTGCCCTGGATCTCAGAGACCTTTACTGTAATCTTTGCACTGAATGAGTAATAACGCAATTATTTCGAGCTTAAGATCACTGTGGCGCACAAGAGACTGAGGTTATCTGAAAAGGAGAATCATTATGAAATAACTCTTTCCCTTTTCCCCTCCTCACTCACTGTTAATCAGAGGCTTGTGGGAATTACACACATTCTGCAGAAATGGTGCCAAAGTGAATGTAAGTGGTAAGCCCTCTCAGATGCTGCTGATAAGGTCAGATCACATTTAATTAGCCAAAGCTTTTGGGAAATACTGTATCGCAGATTCAGCTTTAATGACACTTATCTGTCCTGCTCTTTACTTCATTACTTCCTCCACCTGCTGCAGCTTCTCATGGCGCTCCTCAGTTACAGCACCTTAATCACAGGTTTGTTAGATTATGATCTACTGATTACACTCAGGTGATCCATGGGCTTTAATCTGTGGAGGATCTGTATTCAGGGTAGTGACTGAATACCACCCAGAGGTAGGATTCAAATATTAAATTGGCTGTATTATGAGTTGACAATACTCAGTCCAACCTAAAGTTTAGAAAACAAAAGAATTCACTGAGATTATCCTCTGTATACAGAAATATATATCAATTGTTTGAGAATCTAAGTAAAGCTGTGAGTCAAATGAGAGGAAATTAGTTTTTGATGGACAGAATTAGAGGCAGAGGGATGGATAATGTTCACTGAAACACACTAAATTGTATGCACAGCTTACTCTGCAATGTTCATACTATTTATTATATATACTTAAAGACAAATGTGCCACTGTATAAGGATGAAAACAAACATTAATGTTGTTGATCAAACTGTTAATGCATTCAGAGATAACTTCACACAGGGTGGTGAGGAATATGAAAAGAAGTCAACCCTCAGCACACTGGTCCATCAGAGCTCCTGAGGACCTCGGTCTTCAGCTTGCGAGGATGTGGGTCCAAGAGCATAAAATGTCTAAAGGAAAAAAAATGCTCCTAATGTGGCACACAAAGGGTTGAATCCTTTCCTACTTTGTCATTTCTATCTATTTTCTTAACCCCTTATCCTGTTCAGGGTCATGGGTGGCTGGAGCCTATCCCAGCTGTCATTGATGAGAGGCGGGGTACACACTGGACTGGTCGCCAGCTAATCGCACAGCTGACACAGAGACAGACAACCATTCACACACACACTCACACCAAGGGACAATTTGTGATATTGACAAACGGAGACGCGTATTTGTCCATGACTCCGCATCTTTTTTGGGTCTGCAGGTGGATATCTGCGTATTCGTCTTCATTCCGCACTTGGTATAAACAGATAAGTCCGGAAAACACGGTGACCTCATAGCACCCCTCCTACTCCCCGCCCCCCAACCCACATTGTCACACACAACAACAACAACAATGGCGGCAGGCGGACTGATTCTGATATTGTTCCAGCAGCTACAAATATTGCTTCGACTATTATATCAACATTTTCTCAGAGAGCATGAACAACACCAGCTACAGCAACAACAGCAAGTGCTCATGCAGAGACGCAGCATGTTACGCGTGAATGAGCACTTGTTGACGTGGAATCTGCCTCGGAGCAGAACCAGACGGGCAACCCGACGACAGTTTTGCGTTGTCATGTAAATGCACAAGCCAATGTACAATACGATGTGTAAACAGCGATACATGTTTTGGTGCAGACGCCAAGACGATACGGGGCCGTCCTCGTGTGATCAGGGCCTCAGAGTGCTCAATTAACCTGGTGAGCATGTTTTTGGACAGTGGGAGGAAGCCGGAGTACCCAGAGAGAACCCACACATGCAAACTTCACACAGAAAGGCCCACCGCCCAAGCTGGGAATTGAACCTTGCTGTGAGGCTGCAGCGCTACCCATTGTGCCACCTTGCAGCCCCCACCCTGTCACCACCTTCCAAATATGTCTATGTGTACTTTTTACGTGCAAAATAGTACAAAATATGAAAACACATTAAATTCACCTCCTGACACACACTTAAGGATGACGTTAGCTTCTAAGTGTAACAAAGGTATATAGAGACAGTGAGTATTCGTTGCTAGGCGCTGCCCAAGTAGCTGCCTGTTGCAGCAGCTCTCTCTTCTTTGCCTGTTTCTTGTAATTTTTTTCGTCTCTTTTTCGTCATCTTTGTATTTGGAGTGGATCATTACTTTGTATGGTTCATTGTTGGTCATGGACACCAAACTTTTTGTGGCTTCAGCGATATTTTTACCACTTTTCTCCTGTGTTTGTCTGGAGATCCTACATGTGAGGAGGAGAAGGTGAGGATGATGTGCTGGTTCTCGGGTGTGAGCTGGGAGGTGACAATGTAGACCTGTCCTTCCATCCATCGTTGTTGGGAACGTGGGATCTATCTCCGCTGGGTTGGACGAGCTAGCCGTGCTAGCCCAGTGGCAGAGGGGCTGCCGGAGGGCAGAGTGGCATCGTGCTGTACATGAACGTGGCTGACGGGGCTGACATCGGACGCTGGTGCCACATTGGAGGAGCTTCGCCTGCTGTGGGCAGACAGGATCCAGGAGACAGAGACTGAACAGACTGCTGGGGAGGCTCAGTCCTGGACCCTGTGGAGGTGGAGACTGGCTGGGCTGGAGAGTGGTGGACGGGCTGTCGTCATCTATTTTCTTATGGACCTTTTTGCACTTTCTATACACTTTCTTACTTTAGTTTTCTTGATTGCTGCTGTGACTCCTGCATTTCCCCTCGGGGATAAATAAAATATTTTCTATTCTATTCTATTCTATTCTATTCTATTCTATGTGATTTGTGACTGTTACATGTACGGATGAATACCATATTAGGTACTTTTATAGGTACTGACCAAATTCTGTCTGAGGTACTGATTCAGGAAAAATCAAACGGTACCATGTGTAGGTACCTAAATGCATCCTTGTGACTGTAAGAGAGTGGAAGAGTAGCTGATTTTTTCATGCTGGACATGAACACAGCATTGCAAGTTTATATAATGAGAGATGAATATGTTTAAAATTGGCACCACTGAGTAATGATACCGATTGCCAGGCATCAAGCATTGGTACTGTACCCATCCCCAGTTGGATGTGAATTGTACAACGAGGGACAAAACTATCCTGACCTTTTCATATCTAAGGATCAGATGATAAGGTGTCTCTGCAGCATCTCCCTGGGACTAATTTTAAAGACTGCCTTACCTTCAACAGATGTCATCAGTAGACCCCCCACCCCACCCCACCCCCACCCCCCAAAAAAAGGAAAAAAAAGAAAAAAAAAAACCTCACTGTTAGTCATAGTCAGCCAATCAATACCCAAAAGAGGGCGCAGGATGAATCAGCTCATTACAAATTGCGTTAGCAATAAAGGCGCTGCAAAAACACACCTGATGACAAAAAAAACACCTGCAGAAAATCAGAACATCAGATAAAGCGAATCTTCATTTTTTTCAAGATGGAGGAATGAAAATTGACAGTTACTTATCTGTTCATTTAAATATGAGAGTACCGTTAAGTTACTTTAACCTGGACATGTACAGGTACTCGAAGCATCCCAGGCTGCTCACACTGAAGCAGGGAATCAGACTGTAGCTGCCCAGGTCTCTGGAGAAGGAGCGGTAATTGCCCCTGACATCCCTCTTAGTCTTTTTCCATCACCACAGTGCTTCCTCCATGCTCTGTAGAAGAGTCCAGAACAGATTTGCTGTCACTCTCAGGGCTACAGTAACTGTAACTTTACAACCTGTTATCAAACCAAAGCAGCACATTACGCCCTGAGCCTGCAGGTTGTGTTTTTCCAGCGGACTGAGACACCTTATCTCAGGTGTAATCCAGGTATACAGGTGTTGACCCCAGACAGTGCAGATCATCAGAAAGCCTTCATGTGTGTGAAACTGCACTGCAGGACTTACTTTTCATGTTTAGGAGCAGTAGCTTCAGTTCACCGGGTTGTTATAATGAACATAAATGAGCTGTGAGCTCTCTCTGCACTGTTTCTATTGAACACCAACTCCCCCACTTGTCTTTCTAACAACATTAATTCCAAGTGAGCTGTGTTGCCTTTTGAAGTCCTCTCACAGCTCGGGCCGTAATGCAGATCCACTTCAGTCCATTTGGCTTTTAGGGATTGTGCTCGACAGTATCTCTTACATAAACGCAGCTTTTGCTGGGGAAGGGATGGAGAAAGTAATGAATGATGAATGGATGGATGAATGGATGGATGGCTGAAGAGGGAGGATGGCGATGCTCAGTGAACCATCACATCTTCATCCATCCCAAACAGGAACAGAAGCACACGTGTGTGTGAGCACTTTGGGAGCCTCAGTGCTCACAGACAAGCCCACACATGTTCACTCAGGCAAAAACAATATTTGTCTGTACTGCTGGACCGTTCAGACAGACAGACCAGTGTGGGAGTACTCCAGCTCTTTACTGTAAATGTGTTTGTATGTGTGAATTTGATGGAGCCTGCAGATTGTTCATACAGGCTCAGAAATCATTTCACAGTCAAATGTTCCATATGTGTCCTGTTTTTAATCAAACTCCTTCCACGTCCTTCTGCATTAGCATTTAGATTTCTGTGATTACTTCAGCATGTTCCTCTCTTTGTGTGCTCATGTCTATTTAAATGTTTCTATAACTCAGCCTGGGGGGGGGCTCATCAGCTCAGGGACAGGCTTTGTGCAATGAGCAACGCTTTCCCAGACCGTCCTGTCAGCAGAGAATTAATGAAACAAAACTGCAGTGTGGTGGCGATGAATGGAGAAGGCCTTGATGTGAATATTCTCACTTACACATTTTCTACGACCATTATCTGCACATACTACGGTGGCTGAGAAGTGCAAACCAAAATTACAAAGTTTGCAACACTTTTACGAGCTTTAAACAATGTCACGCTTTAAAAGAAACATTTTAAAAAAATAATAATAATAATAATTAGAAAAACAATTTTACACAACAGTTTGGGTTGATACCCTGCTGGTCAACCCAAACCTTTAGCAGCTTCTTTTTAACAAAGTTACAGTATAAAGGTTAGAGTTAAAGGAATAGTTATTGGGGGTTTTCTCATCATTATTATTTAATTTGTAGAGGGTGTTGTTTCAGATTTCTGATTTCAAAGAAAAGTGCCTTAAAATTCACTGATATGGCATGGCTGACCCTGCCATGACCAACAGGACAACACTGCAGTTCACAATGGCCCCCTGGCAAAAGATTTCTTCCACAGGAATAAGCTCACTCATCCTGTGTGTTCCCCTGATCTAAATCACACTGAGAACATTTGGAGATGGATGGAGAGGGACTTTTACGGAAAAGGACATCAGTTCCAGACAGTGGATGATCCTTATGAAGACATCTTAACCACTTGGAGCAATGTTCCCCTCCCAGCCTCCTGGAAACACTCAAATCAAGCATGAAGAGATTAACAAGAACGGTGGAGCTCCTCATCACTGACTCCTTTCTACCACTTTGGTTTCTGTTTTCAGGGTTTTTTGAGCTGAGTTCTTAAACTTTTTGTCGGCTGATGAGCAGACTGTTTATGTTATTTGTAGTAAATAACTTAAATGTGGCTCACATTAAGTCTAAAAAGACATTTTCTACTGAAAATAAGACAAACAAGTGATAAGTTGTCAGTTTTTGCAGGGCACAATTTTTAAAATGCAACGACTGCATCCCTGAAGAATCGCACACAGTCTTCTCTTTGTGTACAGAGCATTTTATGAGGACAGTCTCACTGCTGTCCCCACTTGACAAGATGCTGCGTATGCTTTCCTCTGCCTCTGTCTGGTGTTATGTAACCAGCTTGTCATGTGCTTCAGTGCTGTGTGTATGTATGTGTGTGTGTTAGTGTGTGTGTGATGAGGTCTCCTTATAAAGTCAGAAGCTCCAACCTAAATAGAAACTTTCCAGGAAAACAGAGATGATTACCATTTAAACAGGGATCCATTAAACACAGGATCTGGATGAGAGCATGCTGACTAGTCTCTGTTGTTAAAGCTGCCCGAGGCGCTCAGTGCAGAATGATGACAGAGCTAGAATCTGATATGAAATATCATACAGAGGTGATAACTTGTGCTTGTTTTCTCTCTTTTTTTTTTCTCTGATAGTCACATGATGGGTCGTTTCCACTCTGAGTGTTTTTTAAGATCAGACAGTCACTGAAAGTTCTGTGCTCCCTCTGGGAAAGAAAAACACATTTTAACCTGGTACAAGGTTTTCAGGTTGTGCCAACAACTGACATCATGAATGAAGGTGGTTTTTGTCTGCCCTTAGAAAGTAAGTACCATTTTGACACTTGTATCACTTCATTATAAAGGGGGGGCCTTTAATACAGCTCAAGAGTGAGGAGGAAATGCACAGTGGGGAGTCTGGGAGCAGCTTTGATGAGCCGGTAAAAGCAGCACAGAGTCAGCCTGAGAATCTCTAAAACCTGCCATAAAACACAAAGTGCCTTCTCTCCTCCTGCGTGCTGTCTGAAACACTCCCCACGTGATCACCGGCTCTCTGGCTACTGGCGCTTCTCTGTCTCTGGAACCATCAGGGGCCGCTGCACCACTCCCGGTCACTGGGGTGATTAGTGCACCATCATGGCACACACATGCAGAGAGGAACACACCCGCAACAGAACACACACGCAGCGAGTGACGCAATATGCTGGCATGAGCAGTGCTGAAACATGGGTGTGGAGTGCACCTGAGCCATCTGTCTCTATAAAGTCCCTCTGAAAGCTTGTCTACATGCCACTTACACACATACAGCCAAATGCATGCACACAGTCCATGTATTTGCAGATTTATGCATAAACTATTATTATAACGACTTAAAATAGGAATTAAAATTAGGAATTCATTCCTAAACACATAGGAAAGCACAAAATGTGCTTCATAACAAACACAAAAAAAGTTGTAAGTGAAAAAAAAAAGTGATGATTTTCAAAATTCCAAAACCCCATATTAAGTTTAAGCAAGCATCATCTTCCAGTCTTAAAATATGAAGCCTATGTGTTAAAACTTCAGATCTTTCAACGTCCACTTGAGACTGGCTGCAGAAGTACCAGAACATACAACAGCTCAAAATGACAATCTGTGCAGCAAAAATAAATATGTTGACACCGTGTTCAAAAACGATTTTGGTCTTGGTTCTATACGGTGGTGAATTTTTTTCATGACAGGTGGGATCCCTGTGGCTGTGTACAAAGAGACTTAAGGCCCGCCTCTTTACCTCATTATTACTTGAACAAAGTTAAGCTGAGTTAAGCTTTTCCTATATGGCTGCCACCAACGATAGGCTTCAAAACTCTGTATTAGAAACAAATGGGTGATGTCATAGAGATAACGTCCATAATGTCTATCATTGAAAGTTGCACAAACACCGAGTTTGAAATACTGAAACTGAGAAATTTCATCAGTGTATGGGCTCACTTAGCCATTTGGTTAGCCATTTGGTGGAGGGGGACAGGTTTTGGGGTCTTAGGATCCTATCCCCGCTTTTTGCTGATGGTGTGGTCCTGTCGGCCTCATTGAACACTGACCTCTAGCTCGCACTAGGGCAGTTTGCAGCCAGGATGAAGATCAGCACCTCTAAGCCAAGGCCATGGTTCTCAGTTAAAATAGGGTGGACTGACCACTCCGGGTTGGGCAGGGGGGTAGCCCCAAGTGGAGGAGTTCAAGTGTCTTGGGGTCCTGGTCACAAGTGAAGGGAGGAAGAAGAAGCGAGAGATTGACAGACGGATTGAGGTGGTGTTAAAGGTGATGTGGATGCTATATTGTTCCATTGCAGTAAAGAGGGAGCTGAGCCAGAAGGCAAGGCTCTCGATTGGTCAATCCATTCATCTATCTTCCAACCTTCACCCATGGCCAAAAACTGTGGGTAGGGACTGAAAGAACAAGATGGTGAATACAAGTGGCTGAAATGATCTTTCTCCACAGGATGTCTGGGCTCAGCCTTAGAGATCACGTTCAGGGCTCAGACATCCAGGAGATGCTGATCCTCAACATCTAGAGGAGCCAGATGAGGTGGTTTATGCATCTGGTGGGGATGCCTCCCGGATGTCTTCCTGGGGAAGTATTTCAGACATTTCCAGCTGGGAGGGGACCCCGGGGTGGGCCCAGGACACAATGGAGAGATTTCATTTCTTGACTGGCCTTGGATCGCCTCTGCATTCCCCCAGAGGAGCTGGTGGACGTGCCTGGGATAGGGGCCCTGTGCTGTGCCTACCCAGGTAAGCAGTGAAGGGAGGATGGATATATGGATGGATGGATGGATGGATGGATGGATGGATGGATGGATGGATGGATGGATGAGTGGGTGGGCTAAGGGTACCAAATCAACCACTCTGAGCACAGATCATCACTGCATCCAGAAATTGAACCAACCAAAACAGCAATATGCAAAGAGGTAACTGATAAAAAACAGATCCAAAAACACTGCTGACTTCCTGTGGCCAGGACTTATTAAATTGAAGAGAGATGAAGTCTGCTGTCAGTCAAAATGTTAAAATATGTTTGAGAATGAAGGAGACAGAGTCCTCCAGGCTAAAGCAAAGAAGATCCCCCAACCTCTGATCAGCCTGCTGTTGAAAAGCCAGAATCCTGTAAGGTGTGGGGTGCTGTAGTGGACAAGGAGTGTGTAACCTGTACATCTATAATCCTGAGCAAATACTGTCCTTGTTTTTGGGCAATATGTGCTGCCAAGTACAGATTGACCCTATCAGGGCAGGCCTTACTGTCAGTATCTGTCAAGTTTGAACATTATTTTGGAGGTTAGGGTTATAATATAAAATTATATTTGGAAAAATAGTTATATGAAATTATATTAATATATGCTACTAGCATATAAATGCGATTTACGTTGCAAAATTTATGCTAGCATCAAGCTAGCAATTTTTTTTTCCCACATTGCATTTGGTATATCAGTAGATATATAACATGTTGAATGTAATGAATAGGAATCTGGTGTGAGAGAGTAATGTACATTCTCTCCATAATGGCATATCTTCCGGTTGAGTGGACGCTGGCATGACTCACTGCCGCTGCTCTCTGGAACTTTTTAAACTTTTTTACTAGTTTACGGTTTTAATGGATGACATTTCACAACCCAAACAATCAGTTATACTGCACCTTTTGTGAGAGTTCCTGGCACCCACCTTTTGTATTTTTGAGCTAAGATGGTGTTTTGAGTGTGTCTTCCTTGCAAACTTTTGCCCACGAGCTGTTACTGGCAGTGATGCACACCCCGCTGCCGTCGACATGTCTGGTTGTTCCTGTGTTCCTGTTGTCGTGCCATTATCCTGTGGCAGGACTACCCCAGTACACCGCTGCCGAGCTGCTGTGGATCAGCTGGCACCTGCCCCAGCCCCCACCACCTGTGCTGCAACATCACCAGGACATCATGCCTCCATCTTGCCGAAAATACATCCACTGTGGGTCCCTCAGGAATTTCCACCAAGACAACTCCTCTGCAATTAAATCTTTCAGCACACTTTTTTTTCAATCTCACATGAATAACATCACCTGGTCTGCTTACTTCCACCTCCGTAATATCAACCGCCTCCACCCCTCCCTCACTCTTCACAGCACCTTCATTCTTGTCCATAGCCTTGTCACCTCCTGTCTGGATTTCTGTAACTCACTCCTCTCTGGCCTTCCTCAAAAGTCCCTCCATAAACTTCAACTGGTCCAGAATTCAGCTGCCTGCATGGTCATCAGAAACCTCTCCCACCATCACATCACCCCCACCCTGCAGCAGCTCCACTGGCTCCCGGTCAAGAACAGAATAGAATTCTAACTGCTCTTGTCCACTTTTAAGGCCATCCACAACCTCACCCCTCCATATCTGTCTGACCTTCTCCACATAGCCACTCCAGCCCGCTCCCTCAGAGCCTCCTCCTCCACCCACCTCACTGTGCCATTGCCCGCCTCAGCACCTTAGGGAGCAGGGCTTCCAGTTGCTCTGCTCCCCAGCTCTGGAACTCTCTCCCACCAGACATTCGAAACCTGACCTCTCTGTCTCTTTTTAAATCCAGACAAAAAACCCACCTGTTCCGAATTGCATACTCCTTACCAAGAGTATTCCACTCTCATTCACTTATCCATCACTGCCTGCTGTATTTTGCTGATTTTATAGTTGTATTGTTATGTTGATTTTATTTTTGTTGTTTTATCCCAAACAGTGTCCCTGGGTGTTTGAAAGACACTTTTAAATAAAATGTATTATTACCATTATTATAACCATTATTATATTTTTGGTGTGTTCAGTTCTTCAGTAAAACTTTAAGCAGAAAATACTGAATCAGAGTTTCTTGGGGGGAGCCCTTTGGATTTTTTATTTATTTTTTATTTTTTGTTAAAAAAAAATCAGCAGCTGGTGATTGGACGATAGTTCTGATTGACAGACTTGCCACAGACCAATCCATATCAAGCCATGGTATGACGTAGCTTATGTGCACCGCTGCTGAGAAACAGTAGACGAACACCTTCAGGAACACGAGAAACAGCTGTGATAATGGCATCAGACGGCTGCTGCCGTTTTTGTAAAGTTAAATCAAAGGAACGCTGACAAGTACGAAAGTCTGCTGACGTCACGTCTGCTCGTTACTTCCGCTGCTCCCACAGCTCCCGCCTCTCTTCCCTGATTGTTAGAATTTAGCAGAGCGAATTCGTTGGTCAATGGAGCCTGGAGATCTGCAGGATTCCAGAAATTGAATCAGGCAGGTCCACCTGCTCTGCATGGTTAGTTATCATTTGCTAAGCTAAGACAGCTGTGTGAAACAAATGAGGTAATAAAAATGAGATTGTTACACCAAACGAGGGACATGCAGTTTATACATTTTCTTCTCTTAATGTCACACTATTGAGGACTCAGGTTAACCAAGGTAGACAAAACAGAAAAAATGGATGTGTCTACCCAATATAACTTTGAAGGCAACTTTTATTGTGAAATTTTTACTTTAAACCCTGACGTCAATTCCTTCTGATGGTGGAGGAGCGGAGCCTCCAAGAGAGTCGGCTGAGAGAGAAGGTCCGCAATTGGACTGTCTCGAAAAAAGTGGACAGGGAGTGATTGTGGGCACAGCATTAGTGACAGAGAAACTTGGGTCCAGATCTGGTTGTGGTCTGTTAAAGGCGTCAGCCTGAACCAACTGGCAGACTGTGGATTTGGTTTTAGTTCCTGTATGTCAGTTAATCTGCTGACATGGTGTAAAAATTAACTGTTTCCTGGAGGAAAGTGGTGCTTTACATATGCATGGATATAAAGCAGGTTTATACCCTCTGCTATTAACTGTTAATCAGAGAACCAAGAGGAGCAGTTTTATTTCAAGATCTACTGCCGCTGAAGTTATTAGCCTGCTAAAAAACAAAGCCCAGAGGCACAGTTAACAATGTCCTTGCATCATTTCTCTTTAGTAGACCCAGGGCTGTAATAAAAGCACATAATTAAATCACTCTGACGCCTGGGCCACATTGTGAGATAGCTGTTGTCAGACTGACTCTCCATCCAAATGTGTGGTTCTTCCAGATTAGGGATAAAAGATGAAGGTCTTTGATTTATCACTGGTTTGGTTGTAGGTCAAGTGCTGGGCATTTGCTGGTGTCTGAGCTTGATTGGAGCGTTATCATTATACAAACACAGACCTTTCATGAAGGGATTTAGGACCTGAGAGGAACAGACGTCATGGGGGATTGGAGCCTGAGTTCTAAGCCGTGGTCAGATTTGGCAGTTTCCTGTTCTGCTTTTCCTCTTGTCTCAGTTATTGCTGGAAATATTCTAAACATAAGAGCACCCAGAGAAGAAAGCCATTTTATCCCCCACAGAGTTTGACAGAATGACAAGCTGGTCAGAACCACACAAAACTCAGAAATGATTCTCTCTGCACGGCGTCTTTGATAGCTCAGTGTGGGGGCAGACGCATTACCCAGTGACTGACATGGACCAAAACAAGTGTTCCCTTCCTTTTCCTCCCATCTGCCTCTCTGCGCCGCTCTGACTCACCAGCAAATACATGCATACATCCACACAAACATACATGTATGAGACACACACACACACACACACACACACACACACACACACACACACACACACACACACACACACACACACACACACACACACACACAGTTTGAGCAGATGAGAACAGGAGAAGTTCTCTTTGAATATTTAATGGTACCTCTTGTGAACATCTATTTTTATCATCTTGGCTCAATAATTCAAAGATGAATCTAAAGCATCCACGGCTTGAGCAGCTTCTGTGCATCATTGTGCTTATTATGAAGCTGCAGCCAGGAAATCCTTCAGTAGGTTTTTAGTTTATGTTTCACAGTGTCCTGGGAAAAAAAAAAAAAAACGGTAACTGAAAGAAAATATTTCTTATAAATCAAGAAATCATCCTATACACCTGCCTCCAGCATTCAAAGCCAGGAGCTGTCCAAACTCAGTAGAACACTGCAGGAGAGACTGGAAAGGAACTGAACATACCTGTTAACAAACCAAAAACACAGTCAACACATGGAAGGAGACTACGGACAGGTTCACCCCCTCGAAGAGCCCCACCAGCTCTGTATGACCCTGGAGCTGCTAAAAGACATTTAAAATCCTGCTGAATACATGGCACTGGCTATTTATCGCTATGTTTGCTGTTCTCTCTCACTCAGTTGTTTGTAATGTGTGTGTTTCTTAAAATAAAGCTTTCCATTTTCTATATAATAATTCCTGGTCAATGAGGGTTTGTTTTTTTAATAAAAACAGTGACTTTTAATCATGAGCAGCTGTGTGATGTGTTTTTGTATCTATCTCATTTGTTGTAGTTTTTGGCAATTACTGGATATGTTCTAATAATAACTTTCCTAAATTAGAAATATAATAATCATAAGCATATTATTGTTGTATTTATCATAATCAATATTTCAGGGTTCAACAGCAGTACATATTGGTGGGTCACATGACCAGATAGTCAGATAGGATGACCAATCTTGTCAGATCTAAAAAGCCAATCACAAGTCTTCTTTCTGTTGGAAAGTCCGCTGTCTCATCCAATCGGTGTGAGACGCTGCATGGTGGAGTGATCACTGATCATGTCATTCAGGGTTTTTTTAGGCGTGGGACAGTTCTTGACCCAATTTTAGTAGTTTCTGCAATCTCCTTAGCTGTTTTCTCTGCTTGATGTATGCCTGTTACAACCCAGTCTTGGGGCACTGGAGATAACATAAAGTGACCTCTCACCACCAGAGCATCTCAACACAGGAACAGCAAAAAGAAACGGAATCAAGCTGCAGTTTTTGAACCAAAATTTAATGGACAAAATGTATTATTATTATTATTATTATTATTATTATTATTATTAAATGGTAGATGGACCAGTACTTTTATAGCGCTTTTCAAGTCTCTCAGACCACTTAAAGCTCTTGGGCTCTATTTTTGTGGCGCAGCGCAGGGGGCGCAAGCCTGGCGCAACCAGCGCAGTGTTAATTTCGCGCGGCGCAAAGCAGAGCGCACCCTCCTCAGCTGTAATTTGGTGACAGGCACACGTGTGCACACGTCAACAAATCCTCAGAGGCAGGTTTCCAGAGTGTCAGGCACATTTTAATGCAATAAACAATCACAGCAATCCCTATTTAATATAACCGTCTGAACCAGCATATACATTTATATTTATATTAACTGTCCCATCACATCTGATGTCAGATTAAAGCCGTTTGTCATAATGGAAAGTTAACCTGACGGCAGCTGGAAGTTTGATGCACATCTTACACTTAAACAATAAACAGCCTTAACATCTGATACTGAGTATATATCTGGTTCTCTCATTTCATTTAATTCAAAGAAAAGAGGGAGAGGAAAGACGAAGAAAAAAGAGACAAAATAAATGTATGTCACTCAGGATTTACCCGTGATTTCCCATATTTCTCTGTTTTAGTCTTTATTTTTAACGTGATCTAAAAAGATGGAGTACATTATTGTGAGGGGGATGAGGCGGAGACACCGGGAGAGTATACAGTATATCACCAAAGGCTCTGCTTGGCGATGACAAACCAGGAGTGCAGGTGGATCAAAAGTATTCTGAATGGATAAGCCAGCTGTGTAACTGTCTCTTCATTTTGTACTCCTATTAATGACAAAGGAACAGATTACATCTGTCCCGGGAGCTGGCCCCACACGGTGACGTGGTTCGTGTCCTCCGATGCGCCCCGCTGTCCATTCTCCTGCTGCAGGGACAGCGGCTCTGACCGTCTCCGCTACCAGGTCTTTCCAGCACACTGTTTCCGCGGTGTCGGGGATCAGTCAGACCAATCAGACGCTGCGCCTCGGCAGCACATGTAAAGGCAAGGAGAGGCGCTCATTTGATTGGTGAAAACAGCGCTCGGCTGTGTTAAACCCACTCACGGCTTTTCTCCTCCCTCTCTGCCATTTGCACGGAGGGAGGCATGGACACGCTCCACTGCGCCTCTCTGCGCCTTGACTGGGCCTCTTTTGGCACAGCAGGAAACTTGCAAAGTGCGCCGGTCACTCCCTGTCTGTGCGGCAAAGGCCGGCGCAGGGCAGGTGCGCCTGCACTTGCACCTGGTCTACGAAATTAGAGCCCCTTAACACTGCTAGTCTTATTCATGCTATCACCACATTCACACACTGATGGTAGAGGAATTCCTAAGGAGGAGCCATCAGTTTTTATTAACACATTCATGTGGTTTTCGTGGAACTCTGGACCAGCTCTATACCCTCAGCAGGGTTCTTGAGGGTGCATGGGAGTTTGCCCAACCTGTCCACATGTGTTTTGTGGACTTGGAGAAGGCATTCGACCGTGTCCCTCAGGGAGTCCTGTGGGGGGATCTCCGGGAGTATGGGGTGTTGGGCTGCTTGTTACGAGCTGTCCGTTCCCTGTACGACCGGTGCCAGAGCTTGGTCCGCATTGCTGGCAGTAAGTCGGACTCGTTTCCAGTGAGGGTTGGACTCCGCCAGGGCTGCCCTTTGTCACCGATTCTGTTCATAACTTTCAAGGACAGAATTTCTAGGCGCAGCCAGGGTGTCGAGGGGGTCCGGTTTGGTGACCTCAGGATTGGATCACTGCTTTTTGCAGATGTGGTCCTGTTGGCTTCAAGCCGTGACCTTCAACTCTCTCTGGAGCAGTTCGCAGCCCAGTGTGAAGCGGCTGGGATTAGAATCAGCACCTCCAAATCTGAGTCCATGGTCCTCAGCCAGAAAAGGGTGGACTGCCCTCTCCGGGTCAGGGATGAGATCCTGCCCCAAGTGGAGGAGTTTAAGTATCTCTGGGTCTTGTTCAAGAGTGAGGGAAGGATGGAGCGAGAGATCGGCAGGCGGATCAGTGCTGCGTCCGCAGTAATGCGGGCTCTGCACAGGTCTGTCGTGGTGAAGAGGGAGCTGAGCCGGAAGGCAAAGCTCTCTGTTTACTGGTCAATCTTCGTTCCCACCCTCAGCTATGGTCATGAGCTTTGGGTAGTGACCGAAAGAACAAGATCGCGGGTACAAGCGGTCGAAATGAGCTTCCTCCGTAGGGTGGCTGGGCTCTCCCTTAGAGATAGGGTGAGAAGCTCGGCTATCCGGGAGGAGCTTGGAGTAGAGCCGCTGCTCCTCCACGTTGAGAGGAGCCAGATGAGGTGGCTCGGGCATCTGATGAGGATGCCTCCCAGATGCCTCCCTGGTGAGGTATTCAGGGCATGTCCCACCGGAAGGAGACCCCGGGGCAGACCCAGGACATGCTGGAGAGACTACATCTCTCGGCTGGCCTGGGAACGTCTCGGGATCCCCCTGAAAGAGCTGGATGAAGTGGCTAGGGAGAGGGAAGTCTGGGCTTCCCTGCTTAGGCTGCTGCCCCCGCGACCCGACCCCGGATAAGCGGAAGAATGTGGATGGATGGATGGATGGACATTCACACCCATTCATACACCACTAACCAACAGTGGGAGCAGTGGGGTTCAGTGTCTTGCTCAAGGGCACTTTGGCCTGTGACTGCAGGAGCTGGAATCAAATTTCCGGCCTTCCAATTGAGAGGCGATTATTATTATCATTATCATTATTGTGAGTCACCTGAGTCTGCACCTGTTGATAACATGACTTTGAAATATGTGAGACAGAATTTCATGATAATCATTTTGCTTTTATCAAATAAAACGGTTTATAACCCTCAGCTTTAATAAAATACACTGTTCCACACATGTCTGCAGCTTGTTGACAGAAGTAGTTTGAGACTGAAAACCTTGGGCACATGTAACTTCCCCCACAGTGAAATTTTGAAGTCATGATATGGTCTCTTCTGCTCAGACTCACACTGAAGTCAGAGATGCTCATGTTGCTCAAAGGTTCTGACCTAATTATGTAGCTGCAGCTTGAGACAGCTTACAGTAAGTTTCACATGTTAAGAAACAAAGCCCTAAACCATGATTCACTCCATCACAAAGAAGATGGTGTGAAAAAATCGTGAATTTGTGCAACCTCCATTTGGTGTTTTATTTGTTCTTTTTTTTGTTTTATTTTTTCAATCTATGACCTGAGAACCCAGAGGCAAAATGAAACTGAAATATACAAAGCCAATGATTTTACCTGCTTTGCATGACATTTTCCAGAGGAAGATGACTTGTTATTCAAAGTGACACATTAGTTATATAATTTTCTACTTTTCCTTGGTACCTGGACAAATGTCACATTGGGGCTGGGCCCAGCATCGGCTGTTCTGACCCCAAAGAAACAAGTGAAGAAGAGAATCAGTCTCATCAGCATTCATCCAGACGCCTGCTGCTGCTCTTGTTCTGCTCTTTTTGGAGGTCAGGGTTTCATATCCTTTCCAGAATTCACTATGAGGCCACATTAACTGGGCTGAGGGCATCTGAATGCAAATGATGCTGTATTGCAAACAAGTTCATTGAAAAAAACACAACACTAACTGTAAGATCCTTGTTGTGCGGATCACAGAGCAACTAACAATACCATAACATGCCACCATGATGCACCATGATGCCAAAACAAACCATGCCACACCTTAACAACACATCATAACACACCATAACATATCATAAAATACCATAACATACCATGTCATACTGAAACACACCATAATACACCATGACACACTGTGACACTATAACACACCATAACACACTGTAACACCACACCACACCAATACACACCATAGCATGGTGTAACACCATAGCACAACACAACACACTATATAACACACCATAACACGAATAACACACTGTAAAACCATAACACACCATAACCCACAGAAACCCTGTACCTCACCATCACACACTGTAACAACATACTCAGTTTCCCTCAACCCAAGCCAGCTTTTTCAGTGGTCTCATTGAATACAGTCAGCAAAGGCTATACCTGAGATCCAGCAACTGCAAAAGCACCCCAAAACATGGTCCTCTCATACGGGTAGCCAAAGCCCCTTTGGAACATAAAGTACATATGATAGTGCAGAGATGATGACATGAGCACAGGTCCCAGGACACATACAGAAACTATTGCTGAAAATGATGTACAAATGCCCACTTTCTATGCTGTGAGACTTACGCGCCTCTATTTCAAATAATATCAAATGTAAAAATGTAATGACAATACTTTAGAATTATTTTAGGCTATACTCTGCACAGCACAGGCAAACACCTACAATACCACAGGTGGGACTTACAGTATACACTCAGCAGCGATTAATTTTAGCATTTATTAATTTCAACTGGTCCAACACGTAAAACATAAAAAGGCCTATTAATAAACAGTATGCTTACCTTATTGAGTTGTCCAAAACACCCCACATAATGACCAAGTCAGGATTCTCCTCATCATCATCATCTCTGTTTGGGATTTTACTGCATGTGTCTGTGGCAGATCTGTGCCCTTTTGCCACCCATGAACTCACGTACAGGACGGGATTGAACTTAACCAGGGAGGGTCCCACAAGATTTATTAAGATTAACATTAATATGGTGAGCAGAGAGGTATGGCTGTGAGTGCAAATCAAGTTCATTTGTGAAAATCCATATTCACATTCAGCACTTGCAATGGGAATGCTGTTTACAGCAACAAGTAACGCCATCAGTTCATTGGGGATGTCTTTTCCATTTGAGTCTCTGTGCATCCTGTAGGCCTGTATGACTGCGCGCAGAACCGCAATTTTGAAGCACTGACACAGCAACTCAACCTAGGTCACAAATGCATGTGTATATATGGGCATAGCAAGTCCACAGTATGTTTGCTTCATAACGCTGTCACGGGAGGCATCTTCTGATGCAGTTTTGAAATGGTTAAACGGTGCTAAGACGTGATGCCACCTATTTAGTGTCTAAAATCCGACTTCTTTTGCATAGCTGGACATCCAGGCTCTCAGCGGTCTCTCTCAGCTCCATCTGGTTTTGGTTTGATGTGTTATACAGTGCATTTAACTTATCCATTGATATTTCAAAGTGATTTATAGCACCCCTCTCTTTCACTTCGTCAGCAACTGTGAGCTTAAGACTGTGGGCTGAGCAGAGCCACACAATAATGTGAGGGAAAATGGCTTGAAGCCTACTCGCCACTCAGCTTTTGCGCCCTAACCTGACAGAAGCGCCATCACAAGTTACTCCAATGATGATTTTGTAGAGAAGGTCATGAGTCAAATGCAGGCGCTCTAAGGCAGATAATACTTTGTGGACTATACCTTGAGCAGTTAGTTCATCTAGCTCTATGAGTTCAGTAAGAATGTTTGTAGACTTGTCCATATCAGGCAACTGAACCCTCAGAAACAATATCAAGCAACTCTGTTTGCTTAAACTGGTTGACTCAACCAGCATCAGAGAGAATTTGGGTGTGCACTCTACTACTTTTTAAACAACTTTCTTTTTATTTCTTCCAAAATATGTTTCTGTATGTTTGCACACACTACACTGGAATGAAAAATTCTCCTCATATCCAGTCCATTTAACTTTTGGCAGCCAATCTTATTTTCAAATCAATATGCGGTACGGTGACATTTATCTTATTTGTACACTGTATGAAATACACAAATGTAGTAGCTATCTGTTCAGGCTCACTTTTAATCAGAGCCTGTGTTAAAGTGTCTTCTTTAGAATCTCAAGAATGCTTGCTGCTGCTAGATGAGCCTTGGTACAGACATGCTTCTTATTTTCTTATCTTTATATATCTTTTTTTCTGAATGTGCATGTTGTTGTTTTTTATTCATAATTATATATAAATTGAAAAAATGAAACACATATAAAAAGAAGAATCCTGAACTTTTTTTTTTTTTTTATTCTAAACCCCTGGTTAACCATCACTCAGACTATCTGAAGGGTGTCACCAGAGGCGTAGCTACAATCAGGCAAACACAGGCACTTGCCTGGGGCCCTCAAAGCATCTCTTAAGAACTGATTTATGAAGTTCTCTTCAAATAAAAGCATTTACTTTTTTCTAAATCTTACTTCACATGTTTCAAAATACATCAAAAGGCTTCATCTTTAATGATGGTTTTGGGTACTCCCACTCCCTTCTTATTCAATGGGCTATTCCATGTTACAACACAAAATTTGATTCAGGAAAAAAGTGGTTAAAAACACTTTTTTAAATTTTTTTTTTTTACTTATTTTCAACCAAGTCAGAAATAAAAACAATGTTGCTCTGAGATCTGAGATAAACATATAAGACTTTTAGGATTTTAAGGACTTTATCTAGCCCAGGAAACAGGATCATTTTCTCAAAATCAAACTTTTTCAGTTGGTGATAAACATTATTGTACAAAATCTCTTTTTTGGAAACATAACTCACTGGACAGGGGGTCAAATAAAAAAAAAAACTAACTTTAAAATAATAGTACCAAAAAGTATGGTAACTGCAAATATCACCTCTTTCAGTAGAATTTTTTTCCAGTTTTATGTTTTGCTTGATATTTACACATTTTTTTTACTTTTTTTTTTTTTTTTTAATATTTACCTATTGTAATGTTTTTCACTTCATACTTTCTTGTTTGTTACTGTTACTCTGTAAATTCTCCCACTGTGGGACAAATAAGCTGTCAATTGACCATAAAAGATTTCAAATCCAGGACAAAGTGGACTAAATTATGTTTTCACTTTTTTCAAAATCAAACTAAAGTACAGAACTTGAGGAAATGCATTTAGTTGTGTTAAGTTACCATGTTCAAGATTAGCACTGTCTCATGCCTTGATTCTTGGAAAGAGACAGTGGACCCAGGGAAGGCCAGTCTAGCTCTGAGGAAGATAAGTTACAAGGACATGGAGGGCCCCATTGACTGGGTTTGCCTTGGCCCCCTAACGACTTAATTCGCCCCTGGGTGTCACCCGCCGCACAGAACAGCATCCAGGGTAACGGGTGTCACCCAAAAACTAGTCAGCCAATGAGGACGCATTCCTCACAAAGTCTACCCACTTAAGAGGTTTGTGCCAAAAATTGCAATCAAAAAGTCAGGCAGCGCAAACGAGAAAGCCGACATTGAGAACAGAAGTCTGCCTCCTTGTGATCATGCCTGGCTTTTGACTGGTGGTTCAAAATCATTTTGCCAGTAAAATAAATGAGAAAAAGCCATCACCACAATGCACATTCAGTTGTTTAATCTGACGTTTTTAGCGTACTGGGGGAAAAGGGGGAGGGACAGCGGTGGAGCAGTCTGCAGCGCTGCCTTTCATCCATTGCACACACTCTCACATGCAGCAGAGAAACAGACAATAAACGTTGGCAGAAGCAGTCAACAATGACATGATCTCACACTGATCACTGACAGAACAACAGGATGCTACTGTATGAAAAGGATGTGATTATTTGTGCAGGACTGCACGGGCAGCAGTGGGCCAGTTATGATGTGGAGCCCTAGTTACAGCCCTCTGCTGGTCAAGCTGCATCACTGTATTATTTTATTTTTATGCAGAATTTGCCGAAGTTGGTTACATTGTGATAACCCAGATAAACTATAATGCTTAAGTTGAGGAGACTGCAGATGGATATTTCTTTATTGCTTCTCATTAACTGTAGCAGCTAAACTCTCTCTCCTCTGCCATCGCCGGCACGCCATTTCAAGAACAAAAAATACTGGTATTAACCAGTTACCATTGGGAACATTAAAAATTCAGAGGTTTTTGGTTTTCTTTTTCAGTAAACCAGTTTGAAGCCCTGCTCCTGACTGAGTGCCGATGAAAACATGTCATTGTGGTTTTAAGCTAGATTTGGACCTGTGGGACATGAGCTGAAATCAGGGCTCTCTTGTCTCCTCTGTGTTCACGTGTTAAGCAGAATGAATCAAACACACAGGACCCAACAAGAATCATATTATTAATGTCACTGTGGAAAATCTGTCATTAGTCTAAGGTTAATGAATAAACTGCATCTATTCCACAGTTCAGTGAGTCACTGATTACTTCCACATACATTTAAATATGGCTGTATGAAAATAAGGCTAATTTATGCTAATTCTAGTTTCAATGCTATCCATTTAACTCCTACCACCTCAACTCCTACGCTCACTGCTAATGGTGTTGTTGCTATTCCAGCGACCTTAAAGCAGATTTATGAACATCCTGTGAAAAAACACCATGAGATCATTAGTCTTTATCAAACACAGAGGGAAACAGGTCTGTTTGTTTCGTTACCAGACGCTGTTGTACCAACCACAGGAACCTCACAGGCCCCTCACATCTGAGGGAGAGCTCTGAGCACATACTCCATCATCACAGCAGGTCAACACATGACTGCGTGCTCCCTGTGATACCCTGACCACAAGGGAACACATTAGCATAGACTAGTTTGCCTACTGTGTTTTTCCAACCTTTCCGCCTGATCCTGTTCCCTGATTTTTGCCTACCAGACTTGTACTACTGCCTCGCTGACCAGTGGTGGAAAAAGTACTGAAAAATTGTAATTGAGTAAAAGTATCTTTACTTTGCTTGAATCCTACTCGAAGTAAAAGTAAAAGTACCATCTATAAATTTACTTGAGTAAAAGTACAAAAGCACATAATTTAAAATGGAAAAAAAGTTACTTAGTTACTTTCAGTTATTTAATGCAAAAAAAATGGATGAGCCATGAATCAAATCCAGCACAAGTTGTTTTAATCAACTTCGAGGCATATTAAAGTACACATCCATACTTGTAAAAGCTCAGCTGCGCGTGCTGCGCGTGCTGCGCGTGCTGCGCGTGCTGCGCGTGCTGCGCGTGCTGCGCGTGCTGCGCGTGCTGCGCGTGCGTTGCGCAGCGTCTTCCATGCGTCATGCTGCTTGAAACTAGTGATTTTCACGGCACTATAAAATGTTACCCGCCCGCTCTTTGGTCCGTTCCGGCCGTGCCAGTACCAGTGAAATTATAAATGCATATTTTCCGCCCTTTTGTACCCGTCAATTGCGGGTACCGGTCGGATATCCGTGGGCATCCGTCCCATTGCAGGACTTTAATGTAAGAGACAAAAACACATAAGCCAACTTACCACCACATGCTTTCATAAATTAGATGTTGATGTCTTGAATGTTGAAAGCTCCGTTCTGACGGGCAGGCACATTTTACACTGCATTATAATGTTGTTGCCTTTCGTGCGTTTGAACGCGAATAAGTCTTCCAAGTTTGGCCAAGGGTTTTTGTGGCTTTCCTCTTCAGAATTTGTATCTTCGTTATGCCCTAACCTAGAGGGGTTCTGGAAAGCAATTTTTGAAGCCCTTTCCACTATTTTTACAGTTAGAATTAATCCAGATCCTCTGGTATCTCTCTTTGGAGTAGTTCCTGAGGGTACACAGTTACCATTTGGGGGGAAAAGAGTTGTAGCTTTCACCACCCTTTTGGCGCGCCGTCTGATACTTATGAGATGGAAGGATACTGCCCCACCTTCGATCTCTCACTGGATAAGGGATGTCATTGTTAATTTGAAACTTGAAAAGATCAGATGCACACTGCATGGTTCTGAAAAGAAATTTAATGAAACCTGGAGATCTTTCCTTACATTTTTCAGCGAACCCTCCACACTTTTGCAGGAATAAATAGCTCATTGTCTTTGCTTTAGCCCTTGACACACCCTATTTTATGGTCTGGTCATGTTGCTTCTGGACTTTACTCATTTGTTATTATTTTTATGTCTTTTTTTTTTTTTTTTTTTTTTTTTAACTTCCTTTGTATTTATTTGTTCCACATCTACATCTGTATTCTATTTATTTCTTTTTTTATGTATTTATGTATGTTTATCTTATTTATTTATTTATTTACTTACCACTATGTGCCTTAACAGATAGTTTTGTATCTCAGCCACCAACGAAATGTTCCCAAGTAGTGCAGAGCTTTTATACAGGAATGACAGCTTGGGGGGTGGGGTGGGGGGGGAGGGGGGGTGGGGGTTGTTATTCAATGAATACAATGTTTTTTGTGTGTACACGTTAATGTATATAATGTTAAAAGTCAATAAAAATAACTTTGAAGAGAATTTGTATCTTCGTCGGGCCCTTCCTCCTCCATGATCTCCATATCTTGGTCAGCTACAGCCATCTTCCACTGCGTACATCCAATTATGAGACAGGGCGTGGGCACGCACAAGGCAAGGTAATGCAATTGACTTTCACTTCTGGGACACAGGGGTTTTCCGCCCGCATTTAATTTTTTTTCACTATCAATTTTGTACTCAGTAACAATAGGGGTTCAAATGTAGCGAAGTAAAATACTTGGGTCAAAATGTACTTGAGTAAAAGTAAAAATTACATATTTCAAAAACTACTTAGAAAATTACAAATTACTCATAAAAAGTACTCAATTACATTAACGTGAGTAAATGTAATTCCTTACTTTCCACCCCTGTCACTGACTGACCTCCTGTGTACCGAACCCATTTTTGTATTATAGACTCTTGAGAACTATCTGCTGTCCCCACATAGTGAATCCTTCGTTCTGAGCCTGACACTTACATGTATCAGATAGAAAGTGTTATGCACATATTGCAACAGCTGGTCTCTGTATGAGGAGTCCAGGCACTAAATCATAGATTGTATAAAGCAGTCTCCCTGACATCATCCGTCTGTTTATGACACGGAAAATGAAGCACATTGGCTGTAGCAGCCAAACTGGTAGTGGCAAAGGCTTTACGTACAGCTATAGGGCATCTGTCGGTCACGTGACCCTCAGCTGTGCCTCTGATTGGGCGAGCTTGTGAACTTAATATCCTCTGAACTGCCGAGTTTGAAAGTTATTCACCCCCCATACAGTGGGTGCCTTTAGTGAAATTAGTGACTCAGACAGGAGACGTTTTTTGAACCAGGCTGTGAATAGGTTAATTTCTGCTTTGAAAACTGCTTTTTTTGGCTTGGTGTGTATGTGACTTCCAGTTCTTCCAGAGCCAGCCTCAAGCCGACACTTGAGAAAGAGCAGATTTTCACATTTCTGCATTGTCTCATATTCTTAGACCAGAGCTTGCTGCTTGCACTAAGTGGGTCCGCTTGCAGCCCTGACTTGTCCCCCACTGAAAACACATGGTGCCTTATGGAACAAAAATATGACAATGAGCTGCAGCAGTTCAAATCCTCCATTGAGCAAGACTGAGGGATTGTCATTCTGAAAATGACAAAATTTGGTCTCCCCAAATGGTAGCAGAGTATTGTTAAGACGAGGTTTTGTAACAGAGTGGTAACCATTGCTCAGGCCAAGCTTTATTAGGAGGTGCTGCTGGCATCAAATCCCAAAAAGCAACAGTTTCACATATCCAATATGCAGAGACAGTCATGAACTCTAAACTGCATTGAATTCACAGTGTCTTGACCTGCATCGCTGTGTGTGTGTGTGTGTGTGTGTGTGTGTGTGTGTGTGTGTGTGTGTGTGTGTGTGTGTGTGTGTGTGTGTGTGTGGGTGTGTGTGTGTGTGTGTGTGTGTGTGTGTGTGTGTGTGTGTGTGTGTGCGTGTGCATGCGTGTGTGTTAATGGTAGGGTATAAATGAGGGACACAGTAGTACACAGTGCAGATCAGGAAGGCCTGCAATCAATGAGCTGATGGGAGAAAGGTCTGGAGTGATAACATAAAGGAAAGATGTGAAAGTGGAAGAGATGAAGGTCGCAGGGAAGGGCGGGGTAATAGAAGAGCCTCGGAGTAAGAGACGTGAGCAAAATAAAATAATAAATAAACAGAGCACAGACGAAGACAAAGAGGGCAGAGATTGAAGACACATAAATAAGCAGAGCGAATGAGGCAGAGACAGACAAGGAGATGGACCTGCTGAGTGTGTGTTGCAGAGGAGAAAGCAGGGCAGGCGGTGAGGAGGGAAGCCCAGCAGATCTTGTCTGGAGGGGAAATTGCATTGCTAAGGATTTATCGCTTCAAGTGTAATTGGGTTCAACCAGCACCAAGAGAGGAAATCCATTGAAGTCTCCTCTCTGAGCTGTAGAGAGCAGGTTGTTGATCTGTGGTGACTCCCCCCTCCCTGCTGCTGCAGAGTGAGGCATTCAGCAAGGAGCAGCAGCCCCAATCACCCACCCTGAGATGAGCAGACCTGAGCTCAGGGAGCTGCTAATAAGGAAAGGCCCTTCTTATTCAGCTGGTTGAGAGTTGCTTTGTCTCTGTTGTCAGTTTGATTCCACTCCAGTGCGTTCTGCTGGACGGTAATATCAGCTCTATTGTTAAAGCGGGGCTGTGCTCCTCTGATTCTGTGTCTGTGTAAAGCTGGGTACAGCAGGTAGACCAGAGATGGTGAACTATCCCTGCTGCATGGGCATTCTGCATTCAGAGCTTTCAGGATGAGTATCACTTCAGGACTCGAGCTCCACTCCACAGTTCAAAGCTGACCATAAGATTTGACCACAGGGGTTAGAAAACAGGGTGTGGGTGTCTTGTGCTGCATTTAAGTCTTATCTTGAGGACAGGTTGTACTTTGTTGAAACTGGTAACTGTGTCTCAGACCAAATGGCTATGACCTGTGAACAAGTCCCTTCATGGTTTAGAGCCAAAGTACAGGTCTGACATGTTAGAGCCATGTGAAATGTATCACATTTGATTTCACTGTCAGTAACGGTAACGACATTAGAACATTTGAATTAGTAATTAATTAGTTAACTAGAAAAAGTAACAGCATTAAAACTAACACCGTTATTCCCAACAATGACTATGACCCTTCATCTGTCACCTGACTGGGTTGAAACCTTGGTCCTGATTGTTTCAAACCCTTTACCAATGCAGTGTCCCTCTAAGGTTCCTGCTCAACCTGTCAGGGTCTACTTGATTATGGAGAGAATATTGCTTCTATATTATTCATTCAAAAAGAATCGATTTGAAACCAAAAAAGAGATTTATAAGCTAAAGAAAATAAGTGAGAAATTTTAAAAAAAAGTTGAGATCAAAATACAACAGGTTGCAGTCGAAAAAAAAAATAAAAAGAGAACACATTACTTTCCATTTGGCTTATAAATCAGTCCTCTTTGCTTTCAAGTTGGAAACCTTCTCTTGCAAATCAGTCCTCTTTGTTTGCAAATTCCAAAGTTTTGCTTGCAAATTCTCCTGCACTTAATGGGCGGGGCCTACGCTGGTGGATGAGAGAATAATTTCTATTGGTTGGTTTGACCTGGGTTTACCTAGTGTGAGCGCCAGCTACCACTTCCTTACACAACGTGTGGAGTTAAGTTGATAGCCTCTGGCTTCAGTCCACCGTACACTCAAAACAACAAAAGCAACAACACAATATAATGAATTATAATGCCCTACTACTGCAAGCACGCTAATTAGCATGGCTGTCTCTGTCACGGCCTGAGTAATGTTAGCTAAGTTAGTGAGTGATTAAAACATTTTGTTCCACTGTACACGCGGCGTCATGGTTCCTACACAACAGTTCAGGGTTTCCCCCAGGGTATTATAAGCCTGGCAGGCCGCCAGGCTTTACCTGCTCTCCCCACCCCGGGCTAAGCATTGTTTATTAGCCTTGTGGAGCCGCGGCTCGGTTTTCATTGACGGTAACGCGGTCTGCTCAGTGCAGACCTCTCGGTCAGCTGGTGAAGCAGCGGTCTGATGAGCATGACGTCCGTGATAAGTCTCATTATGCGCGACTATGCTCAACGAAGTTGTGATGATAATTCATTATACTGTGTTGTCGTTGTTGTTGTGAGTGTACGGTGGACTGAAGCCAGAGGCTATCAACTTAACTCCAGGCGTTGTGTAAGAGGGAAGTGGTAGCTGGCGCTCACACTCGGTAAAGCCAGGTCAAACCAAC
This sequence comes from Halichoeres trimaculatus, assembly GCF_033239565.1. Classification (NCBI taxonomy): domain Eukaryota; kingdom Metazoa; phylum Chordata; class Actinopteri; order Labriformes; family Labridae; genus Halichoeres; species Halichoeres trimaculatus. The sequence goes on along the minus strand of NW_027437191.1, from coordinate 2,673,181 downwards.
CAATAGAAACTATTCTCTCATCCACCAGTGTAGGCCCCGCCCATTAAGTGCAGTAGAATTTGCAAACAAAGGGGACTGATTTTCAAGAGAAGGTTTCCAACTTGAAAGCAAAGAGGACTGATTTATAAGCCAAATGGAAAGAAATATGTTCTCTGTTTTGTTTTGTTTTTTTCGATTGCAACCTGTTGTATTTTGATCTCAACTTTTTTTTTTCAGTTGCAACCTGTTCTGTTTTGATCTCAACTTTCTTTTTTTTTTTTAATTCTCACTTATTCTCTTTAGCTTACAAATCTCTTTTTTGGTTTCAAATCGATTCTTTTTGAATGAATAATATAGAAACAATATCCTCTCCATACCCGATCCCTTTCCATTATTTTTATCTAAGGCACTGACTGCATCTACATGCTAATGCATTACACAACATGCTACACTGCTTCAGATAAAAACAAAACTGTAACTGTAACAGAACAGAACTGTTACAGAAAATTTCACATGGAATGATCAGTGATGGATTCTTTGTGTGGGCAGAGAGAGGAGCACGCCTTTCCTATGAAAGATAACTCCAGTGTGACACAGTGAGTCCAGAAAGGGTTTCCTGGTGCAGCACAGGAGGCTTATGTGTGTGTGTGTGTGTGTGTGTGTGTGTGTGTGTGTGTGTGTGTGTGTGTGTGTGTGTCCTCATCCACCCGCCACTGCAGTGCGTTTCCCTTCCCTCCCTGACAAGCAGCAACGTTCACAAACCCACACTGCAGAACAGAGCGCGCCTGGCTCTGCATACCAATCAGAGAGGGGGAGAGACAGGGAGGTGAGGGGGAGCAGGGCCGGAGCACAGAGATAAAAGAGAAAAAAGCAGCTCTCCCTCTCACCCCCCCAACTCTCCTCCTTCCCACTTTTGCAGTCAGCTTGTCACCCCACCTGGTGGAGCGAAGTACAGCTCTGCAGCTCATACAAAGGGATTCTCCTTCTCAGGCTTCCCCTGCGGAGGAAGAGGAGGAGGAGGGGGAGGAGGAGGAGGGGGAGGAGGAGGAGGGGGAGGGGGAGGAGGGTGGGGGCAGGCAGGTTGTTGCAGACGCCTGGCAGGCAGGTGGTGCAGCAGAGGCTCTCATCTATGTCTTGATAATGGTATTGATCATTCTAAAAATGGAACACGTATTGATCGAAGCCCAGTGAGGGTGTCTGATAGACGGGTTGGGGACTGTGAGGTAGGACACAGAGCACATTTAGAGCTGGAACCATTATGTTTGAAAACAAACCCTCAGATATGAAGGCTTAGTTTTATTTTAGGGGGGCTGCAGTGCACTAACAATGAAGTCATAAGTCCAGCAAACAGCAGGTTTTATGAGCAGATAGAGATGGATGTTGACATTTGATAGCCAGCAGTTATTCATGCTTGGAAAGCCCAGAACAATAATGGGTCCGTGGTGAGCTGCAGCATGGACTGCAGCAGACTTCTCTGCATCTGTTTCTATCCCAAAAAACAGAGTGGATGGATGTCAGGCTTGGCTGAAGGACTGTTTTAAGCACAGCTGTCAAAATCTTTAAGCAGTCAGGATGAAGGCTTACTGTAAACACTCTCAATCAGAGGATGCAGAAGCAGGGGGAGAGTAGAGCTGTACTGCAAAAACATGAAATCTTATCAAGTGTGTTTGTCTTATTTTCAGTAGAAAATGTCTTTTCAGATAGAATAAGAGCCAAATTCACCAGGCCATTCCAGAAAAATGTCTTATTTCAACATTTAAAGAAAAAAAAGGTCTGGATTGCTTGTAACAAGTAAAATAAACTGCCAATGGAACAAGAGAAAAGTTACTTGTACTAAGACATACCAGTTTCATACAAATTTTCTAGCACATTTTTCTTGTTCCATTGGCAGTTATTTTTTACTTGAAACAAACAATTCAGACCACATTTTTTTCTTCAAATAACTTGAAGCAAGACATTTTTCTGGACTGACCAGATAAAAATAGCTCATATCAAGTATAATAAGACAGTTTTTTTTTTAAATGAGACCAAAACACTTGCAAAATTCATTTTCAATCTGTATCTCAACACAAAGGGCAGCACATTTTCTGCTCTGCCGGGAGGGACTGCAGCGTGGCGCCACCCAAGTGGCTGCCTGCTGCAGAAACCCTCTATTCATTGTTGTTTTTAATCTATTTTTTTCTTACCTTTTTGGTTTTCTTTGTATTTGGGGCCTGTCATTGACTCCAAACTGTTTTTGTTTTCTGTGGTGTTTTTACTTCTTTTTGTGTGTTTTTTGGTCATGTGTATCCAGAGGTTCTACACATAACTGTGGTTGTAATGTTTATACAATATACACAAGATTCCGTTTGCGGTCTGTAGCATGTCAATGCTAACCAGTGCTGTGACCGGTGTTTCCCATGAGCAGAGGTGAAGGAGGTGAGGACGACGTGTTGGTGCTGCAGCGTGAGCTTAGTAGAGACAACATGGACCTGTCCTTCCGTGGTTCTGCGGAACGTAAGATCTATTTCCAATAAGATCGACAAGCTAGCCATGCAAACCCAGCAACAGAAGGAACACCAGAGGGCAGAGGAGCATTATGCTATTCATAGACATGGCTAACACAGCTAACACCAAACACCAATGCCAGGTGTTGATACTTATTATATTATTCTGTTTGCCTAATCTTCAAAGTTTGCACTATATACTGCCTTATGTTGCTGCTGTGACTTTCCCTTCTGGGATTAATTAACTGCATTCTATTCAATTCTATTCAATTCAATTCAATTCTATTCTATTCTATTCTATTCTATTCTATTCTACTAGGACTGGGTTGTCTATGAATGCTCTAGGAAGGAGGATGGCTCACAGCAGTGCCTGTTGATCATTGGCCCTTTTTCCGTAGAAAGAACCAGGTGCCTGTTTGGTGCCAGCACTTAGTTTGTTCCAATCACATTATCAAGTTAAGAACCTGTTAAATTTCTATCAGCAAGGGGCCAAGTTGGAGCTCCATCACTATGAGATGTCACTGCATAAGTAGCCATTTACTCAAGAATGCTGGCGGGGAGGCAGGGTCTGGCGGGGCTTGTCAATCCCTCTTCCATAGTTACTGGTTTTACCATTTTCTAGTCCTCAGGGTGATATCAGCTCTATTTCTTAAAAAAAATTATCATTATCAATACTGGTTATTGCAACTGTTAGAGCCAACAGTATCTAGCACAAACTGGGAGCCCACTGTTGCCATGTACATGCACATCAGAGTTTCCTAAAAATGTTGTTTTTTCCGTCCACATGGAAGCAACAAAACTGACTTTTCAACATTAAATTCCACTTCAAATGAGATGAAATCATTGGTGCCAGAGCCCAGCAAATTTCCTAGATTGCATTTATGAAAACTACTCATGATGGTTTTTCCTATAATCACTTAACACTTATGTTTTCCTTACTGTAGGAAACAGTGGGAAACTGGAAGATATGCTAACTCAGGGATAAACTCAACCACTCAACCACTTTGATGTATAGATAAAATATGAATGCGAACCAAAACATGCAATTTTGATCCAAACTACAATTAGTTTCACTTCCAGTGAGATCCTGATATTCACTTGACTTAGGACTCATCAGTATTCATGCCTTGGAGCTGCTCCACTCAGCACAGATTGTCTTTTATGATATAACCTTGAACACATACACAGAGATATTTCCACATGGAGCTTTTCCCTGTGAAACATCGTGTCAGGCCCTGAAGTAACGTGTTTGGAGGCATGAGTAGGAGACTGCAGTGGGGGATGTCCACATGCTTTGACATGAGTCAGAGAAGACAAGAAGATACTTCTGCTTGTGCAGGGAGGTAAGGGGCTTTTTTTCCACAAAATGAGAATGGAAAGTGTGCCTCAGGTCAGCCTCTGTTTCAGACGTTTCTGTTTAATGGCTCAGTCTACACTATTCTAAAATTACTGTTTGACATCTGACAACATTTACTCAAATATTTAACTGGAAATAAAAAATAGTCTGATGTACTTTAAGAAAAGCATGACCTGGTCAATCTTTGACAAACTTAAAACTTGTAAGTGTTTTGGATCCAAATGGTTAAAACTTGCTTCAAAAGAAAAGTGTGGTTGTTTTTTGTCATGGAGTGACACTGAGTGCTTTTTACACTGACTGAATTGTGCAATCACACGGCACCCTGTGGAAAAGTAAGTGTAGGTCAGAACTGGAATGACCCCTCTGTCTCAGACTTAAAAGGATGTGATTGTGACTGGTGGGTGCCAGTTGGACAGAGAGTCTCCACTTTGATTGGCTTTGGAATAAGACATTAACAAATTAAAAAAGAAAAAGAAAGGAATTTCCCAACACAGCAAAAAAAAGGATACACCTTGAAAATGAGAACATGTACTTAGGGTGGCAGCGAGATCCAGAAGTAGCCACTGGTACGCAATTATTCACTCACTAGCCACGTGTATATGGACCCAAATATTCCGCTTGCATTTGGTTTATTGCTCAAATGAAAATAATTGAACCTTTGTATACACCTCATTCCAAAAGAAAAGAGCCAATCTGAATGAACATTTAATCGGTTTCACAGGGGTGGAATATTCCTTTCCCCAGACCGATTGAGGTATCATGTATCCACTCAAACAGAAAGTTGTCAGGGTGCGTTCTTTCAGCACATGCTCAGATATGATGTAAGACGCAACTACAGACGTTCCTCAACTTTAAAAATGACCGCCAGCCGTCAACACTGGACTGCTGCGGAATTTTTTTTTTTTTTATCCAAACTTTGAAAGAAATGAACATAATTTCAAGACTGGACAGACGAGAAACTCGCAATACAGAGTATTGCAACACCGTGATAAACAAACTGTCGTCCTCCAGCTTTGATAAATCTTGTGATGTTTACGTTTTCCTACACATGCCCCATTGACTATTCTGTTTGATTACAGCGGTGCATGTAGACCAGAGATTTGAATATTCCTCTCCATGTATACTATTGTTTTCGGAAAAGTCATTCGGAAAGATTCCATTCGGAAAGAAAAACTCCTCATGTAACCGTGGCTAGTGACTCATGGCAATCCCTCAGCAACTCATGCCAATCTCTTAGTGATCTGGTCATTTACTCAGCTCATGGCAATTGCTCAGCAGCTCATGGCATCCTCTCAGCAACACCTGCCAATACTTCAGTGACTCTTGGCAATCCCTCAGTGACTTGTGGCAATCCCTTAAAGACTCATGAGAATTAATCAGCTAGTCATGGCAGCAACCAGTGCCAATTATTCAGTGATTAGAGCCTACTGCTCAGCAACTTATGGCAGTCCCTGAGTGGGTTGTGGCAATCCGTAAAAGACGTTTGGCATTTGCTCAGCATCTCACGGCAATTGCTCAGCAACTTGTGGTTATCGCTCAGTGACTTATGGCAATCACTTAGCAACTTGTGCCGATCATTTAGCAACTCATGCAATAGCTCAGTGACTTGTGGCAATTCCTGAGTGACTCATGTCAATCCCTCAGTGGCTCATACCAATCGCCAAGTGACTCATGACATTTGCCTCACTCGTGGAAAAAGTATCTACATTTTCGTCATCATCATTTTACTCAAAGTTTTATCATGAAATAGAAATGTTAAGTTTGCAGGAGTATCAGAGGAAAGACTTTAAACTGTGGTGTTAATGTAACATGAACGGTCAAGCAGAGCGTTTAAAGGTCATCTTGCCCCATGTCATCAACACTCATCAAAGACTGCCTCCCTGTCATCTCACCTCTGCTCACTGCCATCATCAATTTCTCCATCAACTTTGGTTTTGTCCCCCAACCTCTGAAACTGGCTGCCATTACTCCCATACCCAAAAAACCAGGACTCAACCTAGACGGCCCATCCAACTTTCACCCCATCTCAAATCTCCCTTTTCTGTCAAAAATACTGGAACCTGCCGTTGCCTCCCAACTCAAAACCCAACTCTCTTCCAATAACCTGTTCAAACCATTCCAATCCGGCTTCAGACCCAAACACAGCACTGAAACAGCTCTTCTCAAAGCCTTCAATGACCTTCTCGTCTCTGCAGACTCTGGACACCTTAGCATTCTCATCCTTCTTGATCTCACCGCAGCTTTTGATACCATCAATTACACCATCCTCCTCTCCCGTCTACAATCAACTCTACACATCACCGGCACTGCACTCTCCTGGATCAAATCATACCTCACAGACAGATACCAGTTCACCCAATTCAACAATTGAACCTATACAGCTCCCTTGACCCATGGCGTCCCTCTGAGCTTAGTGCTTTGTCCCCTACTATTTATTCTCTACATCCTTCCCATTGGTAAAATAATCCATCTTCATGGTCTTCAGTATCACTGCTTTGCTGACGACATCCAACTGTAAATTTCCACCAACTCCATCACTGCTCCAACCCTCTCCACCCTGACCAGCTGCCTCTCAGACATGGGTGCAAGCAAACTACCTCCAACTCAACTGTGATAAATCTAACCTTTTGATCATTGGCCCAAAATCCCTCACTGCTACCACAAAAAAAAATTAAAGTCTCACTTGACAATGTTTCCCTCGGCCCATCCTTACATGCCCACAACCTTGGTATCCTCTTTGACTCTCATCTCACTCTGGATCACCACATCAATCAACTTACCAGAACTGCTTTCTTCCACTTAAAAAATATTGCCCGTCTTGGACCGTCTCTCTCCTTATCCACCTCCCAAACCCTCATCCACGCCTTTATCACTTCCAGACTTGATTACTGCAATAGCATTTTCTACGGCCTCCCCTTGAAACAACTCAATAAACTGCAATATATCCAAAACTCCACGACCCGCCTGCTCACCGACACCTGCTCCCGAGATCACATCACTGCTGTCCTCCAGAACCTTCACTGGCTCCCCAAACAGTGAATACACTTTAAAATCCTTCTCCATACAAAGCCCTCCATAACCAGGCCCCTTCCTACCTGTCCAGCCTGCTCCACCACTTCACCCTCTCTCGAAACCTTCGATCATCTGAAGCCCACCTCCTCGCCCTTCCACCTGACACCAAGCACCGAACCTGGGGGGACAGAGCTTTCTCTGTTGCCGCCCCCACCCTCTGGAATACTCTACCACTAAACATCCGTACCTGTCCCAACCTCTCCACTTTCAAAAAACTCATCAAAACCCACCTTTTTAAAAACGCTTTCAATGTCTGATTGCCTCTGAATTTACTACGCTGTTCTTGTCTCTTTTGTCTTGCTTCTTCCTGTTTTATTTTCTGTTATTTTATATGCTTTTTTTATTATTTACCTGTGTAAAGCGTCTTTGAGTACCTTAAAAAGGGCTCTATAAATAAAATGTATTTGTATTATTATTATAATTATTATTATTTTTATTTTATTATTATTTAGCTTTCCTCTGGGTATTTTAAATTCCTGTGCACATTTATCGTTCCTCATGTAATAAATCATCACATACCCTTTTGGGATTATATTCACTGCACCTCTAACAAGATCACCTCTGCCCTTGGACCAGGATCTGCTTAGATTATAAACACGCATCTAAGCACAATACAGACCCACAACCAGCATACATCTTGTTTACTCTGATACATTTCAAAATGTTGGAAACAGATTTCTGCAGTGAGGCACATCTGGTATGGTTTCCACTCTGTGTGCTAAGCTTCCTATCCCTTCCTTTCTTTTTCCCTGGAGATGGAAACTGGGTGTGGTGCAGCACGGACCAACCAAGCATGGTGTATCACCACTTAACCAATCATGTGTCTGCCCTTGGAATAAGGTGATAAGTCTGCAGGGATCCTCTCTGATAGTAGATAACACTGACACGCCAGACGGCCAAGCAGAAAATGAGGCAGGATAAAAACTCCACGTTCAAATTTATTTGTCCCGTCAGCCAAAGCTGCATGCTGGATAATCAGACAAAGTGTGGCTCCAATGGAAGGGGCATGATTGAAACCACCGGCGCTGAGATCACTCTGATCATTTCAGACATAACAAACGATCGTGGTCGCTTAGCACCAGGAGGGTGACCGCAAAGATTCCCAGAAACCACCGTCTGAGCTCGAGAAATGAGGTCTGTTACTGCTCATGCTGCTGCTTTTACTGCATTTAAAACTGCAGTTGAGTTACTCAGGAGAAAAAGGTCAAACAATTTATGTTATTGATTTACTCCCGAGAACAATAATTCAGATCACCACTTAGAGTTTATGAATCCAGCCATCATCCCAGCTCTTCTGTAATCCACTGTGGGGCTCAGTCCTTTCGTTTTTTTTCCTCTATTTGTTGTTGGCTCTCAAAAAGGTCAGGAAACAAGCCAACAAGCAGAATGTTCATGCAGAGGTACGTTAAAATAATCATTTTGACAGTGTATTCAAAAGGCTAAAAAAATTCAAACACATGAAGCAAAATGACTTGAAATCAGACAAATCAAAACATGCACTTAATTGTGTTTTTGTCTTGATGCAAATGATCCAGGGCCCCTTCATGTCCCATCAGCGTGGGCTGCAAATCAGGAAGAAGACAACAAAATCAAGCGCTCCTTACTGCTGATTGCATGTCATCCCCATCACTGACAATCAGTGTGTGTACATGAGGGGTGTAGAGGAAGGAAAAGAACAACAGAGAGCACATAGAGAATTACAATTATCTGTATTTATATAATCTCTTAACAGCTGCCATTACTGAGGGCAGGGGAAGCCGTTTGTTTGAAGTAGGAACAAGGATGACGCCCTCAGGTCTCTGACTTCTATCTCTGATGTTATGTAACACCAGCCATGACTGGAATAGCAGATGTTTCCTCACAGAGCCCTGGATTACATAATTCCAGAGCAAAATTGTGACTTTCATGTATATTTCAGAGAGAATCTATTATTTACTAAAGGAAGTTGGCTTTCTCATCCTCTCTGTGTCTCTTGTGCTGCTTCTCTGAAGTTAATGAGGAGAGCATCGTCTCAGGTAAGGTGAATAGAGCTTCAGCGCGGCGTTACAGCATGTCTTCATGTATATGGAAACAAATAACATCTTTGGTAGAACACTGTCTTCAGTAGTTCAAAACAAAGATCACACTGCAGTGAAGTTTCCACTGCAAAGCAGCAGCAGCTGAAAAAGAATTCAGTTTTCAACTTCTCTTCTTTTTTTTCGAAGTCGAAACACATCAAAGGGGTGTCCAACCCCTCAGGAGCCAACATCAATGGAAAACATGAGGAAACAGGAGAGAGTGAAGGAGGTAAGGGACAGGGGAATTATCTTGACACCTATGAAGATAAAGGGCGTATTCAGACCTGGACTGTTTGGTCCACTTTAAACAGACCAGGGTTCGTTTCCCACGCTGGTGCGGACTTTTCATGCAGGTGTGAATAGACACAAACGAACCCTGGTGCAGACCAAACAAACCAGACTCAGACCCACTTTTTGAGGTGGTCTCAGTCCGCTTCCAAACAAACTCTGGTGCGGTTCGTGGTTCTCCGGTGCAGGTCTGAATACAAACCAAGGTCCATCTGAACTAACTACAGGATACATGCGCCTTTTGGGCCTATAAAGCCACCGTAAGCTAACAGTCTTTGGTTCATACCTGATCCTCCGTCTTCTGTTTAGCCACGCTGTTGCTAGCATGTTGTGGATCAGGACTTGTCTTTGCTGTTCCAAAATTTGAAACGGTGTTGTTAAGCCTGCTTTGAAGGAGCTGCTCTCGAAACAGAATACAGACCATTTCCAGGTCTGTATTCTGTGTGCTGCCCTTTGTCAGTGCTGTCCAATGAGAGCACTGATCGTCACACACGTGGATGTGTTTACAGAATATAGTCCACTTGCAAAAAGTACAATCTGAATACGAACCACACCAAACAAAAAAAAAAAAGTCCGCCTTTGGTCCGGACCAAACAAGTGGACCAAAGGACTTTTCTGGTCTGAATACAGCCAAAGTCAGTGATAAAAGCCAGGAAAAGCATCCTTTCAAGTCAGTGTGTCTGCTTACACTGGAACCACTCCATTGTGGTCCAGCTGGTTTTTAACAATCCTGTTTTTGCCGGATGCCGTAGATGTGTCACATCAATTCACTGAAGGGAAGCTCGGGCGGTACAGGAAGTCCTTCACAGAAACTACATCCAGAGTCTTTAATCATCAGAGCTGACAATCATGACACTGAAGCTGCTCCTTAGTTAATGATTCTCATGGGGTTGGGGATACATGGGATAACTGCAAGGGGTACTTCACAAAGTTAAATAAAAAGTTGCATCACAACAAATTATACAAACACTGATGTAATTTCCTCTTGGGGATCAATAAAAGTATGACTGATTCTGATTCTGGTTCAAAACAACTTTCAACAGCATTTGATTTTTATGTCAATGCAACATCAAACAGGGCACTATTTGAGCAAACTGAACATAATTATCAATAAAATATGTTCTTTGTGAAACTGCTTAGACTAGATGGCCTCCATCTGTTGATGTCAATTGTTCATTGAAAGGGCATATATACCTGTATGCTAACAATAGCGCAGCCAGGAGAATAACAATGGACAGGTGGTTGAAACGATACAAGGCAGTTTAGAAAAATTTAGAAAAATGAGGTGGATGATGAAGAAACCATCGAAAAGAAACCAAAAAACCTTCCAATCATGTTATTTTCTATGGAACCCCAAAAGATCCATAATTAAATGAATAAAAGCTTTTTACAATAAATACCATTTTGATGAAAATATATAGTATGTCCATTTAAATGTAAAATATAATCATGAAATATGTTTTATTATTCTCTAATATCTAATAATTGTGATTAAATATTTCATAATGATCATTTTAACAATTGCATATTTGTTAAATCACTTTTGCTTTATTTTCAAAGCTTTTATAAAAAAATGAAATAAAAAATTGAAATAAAATGAAATAAAATATAAAATGAAAATGAAATAAAATAAAACTTTTCTTATTTTGTCAACTTTTATTGTTATAAAGTCCTTTTTCACAATGGCCTTTTTATTTCATGTCGTTCTTCAGCATGGCTGTCTGTCAAACAAAGCACACAGGGTGGAGCCAGTTCAGTGATTGGCTGATCCCTTGAACAGACATTGCAGCAGCACTTGCAGACCGAGTCATTCTGATGAAAAACAACATTATGAATTAAAAAGGCCAACATGGAAAAGAACATTATGAATCAAAAATTGACTTTGTAAGAACGTTTTTTTTAATTACTATTATTATTTCATTTCATTTATAAAAGCTTGGAAAATAAATAAAAAGGCATTGTTTCAAAAGTATGTAACTGTTAAAAAAAACATTATGAAATATTTTATTATAATATTTTGATATTTAAGATTTATAAAACATATTTCATAATAATATTGCCCTATTTCACAATTTAATGGCCATATTATATATTAGTCTGTTATTTATCAAAATGGTATTTATTTCAAAATGTTGATTTTATTTATTATATTATCTTTGGGGTTCCATAATTTTCCTCTGTTATTTCCTGAAACTTTTTTCAGCCTTGCAAGGGGTGTCCTTGGCTGAAGTTGTATTTGAAAGTAGGTACTTATAGATTGTTAACCAGCAAGGGATGAGGTTGGCAGCAGATTTGCTGATGATGATGTTGTTGAGTCACATGATTGCTTTCCAAAATTCAGATGTTATTTCTTAACGTCATTTCTTTTAAGTCTTAAGTTTCAGTTTGTGGTATTGCTTTTAAATACAGACAGGAGATTAAGAGTTCAGCTTTCCAGGTTTCTCTTCTTTCATGCATCCTCCGTCTCCCATCAGCCCCTTTCATCTGATGGGATCTGTTCTCCCTGTTCAAGTTTTCTTGTCTCAGCATCACCACTCTCCTTCTCTCTTACACAGCTCCTTTTCTCTCTGGCGTGTCCTGTCTGTCTGTCTGTCTGTCTGTCTGTCTGTCTGTCTGTCTAAACTTTCAAAGCACACAGGCAAATCTATATATAGATTGACAGCATCATTATCAGAAGCAGCCAGCAAATGGAGCAGCAGCAGCACAGCCCTACAGCAGCCTGCAGAGTGCTGTCTGTGATGATGGCATTAAAGAGTGGCGGTCTGAAAAGTGTGTGCAGAGTCTGTTCATGGCTAGTAGGCCAAACAAACCTTTTCTGTTTGCATGGTTTTATATCAAACTGAGCCCATGTAACTGTTTTTATTAAACATGTTACAGCTTCCTCGACCCAAAGACAAAACCAACTAAGGCTGAAGAAAGGAGACCATGATATAAAATAAAAGATGCCAAAAATAATGAAGATTTTACCCACAGGGGTGACCCCAGCCCAAACAAAGGAAAGAAAGAAAAAGGGAAAGGTGCTGACCCAGCCACACAATGGTCTACAGTCCTCCTTAGTGGAGGTTTACTTACCACAGTTCAAAAATGAAGTCAGCAAACTACATGCCTGCTACTGCCTGAATTTGCTCTATAGTTTTAATTTTCTTTTTTCCTTTTTTAAAATTCCATATTTGGACACCCGATTTGTGAAGAGTGTAAAAGGAGATTTTATGGCTGATTATTTCTCTAAAAAAGAAAATACAACAAGCAGATGACACATCTTTTATACTCTCTTGTCTTTATGTGCATGTTTGGTATTGAAGTAATCCAAAAGTAACTAAAAGTAATTAGGTACACTACGTTAATATTGTGATACTTAGAGTAAGTTACTGATTAACTTTTTGAACAGGTAACTTGTAATTGTACTGGATTACATTTTTGAAGTGGCCCTCTTAACCCTGGTATCACATTAATGTCACAACAACTTGATAGCCAGGATATTTCCTCAGGTATATCTTTAACTCTTGAAAGCGGAATGTAGTCTCTTTTTTCAGGGATCAGATGGATTAAAACAGTACATACTTCAACTTCTTTCTTTTTTTTTAATCCCCTGCACACTGTGCATGCTCCTATTATTAACGTACACATCTGGCTGTTAATATATCCCAGACAGTAAAATGAAATGAAAGAAACGCGCTCACCGCTGAAGCAGAAAGCAGCATAAAAAAAGAGCTGCATCTGCACTCATAATCATTGCCTAATGCAGTGCACAGTAGAATAGAATAGAATAGAATAGAATAGAATAGAATAGAATAGAATAGAATAAAAAATACTTTATTTATGCAGGAGTCACAGCAGAAAAGAAAAGTAAGAAAGTGTATAGAAAGTGCAAAAAGGTCCACAAGAAAATAGATGAGGACAGCCCGTCCACCACTCTCCAGCCCAGCCAGTCTCCACCTCCACAGGGTCCAGGACTGAGCCTCCCCAGCAGTCTGTTCAGTCTCTGTCTCCTGGATCCTGTCTGCTCACAGCAGGCGAAGCTCCTCCAATGTGGCGCCAGCGTCCAATGTCAGCTCCGTCAGCCACGTCCGTGAACAGCACGATACCACACTGCCCTCCAGCAGCCCCTCTGCCGCTGGGCCAGCACAGCTAGCTCGTCCATCCCACCGGAGATAGATCCCACGTTCTCAACAACGATGGATGGAAGGACAGGTCCACGTCGTCACCTCCCAGCTCACACCCCAGAACCAGCACGTCGTCCTCACCTCCTCCTCCTCACCTTGAGGGAAATCATCAAGCCTTACACTAGTTAGCATTGACATGCTACAAGCTGCCAACAGCTAATTTCACATGTAAACAATTCAGCCATGGTTACATGTAGGATCCCAGACAAACACAGGAGAAAAGTAGTAAAAATATCACTGAAGCCATAAAAAGTTTGGCGTCCATGATCAACAATGAACCATACAAAGTAATGATCCACTCCAAATACAAAGATGACGAAAAAGAGACGAAAAAAATTACACGAAACGGACAAAGACGAGAGAGCTGCTGCAACAGGCAGCTACTTGGGCAGCGCCTTGCAACGAAAAAGTAACTGTAACTGTAAAAAGTAACATAACTGTGCTGTAATGGTCCCTAATGAACAACTACCTTAGGAAGCTGGGTGAAGGTGGGAAGGTTTAATGGGTGTTTGTTATTTTACTGTCTTACATGACTTTTTTCTGTTTAATTGGACTTATTCTGTTTACGCAGAGACTATTCAGTTATTATGACACCTTTTTGTACTGTCTGCAAAAAAAATTCATAAAAAGATTTTTTTTCAAAAACAGCTGCATCAAAAAAAAAGTTGTGATAAAAAAACAACAACTAGAAATTGTAGGCAAGAAGCAGCATAACCATGGCAAACAAAGTATTGGAATAATAAACACAAGGGACTGGAAATCTAAAATGACACAGTCTACTGTTCATATCAAAGTGATCAACAAGACTAACAGCACAACATTAAGGTGAAAAGTTAAAAAAAAGACATTTCTGGACGACCTGCTTAATAAGATAGACAATATTTATAATAGATGAATAACACAACTGAACTGATAGAGACATTGGAGCAAATAGTGGATTGCTAAAAGAGGAAATGATCAGTGTTTCGCTGAAAATACTGCCAAGAGAGAAAACACCTCCTACAACTAAGATGTCTGTCGTTTTGTCAGCTGCACTTCTCAGATCATAAAAACACACAGCATGCAGATAACGCCACTTATTTAACTGCACATCACCTGATAGTGCTGTTTTCCAAATGATCCAACCTCTGCTGCAGAAGAAAACACAAAATGTGAGGAACCACTCATCCTGCAGTATCACTATTATAACCATTATTTCCTCCTGTCCAAATCCCGAATGGACCTGTTTTACTGACATGCACAGATATAAACTGTGTGATTCTTTAAGTTAATCTGTAGTGAGTGTTACATTATTATTCTGTACGCAGACACAGCAGGGAGATGAATCTGTGTCTGTAGATACAGAGTAGGACCTGGTTTTGCCACCATCATAGGAAGCTAATGAAGGCATAAATCAAAAGGGTTTGTGTGTGTGTGTGTGTGTGTGTGTGTGTGTGTGTGTGTGTGTGTGTGTGTGTGTGTGTGTGTGTGTGTGTGTGTGTGTGTGTGTGTGTGTGTTTGTGTGTGTGTGTGTATGTGTGTGTGTGTGTCACAGGAGTGTGTGCCGCAGTGTGTTTGTCCTGGCTCCCTGAGACTGTGGCTGTACCAGACTTGAGCACTGAGCCTCAAAGAGCAGCATCCCTCTCTCTACTCCTCCCTCTGGGTCTTCTTCTCTCCTCTCTCCTCTATGATGAAGTGCACATCTATAATCACTTTCAACATTTCCCTCCTCATTTCTAGCTTCTTGGTGTTTTTCTTCTTGTCTTTCTGTTGGTCTTTTCTATTCTTTTGTCTCCGTGTAGACATGTCTCAGTTAGTCCATCACTTTCCTCACAGTGAACAGAAAACAATCGAAGTGGACTGCTGCTGTCCCCTCTTAAACTGCAGTATGCTGTTTCTGTTACAGGCACTGTGCGATAGTCTCACTCTGATGCCTGGGCTGACTGCATAAGGACTTGGAGTCAAACACTGGCTAAGTTAAAGCCGGTGCAGAGGGACGGGGAAACACCAACAAACTGCTCTCAGTGGCACACTGTGTTGCTTAATGCTGGGATGGTTCCCAGAGCTGATTCAACTTTTGATACTGCTTCTGAAATGTATAACACACACACACACACACACACACACACACACACAGATTTTATTCATTCATTCATTTTCTGAACCACTTATCCTGTTCAGGGTCGCGGGTGGCTGGAGCCTATCCCTGCTGTCATTGGGCAAGAGGTGGGGTACACACTGGACTGGTCGCCAGTCAGTCACAGGGCTGACACATAGGGCTCTAATTTCATGGTGCTGGGCAGGGGGCGCAAGCCTGGCGCACCCTGCGCAGTACTAATTTGGTGCACCACACCACCATGCGCTGCCAATTTGACAATTTGGAAGACTGTCTGCGCAGAGATGGGTGTGTTGGTGTGCCAGGGGGTGTTGATGGCGCACCAGGGGGAGGTGTCGGCAGATTCATGTTGGCGCAGTGACAATTTTGTGCCAAAAAAAGTGGGCTGAAAGCTCGCCAGCTCCAACCTGGTCTATCCTCGGCGCAAAGCAGAGTGCACCCTGCGCAGCTGTAACTTGGTGACAGGCGCATATGTGCGCACATGTCAACAAAGCCTCAGAGGCAGGTTTCCAGGTTTTCAGGCACATTTTAATGCAATAAACAATCACTCACTATTTAATGTAACAGTCTGAACCAGCATATACATTTGTATCTATATTAACTGTCCCGTCACAACTGATGTCAGATTAAAGCCGTTTGTCATAATGGAAAGTTAACCTGACGGCAGCTGGAAGTTTCATGCACATCTTACAATTAAACAATAAACAGTCTTAACATCTGATACTGAGTATATATCTGGCTTCTCTCAATTCATTTGATTCAAAGAAAAGAGGGAGGGAAAAGACGAAGAAAAGAGACAAAATAAATGTATGTCACTCATGATTTACCCGTGATTTCCCATATTTCTCTGTTTTAGTCTTTATTTTTAACCTGATCTAAAAAGATGGAGTACATTATTGTAAGGAGGATGAGGCGGAGACACTGGGAGAGTACACAGTATATCACCAAAGGTTCTGCTATTTGGGGATGACAAACCAGGAGTGCAGGTTGATCAAAAGTATTCTGAATGGATAAGCCAGCTGTGTAACTGTCTCTTCATTTTTTACTCCTATTAATGACAAAGGAACAGATTACATCTGTCCAGGGAGCTGGCCCACATGGTGACGTGCTTTGTGTCCTCCGATGCGCCTCGTTGTCCATTCTCCTGCTGCAGGGACAGCGGCTCTGACCGTCTCCACCAGCACATAATTTCCACAGTACTGGGGATCAATCAGACCAATCAGACGCTGCACCTCGGCCACAGGGCATCTAAAGGTGAGGAGAGGCACTCATTTGATTGATGAAAACAGCGCTCGGCTGTGTTAAACCCACTCACGGCTTTTCTCCTCTCTCTCTGCCATTTGCGTAGAGGGAGGCGTGGACGCGCAGCTCTGTGCTCCTCTGCGCTTTGACTGTGCCTCTCTTGGCACTGCAGGAAACTTGCAAAGTACGCCGGTCACGCCCTGTCCGCGCGGCGAAGGCCGGCACAGGGCATGTGCGCCTGCGCTTGCACCTGGTCAACGAAATTAGAGCCCATAGAGACAGACAACCTTTCACACACACTCACATCTACCCACAATTTAAAGTCCCAATTAACCAGATTAGCATGTTTTTAGATTGTGGGAGAAAGCCAGAGCACCCAGAGAGAACATACAAACTCCACACAGAAAGGCCCACCAGCCAAGCCTTGAATCGAACCAGTGACCTTCTTGCTGAAAGGCTGCAGCGCTAACTGTTGCGCCACAGTGCAGCCCCAGAATTTATGTATTCATTTATTTACTTTTGTATAAATGAAGGGCGTATTATTATTTTATTTTGTGTCAAAGAATCAGTGTTGAATAGTCAATTTTAAATTTATCAGAAATGCACTGACTTTTAATGCTGCCAAATTGTTTATAGATGCTATGATCATGTCACATCTGACACACTGTTTGACAAGCTGGGGTCAAACTTGCAGCTCGTCCTTAAAGCCATTAGCGACTCTTTATAAGAAAACACTTAAAGTGCTGGACCAGAGGCCCAACAGTTCACATCATTGCACTATATTTAATAACCGACAATTACTGAGCTGGGGAGATGTTATCAAATACAAAAACATCTGCCTGGTCTACAAAATTCTACATAATACTGCTCCTCCTCCCCTAATCTTATTCATAGTCCAATACAAAGGCATACAGACTATTGGAAGCACCACAAGAGGTGACCTTCTAATCTCATTCAGAAAGGGCACTTTTGGTCAGCAATCATTTTCTTTCAGAGCAATAAAACATTGGAGTTCAATGCCCAACACTATCAAAGACATACATGAATACTCCACTTTTATATCCCATCTCAAACTGTGGCTTACAGACAACTACAGTTGTAGACACTAATCTCGGTCAAATGGGAGACCATGTGTTGGATGTGACATAGTCATTGCTGCTGCCTGCCTTAATGTAATGTCTTAATGTAATGTCTTATCCATGCTTTGAATGTGGCTTATTATGATAATTTCTTCACCCTTTGTTGTCTCAGTCTTGCCTTTTAATGCATGAATTGCTTTATGTCTGTTCTCATTTTGTGTGATAAGTTATATGTCTCTTACTTTTGTTTTAGGCCTTTTTTATAACCATACATTTTATGTATTTTCTTTTGTATTTAATTGTATCTTAACTTTTAATGATTTCATTGTAGGCTGCCTATTTTACAACTGGCCGGGGACTACAGCTGGAAATTAGCCGTATAGGCTAAAGCTGCCTCTTTTAACGCAAAGTAAATTAAAGGGGACTGTCCAAGAAACAATAAACAAATAAACTCAACTAAACTAAACTAAGGAGGTTCACCAGATGCCCGAACCACCTCATCTGGCTCCTCTCAATGGTAAGGAGCAGCGGCTCTATTCTGAGCCGCTCCCAAATGTCCAAGCTCTGAACCCGATCTCAAAGGCTGAGCCCAGACATCCTGCAGAGGAAGCTAATTTCAGCCACTTGTATCCGCGATAAAATGTAACTTCAGATAGTAGTTTTTGTTTTGCTGATGTTTTGTAACCATGAGTGAGGAGGAAACTCAGTGGGTATAAGACCCTGCTGTACGTCGAGCTGTTGCAGAGAGAGTACAGGCTGTCTGTGTTCTAAATGTCTCAGACCAGCTGTTAGTGCTCCATGGCACTGACCTGCTGTCTTGTCTGTCCTAACCCTAATGCTGCGGCCACACCAAACGCGAACACGCGAATTTACTCGCGCGAATGGCCTGTCACGCGCCGCGTGAACGCCCGAGTCTCGCCGCTGGACTCTTTTGACAAGCTGAGGCGCGAACACGCTAATGCGCGGTACTGCGCATGCGGAGTAGAGAGCTCGTTCATTTAAAGACCGAAAGTCCAAAAGAGCATCTGAAAAACAATGAGCTGTGGTTTCCAAAGCATGACAGGAGTGTGTGTGAAAGCTTTGGAGATCACAATCAATGCCTGCTGCCTCTCCCTGGTAATCCACCAGCCCTGCTTGGCTGTTCCCTGCGATCTCATCCCCGATCCCCCGAACCTCCGACCCCCCGTACCCCCGACCACCCGAACCCCCGACCCATGTTCCCGGAGGTCTCCCTGGGGATAATGCAGGGGTGGAGGAAAGAGAGGAGCACAGAGAACTTCCATCTTTTCCCTCGCTCTGCCCCTGCCCCACTCTTTCCTCCTCTCTATCAGGCTTAAAACTCAGCTGAGGAAAACACAGTCGGACTCAGTGATGACCCGTGCAGGCAGATCCAGCTGGGAACGAATGTTTTCAGAACTTACATTCAAAACCTGTCTCCTCAGAGACTTTCAACCAAGCCTGCTCCTGTTTTTCCGGTCTCTGTAGAGTACACACGTCGTATCGTATAACTCTGGATGATGACACACCACACAGATTGTTTTCTCCTCCATCCCCCGGCGGAGTTGGAGCCGGAGCAGGCGGCAGTTGCCCCCCAACGTTGTCAAAACAATGATGTTGTGGGGGAATATTTTGAACTCGAGCGAATTCGCGTCTACCGCCCAAACGCGTGAACGCTCCAAACGCGCCGCGCCGCGCCAAACGCGCGAATCGCGCCGCCCGAGGCAAATCGGCGGCTAAACGCGTCTTTGCATTGACTTTGTATGTAATCGCGCCGCAAATTCGCGTTTGGTGTGGCCGCACCATAACACATCAACACATTAGCTGCCGCAGTCCGTGCAACAGAGCACAGACTGAACGCACTGTAAAAATCGTTAACTACAGGAGCTCATGCCCTGTGGAGCTCACATGGTATGTGTAGATGAGCACAGAGGTCCAATCTGTGCAGCAGAGCACGGACAGCCAGTCTGTGCCAAGCTGGTTCATGCAGTGAAGCACAGACAGTGCAACCCTCAATGCACAGCAGGGTCTCATATCCACTGTGTTACCTCCACACTCATTGTTACAAAACACAATCACAAAAAAAAAATCTTTGCTGTAAACCACGGTAAAGTACTGGCAGCAGGTTTGTCTGTATTTTACTGTTATTTTGCAGTGTGAAATCATAACTTTTTTTTGATAAATTTATATCAATGGGCCCCAAAATATTGGAAAACACTCAATTATTTAAAAAGTACAAGGTTTAGAAACGTGAAATGAACGAGCACACTGCTCCTGAACATTCTCAACATTTCAAAATTTAGATGGTGGGAAGCAGTGAAAATTCGTTGGAGTAGCGAGCCAAAGAAAACTTACAGAAGAAGAGGTGGAATAAATTCACAGGATTTCTTTGTGTTGAATGCTCAGCATTTCAATATAAAAACAGCTGCTTGAAAATGTTTGTATATAGTTGGTTGGTTGTAGCTGGTTGATGCGGCAAATCTGAGGTGGGAATATGTGATTGATAAAAACATCTTTAATTTGGATCGTCTGTTTTTAAATGACAGGATCCACTGAAATAGATTAGGTCTATTTAAGAGGAACTCTCAATTATTTTTGTGCTTTTATAGAGCCAACAAAATCCAACAAACTCGATCACAGGTGCATTTCTATAACCTTTTTAGCCAACATGAACTGGGTCACTCTCATACAGACACCAAGCACAGAATGGAGCTTCAGTGAAAACACAAAGTCTGTTTTTCAATATCTGAGGAGCGACAAATGCTTTTCTACCTCCACTGCCTCCGTCTGCACCGCCCCCGAACATGTCTGATACTAATCTGATGACAAGGCACAGGATGTACAAAAGTCTGGGATGCTGTGGGTTTAGGTATTTACTCTGCCTCTCTCCTATGAATCATTTCTTGGAGATTTCTGTTGCACAAATGCACTCACACATCAATGAGTCAGAGCCCCCATGGCTGCTGCTCCTATTCTGCTCCCTGACAGGTCACTGCAGCAATAATTCAACTGTGGACCTCCAGCCATCGATCGGGACACAAAGGGAAATGTTACTGCAATCAATAACCCTGGAATCCTTTGCGGAGAGCCACCCAGTGCTATAGTGTGGTGGTTTTTCAGCAGAGCTGAAATAAGGGCAGAAAAATGTGCACACAACTTATGGAAAGCAGCTTCACGTAGCTATCTGTGCAATGAAGGTCTGCAAGCAGCAGCTTTGATACTGATTCAGTAAAGCTGCAAAGAAAGAAGCAGGAAAAGAAGGGAGAAGAGAGACAGAGGGAATGAAGTGGACAAGGGTTATGACCAAGTAAATTAGATCAGAACGTTTGCAAAGAGCAACAAGTGCTCCAAAGTCTGGAGAGCCTGGCAGATCAGAGTGAGACTGTTTACTGTCAGGATGCCTGTGTGTGTGTGTGTGTGTGTGTGTGTGTGTGTGTGTGTGTGTGTGTGTGTGTGTGTGTGTGTGTGTGTGTGTGTGTGACTGCACAGCACACTTACCAAACACTAGCCAATCAGTGTGACAGCACTGTGAGGCACATGGCTATAGCTTTAAAGGCAGCAAGTATCAGAGGGTAAAATCTCAACACACAAAACGTCAAATATCTGTAAACTTCAGGAGCCAGACGTCCTCTGTGTGGTGTTTCTTCTTCTTCACACTAAGGCTGTATTCAGACCAGAAAAGTCCTTTGATCCACTTGTTTGGTCCGGACCAAAAGCAGACTTTATTTTTTTCGTTTGGTGTGGTTTGTATTCAGATTGTACTTTTTGCAAGTGGACTATATTCTGTAAACACATCCACGTGTGTGACGATCAGTGCTCTCATTGGACAGCACTGACAAGGGGCGACACACAGAAAAGAGACCTGGAAATGGAGGAGAACATGTGTGTTTGTGCTCTTATTAGAGCTGCAAAATCATTTTCAGTTTCAAGAGCAGCTCCTTCAAAGCAGGCTTAACAACACCGCTTCAAATTTTGGAACAGCGAAGACGAATGCGCGCAGCAAGGAGACGCTATGCTCTGCGTGTCCTGACCCACAACATGCTAGCAACAGTGTGGCCAAACAGAAGACGGGGGATCAGGTATGAACCAAAGACGGTTAGGTTATGGTGGCTTTATAGGCCCAAAAGGCGCATGTATCCTGTAGTTAGTTCGGATGGACCTTGGTTTGTATTCAGACCTGCACCGGAGAACCACGAACCACACCAGAGTTTGTTTGTGTCTTTTCACACCTGCATGAAAAGTCTGCACCAGCGTGGGAAACGAACCCTGGTCTGTGTAAAGTGGACCAAACAGTCCAGGTCTGAATACGCCCTTAGGACGCCGTCACACTGGCCAACCGTGCCGTGCCTAAGCACACTTCAGCCATAAAGCACGTTTGGAATGGCCAGTGTGACCGCAACCATACCGTGCTCAAGCACGATTCCCTTACGTGCTTCTGCATGCTTCGGAGAGGTGGGCTTCGGCACAGTTTACATCATGTACGAGCACAAGCACGCGGACAGGGCGTGCGATCCATTACGTATAATCACCGCGAGCGCATCTCTAGACAGTCATTTTAAACAAAGCGGGGTGTTAGAGGGCTGTGTCGAGCAAAAACAACTTAATATAAGTCCCAAAGTCTCTAAAGTTGTAGCAGTGCTCTCTGTATCTCATTGTGCTGACTCTGGTGAGATCGCACTTCATGTAAACTTACGCTTCACGATGACGTAGGCGGGCCGTGCGCGTGTCTGATACCCGCTAAAGTCTGGTTTATATTAAGGTAGTGTGACCGCTGGCTGTACTCTCCAGCTGGGGAACAGCGCTGCAGGGGGGCTATCGTGCTTAGGCACGGCACGTTTTGGATGGCCAGTGTGACTGCGTCCTTAGACCCACTGTCCAGACAAGATCAGACTAGTCCAAGGGTCTGCAACCTGTGGCTCTGGAGCCTCGTATGGCTCTTTGACTCTTTTGCAGTGGCTCCTTGTAGCTTTAAAAAAAAATAAATTGAAATAAAGAACTTTAACTTTTCTTACAGAGGATATTGATGATCAAAGTCACTGACTCCGAATAAAATTATGTGCTAACATTTTGTTGAGCTAGTTAATAAAGCCTGCCACCACTCTACTTCACTTCCTACAACACCAACAGCCCACCAACTTTCCATGCACCCGTGGCTAACCCACAGACTGTAAAACTAATGGTTGTAGTCTCATACGTCACCTGTCTGTTCCTGAAACAGACTTTTGTAGTTTAACTCTTCTAGTGTTCTTTTTAAAGACAAAAAGGTACCTTTTTGTCTTTAAAAAGAACACTAGAAGAGTTAAGATTTGCTCAGAAGACAAGATGAATCTAATCAGAGACTTTTGTAGCTAATCGTCCATCATAGCCATATGAGGTACTTGTCAATCACATGGCCTGAGCTGTACCTCTGATTGGGCAAGCTCACAATCTACATATCCTCTAAACCAGTATTTCCCAACCCTGGTCCTGGGGACCCCCTGCCCTGCAGGTTTTAGATGTTACCCCACTCCAGCACACCTGATTCAAATGAATGGCTCGTTATCAGGCTCGAGCAGAGCTTGATGACGAGCTGATCATTTGAATCAGGTGTGTTGGAGTTGGGAACATAAAAAACATGCAGGGCAGGGGGTCCCCAGGACCAGGATTGAGAAGCACTGCTCTAAACTGCCCAGTTAGAAAAAAATTCAACTCCCGTACAGTGTGTGCAGATAGTGAAATTAGCAATTCAGACAGGAGACGTTTTTTGAACCAGGTTTGTAAATAGGTTAGTTTCTGCTGTGAAACAGCTTTTTTGGTGTGTTTGTGACTTCCTGTACTTCCAGAGTCAGCCTCAAGCAGACACTCAAGAAACAGCAGATTTTAGCACTTTAGCATTGTCCCATATTTAAGACCAGAGGTTGTCGCTAGGGCTGAAAATTTTTGGATAACAATCTAATTGCGATTTTCGGGGCCAATATTGTGATTGCAATTTAGAATACAATATTTGTCTTCTGTTCACTTAACACAAGCAATGAATCACTCTTTAGTTTAACCCACACGACAAAGGATACTCCCAACATATAAACAATTCTTTCCTGTAGGCCAGAGGGGTATTCCTTGAAGCAGACTTAGCTCAAAGCCTGGCTTATTCCGGTTAGCCTCGCTAACTTTAGTGAGAGTTTGGTTCCACAAACGAGGCTTAGGGCTGGCGTGGCTTGGTAACCATGGTAAATTAGTCAGTGCGACAAGCCCAGTCCCGGGCAGGCTTACAGCCAGGGCTACCTTAGCTGTGTCTTAGAGAAGGTCCAACAGGTTTTTGAAAGACGCCTTGTGAACTGCATTTCTCACATTAAATTAATCTAGAACTGTAATAAATAATGTTCTTGTTCGGAAACATAAATTGAGAACTTTCTGTAACTTTTCTGACACCTCCTGCTTAAAACTCCAAAAAGTCAGAAGGATCATAAGGCCCTGCTTTCACTTTCTGTATTAATACTGAAAATTAAGATCAAGCGAGCTTTTGCCCTTCGGCTCCACGAGAGGTTTCCGTCCTTCCTGACAGATACTCCACTGTTCACCCCTGAATCAGGAAAGGTTAGTGGTTAGAGTGCAGGGCAAAGAATATCAGTACTCCAAGTTTTACCTTCGGCGTGGGTTTGATCCCACCAGCGATAATTATTTGAAAATATCTGACTTTCTTTCTTCTGTCACCCTCAAACTACCGTCAACACCTAACAGAATAATGACATAAATTATCTTGTAAAAAGAATAGGTGACAACAGACACAATTTTCGATAAAAAATATCCTTCCTTTTACCAGTGGTCCATTCTGATCATAATGATAATCTAAAGGTGATGCCAAATGGTGAGGTAACTACTTTATTTATGTACAAGCTTATTAATGTTTTCTCTATTATTTCAATGCAGGGCACTGTACTTCTATCACCCATAATGAAGAAAGACATCTCATCTATACATGTTTTTTTCTACTATTTTATTCAGTGTTTGATGAATCATCCACACATGAAATAGCCTTTTTTTTCTAAGTTTGCGTACTTTGGTTTCAGGTGTTACCTTTGTTGCTGCTATATTTATGAATGTTGGATATATATATATATTTGTCAAATTAAGAACATGAATTAGGCCGACATGTAAAATAGTGAATACGAGCTTCACATTACACAAAATCTTCAGAACAAACTATTATGCTGTTTCATCCATGCCTTTATCTATCTATCTATCTATCTATCTATCTATCTATCTATCTATCTATCTATTTATATATACACACAGAATAAACAGAGAGCAGTTTTTTTCACGGTAACGTGTGTTTAACTGGTTAAAGAAACAGACAAATCTCTGTTACTGTTTATGTTTGATCAGAGTTATTACAGCGCACATGTGCAGACACACTAACAGCTGTAAGAGCTGACTGACAGATGATCCAGAGGTGATCAGCAGATGCCGTCATCAATCAAACATGTCGCTTCACGTGACGCTCTGAAGAAGAGGATGTCCCGTTGCTCTACAAACAAATCTCCTCCATCCTCTCTCCTCTCTTCATTTCCTCACGTCTCTCCCATGCATCTCTGGTGGGAGGGACTAAGGCGCAAGTGAACGACGCAAGTGGAGGAAGGAAGGATGGAACTTTGGAGCTTTGAGACGCACCCAGTACCGCTTGGAGAGCAGGGGCGTTTACTACGAAGCTGGATTAAGTCATCCAGGATAACTCTGCGACAACTCGCTGAACTTCATCAGATCTCCGTCTTCCAGATCTGCTGTACTACGAGGCTCGTTGTCAACTCAATAGCTGTGTCCCAATTCAGGGGCTGCAGCCTACGGAGGCTGGATTTGAAGACCGATTACGTCACAGCGGTGCGTCGGAGGCTGTCCCAATACGGAGACTCCTCCAAATGCGGCCGACGAATCTGTCCTCCGTTTCGGGGGCCGCGAAGGACGGGTTTGGTAAATCCTTCATAGCCTCACATATCCCAAGATTCATTGCATATGAATGCCGAACATGATGGACACGGCCGAACTCCAAAAGGAGTCCTGATTTATCCAGATATGAAGGATTTCTGGCAACAACTATGTGATTGTGTTTCTAAAACGTGAAAGAATATCTTGTTTTTCTGTGTGAAAATGTGTTGTTTGGGCTCTTTTCAAGTAATATACTGTGGAAAAACAGTTCTTTATGAATCTTCACATTATTTTATAAAAATATGTCCATAAATGTAAATTCTCTTGGGAAAAAAACTTACTTGGAGTTTTTATTTATTTATTTTTGTATTTTTTACAGGGAATTCACAAAAGACATTAAATCATTTCAGCAGCTTTTATTTTATACTTATGTATTAATCATCCCCCCAGCACTTGATCAAATGTTGAAAATGTACGTTGTTGCCTTACTCTCATGTAAATGGTAGATCTATACTCTATCAATAGGGATAATAATAATACAAATGATATAATGATAAAAATGATGATAATAATAATGATAATAATAATAACAACGCAAAGTAATAAAAAGATAGTAAAAATCATCCTGTTTAAATGTGAGGTTTTGGTTTACGTGTGTTTAAAAGTAATGTAAGCCTGACAGGTGAGGGCGGTGCTGTGTGACGTCGAGGGTGACAAACAGGAAATGCTTCGTAGACCAGACCATCTCAATTCAGTTCGGCCTTTGCGGTCTTCGCAGGCTATAAAGGCTGGGTCCTCCGAAGGCTACAGCCTCCGTAGGCTGCAGCCCCTGAATTGGGACATAGCTAATAAGTGAATCCGGCCGGGATCTGTGCGCGCACACATAAAATGGGTGTGGTTAGCGGCCCCGTAGCGTTATCCACAATGGAGAAGAGAGCAGCCTACGTTACGGCGGAGGAGCAGCAAATATTACTGCAAATAATACGAGGAGTACCGCAGTATAATCCAGGCCGGAGGGATTGCTGCAAAAAAAATCGCAGACTTTGTGAATGCGTAAATTTCCAAAATGCTGATATTAATAGACCTATCTCATTACGTGACGACACGGGCGGTCAGGTCCTTATTCATTCATGTTGTCAGTGTGTGTGTGATCAGCATCATATCCGACCTCATAATTAGAAAGAGTCCACTTTCCTACGTATCCCAAGGAAAACGCTCATTATAGGCAGTTTGTATTGCAGATACAATAGCAGTGGGGAAAAAAGGAGGTGGGAGCAAATAAAAGATAAATATAAAAACATCCTTCAAAGTGGTCAGTATGAATTTCCTGAATATCTCTTTGGGATAAATAATGTATTTTTCATTTCATGAAAGATTCCATTAGCACACATTTCTACTTTTCTCTGACAATGTCTCAGTTATGATGATCAGTATTGTTTGTTCACTACCCATAAGAAAAAATGTTGGGCCAAAAAGACAGGGGGTGGTCCCGCGCCGGAGGACTTCACTCCAGCTGAGCAAATGGGTGACTGTGCGGTCTATTATGCCCGCCCGAGAGAACCGATTGGTCAGCGGGCGGTCTGTCACACCCCGTGAGCTCTTATCCTGGAACTTAACCTGCTCCGGACCAGGTTCGGCGTTCGGCATCAGTTACGGGGCAACGTGACTGTATAAAAAGAGATCCACATTCCTAGAACGGAAAACCCGAAACTTATCCTGGAAGTTATCTCTCTAAGAGCTAATCCAGCTTCGTAGTACAGGCCCCAGGAATACACTGGTGCCCGTCTTCAGTCAGAGCAGACCTAAAGAGCAGGTGCTGATTGCACTCATGAGGTACAGGTGTGATCAGACAGCAGCTGTGAAAGCAGGTAGAGGGAGAGCTGCCCAAACTCAAAGGGAGGGGGAGGGGGAAACAAGGAACTCCAGAGTAGGATAAAAACAGGGATCACCACACTGGTAAAATAACTAAATCTACAAAAAAGACAACAACGGAAGAAAATACAGATTTGAATTCTGTCTGGATGGATTCATTTAAAGGTCCCATATTATGCAAAATTCACTTGAGACTGGTTTTGTAAAAGTAATATGCGTCTATGCCTGTCTATAAAACACCCCTGATATGAGAAAATTCTATCGTCACCTTCTCTTGCTTGTTCCAGACAAAGTTTGCTTTCAGGAAATGTGTGCTCAAACATGCGGATTTGAGATCTGCCCTGCATGACGTCATGCAGGGCAGAGGTAAAAAAAAAAAAAAAAAAAAAAGTAACTCCTCCAGGCCCGCCCCTTGTACTGCCCCTTCTGTGTTAATATCAATATTAACTAAGGTTAATGTTATTATCTGGCTGTGTAGGCCTTTGTTTAATTTCTGGAGTGAAAATTATATTGGCAGCAGACAGAGGTGATTCATGATAGCTTGTACTTGTTGCAATGACAAATACAGTTATTTTCTATTCTATTCTATTCTATTCTATTCTATTATATTATATTATATTGTATGATATTATATCATATTATATTATATTATATTATATTATATTATATTATATTATATTATATTATATTTTATTATATTATATTATATTATATTATATTATATTATATTATATTATATTATATTATATTATATTGTTTTCTTTATGTGTTATAGGAGACACGGTTAAAGTTAAATTAATGTATTAAGTTCCCTGCCTGTTGGGCTGGATAAATAAATGGAAAAACAAACCCTGCAAAGATCTAAATCAGTTTCAGTCTTTTTATGTAGGCTACTGAACATTTAAGAGAGATAAATTAAGTTAGGCTTACTGCCAAGGTAAGTGTTTTTTCACTTCAGCACTGAGCTGAGGACGGCGACACAAGAGTCACACAGGTTGGTTACTTTCATGAATTTAAAAAAAAAACATATTCAGACAATTAATTAATACATTATACCCATGTATAGAAATGCATACACTCTATAGCCTTCATTGTACAGATAAAGTAGATTTTGTGGCTCCTGAATAACTTTAATCCAAGTGAGATGAGGCCAAATGGCTCCTTTTATAGTAAAGGCTGCAGACTTCTGGACTGGATAACCTCCAAGAAAAGCAAACAGGCATGCACCCTAAACCTAGGTTTGGTAAGGTTATTGGTAAGGTTTATTGAAGTACATCTTTTCTTTCGGTAGGAAGATGGAAGGAAAGGGAGGGGCCTGTAATTTTTTAGACTTCCTTGGGGAAATTGGGATCCTGGTCCTTGCTCCACAGGGCACCCTGAGGCCTGACATTTTGCTGCTTTGCTGTACAGGGAGTTTGAGGAAAAGACAAAACTGACACTTCAATGCACCTGACCCACTGAGCAACAAAAAGCCATGTCATTCAACCACAACGCTGACATTTAGAGTCCATGCATCTCTTCCAGCCATTTAAATTCTGACCCACAAAAATGGAAATGTTGACATATCATCCAACATTTTCCCTGCTTCTGTTTTCAGTCAAAGTAGTCAGGAGGATCTGATATCGGGCATTTGGATTTTTTTTAATAGAACAAGCCAACAAGCTTAGACACTACAGCTTGTTGTGCAGTCCCCCTGTATGTCAGAATCGGAATCAGAATACTTTATTGATCCCAGAGGGAAAATTCAGTTTCATTTACATCCCTCTCAAGACATATAAGAGAAAAACATGAGGAAACACAGAAATGGGATTAACCTCGGAGCTGCCTGCTACCCAGCACCCCTTTGCAATAGATATGAAAAAAACAACATTGGGAGAGGAGAGGGGAACATAAAAAGTCAATTCCAGACTATTCCCAACGGGGGCGTAGTTTGAGATAGGGAAAAAAACACCTCAGCATATAAAAAAACCCCAACATATCTCATATCACACATGATTTGTGCTGTCCTTTTTATGTAAGTGTTACTGAACAGTGAGTAAGCAGGTCCATGCAGCTGTTGGCAACAGTGCCCTGGCCTCCAGCCAGGTATGGACATCAGGAGATGAACGAGTGGAAAGTGTTGCTCTGCACAGGCCAACACTACCACTGACCAAAGAGGGAAACACTAACATAGCATTTGTTTTACTGTTTTCTTCCCACCTTCAGGCCCTGAATGTAAATATCACTGTATTTATTATTTCATGTTCTCAGAATGCACCCACAGCCCAGCTCTTGGAATCAGCTTAATGCCTCATGTCACCACATTAAGCTCATTTTCAGTCGCTGCCCTGGGAGGACATTAGTGCAAACAATAAACAAGGTCCCATCGCCCTTGCTGGAGGCAATGGTGGCCTTACAGGCCACCATTGCCTCCACAAGCCTTTTCCAGTTGAGCTCCAATTAAAAAAAAAAAAAAAAACGCACACACTATGGAGTTACTTTCACTTTGCAGCAGTGCCTTGAAACTGTCTCATAAACATTGATGTGCTCCTTGGGGGATGATGGGATTCCATGTCACACCAGTTATATCAGGATGAAGGAGACATTTGTTTAGCGTATATTACTGTATATTTGCTCATCACTGAAGAAACAGAGTATTCCTGTGGCTTATGTGAAGTGTTTTACCCTAAAGCTAATATCATATGGCCTTGAGAATTAATAACTCAATAACACAGTTGGTGGCTGCAAGGAAACCCCACCCTCATGTACTTTACTGTGTTAATAAATCACCTAGAATGCAACATGATTCAATAAACAGGTCAGAAATTGATGAGAAGGCGTTTTCTCTGAAGAAATACAGATAAAACTAAAAGAATGAACAATGTGAGGATCAAACTTCAAACAAGAATGGTTGCTTTTGTGCAGGGCCAATTTGAGATCAAAGATTTTGTGCATTGTGTCAAAGTCTGTTGATATCTGGCAGCTGACTCAGCAGTGTGGTGAGCTACTGCCACCCAAGGGATCTTTTTGGTATTGCTGTGGATTTAGTTCAGGATCCAGTATGCATAAAACAGCCTTTTGAAATTTTGAAAGATAAATTTACCTATCAGCAACATCTTTCTGTCATTATGAGCTATGCAAGTTATTTTTGTTGTTGTTGTTGTTGTTGTTGTTGTTGTTGTTGTTGTTGTTGTTGTTGTTGTTGTTGTTGTTGTTGTTTTCTAACCAACCACAGAGCAAGCATCCCACCATTTTAAGTAATTACAGGCTCATCTCCAAGTTATCTGTCCTGGCCAAAGTTTGAAAAACTTTTATCAGTGAGCAATTAAAGGAATTTCTCCATATCAGCAAAATTTTAGCAGCAATTACATTTATTTTAATTTAAGGCTTGTTCAATAACAAATCATACTGCCAGCTCAGGTGAGCTACATTATGACATACATGTTATGTGGGAGGTGGCAAAGTGCTGTCCCAATCTTAGTTACACCATTTTGAGACCTTGCAGACTCGTGCACTCAGACACTTTCCAGGTGATCTTACAGTTTTTCTCATTGGCTTTGGTACATTTCTCAAATCATCCTCACCATTTGCAAAACAGGAAGTGCAATTCTCAAAACAGTTTTTACAAAAAGAAAAACACCATGAATAACCTGCTAAAGCCAGTCTCTGGTTCAAAATCCTTTGTTCGCACCTGAAAAGTAAATCTCTGTGTCAGTGAAGGTGTCAGTGCATCAGAATGACGAGTCCCTGTGTCAGTGTGTATGGATAGGACAGTCAAAGTGCTCAGTCATGTTGTCAGTATAACAGTGAACTCTGGAAGGATGTTCTGATGAAAACTATGCCTAAAGTTTTGATGACAGTTAATACAGTAAATTGTAAGTTACATCTTATATTATTATATTAGTGACCTGGGAGTAATTTACCAATCCAGACAGTTTAAGAAAAAAAAGTCTAATAAAATTGTGTGGAGAAATGCTTGACATGTTAAGATAACTTGTTCAATCTTTTTGCATGTAAAGACTTATATGATGAACTCATGACTAAATGTTGTGGTGGTGAGACTTTTCAAAAGAGACCCATGATCAACATGACAAAAGCAATTGATAATGTAGGAAACAGCAGAGAATTGTGCATTATCATTTGCATGGATAACCCAAACAATCTGCAAGTTGTTCAAAGAAATGAGAAACTGATTTTTGATGTGTACAAGTGACATAATGATGTGAAGCTTGAACAAGGAGTTTAGAGAATTTCAATTCAGATCTGAGAAATGAACCAAAGCAAAAACTAAAGAACTGTAATTCAGTCCGTAAGGGCTCAGGGCTCAGGGTTTAGGAGGAACACTGAGATACAGCCATTGGCTCTATTCTGTAATAGGGTGGCCTTCACTGGCGTCATGCAGACTAAAACACTGGTATCTTATCATTTATAGGTGTATCATATGTCTGCATCCTCCTTATGTCCTCACCTGTATTGTAGAGACAAAAACAAGAACTCACTACCTTTGATTACAGGATCTTATTTTACTGTCAGTTCCCAGGTTTAGGATTGAACCTGGCAAAAAAATCATTCAAGTTTGCAGCGCCCTCTAGCTGGAAAGATCTACAACACACTTTTAGGTACCCTGAGGCATAAGGAACACAGAAAAAAAGTTGTGTGGTTCTATCTTTACAAAATCTACATATTCCTTCACCTAGGATAAGCTGATTTGAATTTGGGGCCGGTTTTTGCTTTTGTCACATTTTTACTCACTGTAGACTCATTTTTCACTGCAATACGAACTTCTACACTTCTATGAGATCAGGAGAACCAGGGCTAAAGCCAGATGTAACTCAACAATGTCTCAGCAATATAACAGAACCAGAGTGCAAGAGATTATTCAAAAAAGAAAGGCGGAAAATAAATATTTATTCTAAAACCTTACCTACTGATGACACAATTTCCTTAGGGATTACTTGGGAGGGCTGTTTCTTATCTTATCCTGTGTTTTTTTTACACAGTTCTTGTTGGATGTGGTTTTCTTTGGGCCCTGGAGGCTGCTGGTTTTTAAAAAGACCAGCTGCCTTGTCCCTGCTCTTAAACATATAGAGAAATAAACTAGGAGTGACTTAAGATTTTGAATGTTCAAATATAACAAATATAACAAAATGATCTTAGATGGAATAGTCAATGTTACCATTAGCTCATCTAGGCTGTGATCAATGTACAGCTCCCAGTTAAGCCAGGTGCTGATAGGTATAAAATGCAGTTTCACACACACACACACACACACACACACACACACACACACACACACACACACACACACACACACACACACACACACACACACACACACACACACACCACAAACTGATTAAATAAAGTTTTAATGTGATCAAGGCTACTTTTGCAATAGGCATGCTCTCTCTCTGTTACTTGTTTTTTCTTCATTTAGCTTTATTTTCTATGTTTATAAAAAGTATGTTTTCCAAAAAAGAAAAAAAGAAAAAAAGAAATGCAGTCAGCATTGTGGCCACAATGCAGCAGAGGAAAGTCTATATGTATTGGTTCAAAAAATAAATAAAACAAATAACATTACTGAGAAGTTCCAGAAAAGAAAAGTAAGGAAGAAGAATGCTGTTGACGCTAACTATTATCAAAGCATTGAGGCTAAAAAGAAGAGTTGTTCATATTTTCCGTTGGATTGAAATAAAGTTGATTTTTTTTCTCTGATATACAAATGTAAAACATCCTGATTCCCTCTCTCTCTCTCTCTCCCTCTCTCTCTCCCTCTCTCTCTCTCTCCCTCTCTCTGTGTGATCAACTATAAAGTTAGTTTTCACATTTTATAATGTTTGTTACTCCTTGTTCACAGTAACTTTCAAATATTGGAAAGTATTAGTACATAAATACATGATCCTGTGTATCTTCTGGATAGCTGGTACTAAATGCACAGTAACAACGTACATTTATACATGGCTCTTATCCTGGTTTCGTATAAAACACATTTTAGTATAGAATATTGATATACAGTTTGTGGTTCCTACTCCATTTCTCTATCAGTAAGTGGGTCCTTGGTCTGAAAAACGTTGAAGTCCCCTGTTCAATCATTCTGAAAATATTTTTTAAACAGCAATACTTGTGACAACAAGCAATATCCAGCAGGTGTCACTATTGGACCAGTTCACACAATTTGACACTTTCTGACCATTAATATGTTAAGAACATTCTATTCTATTCTATTCTATTTCACTATATTTTTTGACCACTATGACCTGAAGGACAGGTATTAGGTCGAAGGTTTCAGTCTGACAGGACTGGAGGAGCTCAGAGGCAGACTGCTCACAGCTCTTACAGTGAGAATACAAACTTTAAGTTAATTTTAAGCATTGATGAATCTTATGAAGTAATCTTGACCTGTCCAATAAACTGGATCGTGAAAATTTCTGTTGTGATTTAAAGGTTTTTTAGTTTAGTAATTGTCCTCAGTGAAGGGTGTCTCCCTCTTCTGATGTCTATCCTATGATATTTATATTTCCCTAATAGCTTTGACAGTGACACATGCAGTGACAGTTTCATTGTTGGCTTTCACTGACCCATTTCCAATTTTACAGATGTGTCACAGTTATACAACACACATGATATAACACCTCAGTGAATGGTTATAGCACATACTGTGATAAGTGGTCAGGGTAGTAAACACACATGCTGACAGGTTGTTTTATGTGTGGGGGTGCGAGTATAGTCACAGAAGAAAAAACTTAGCTCCATGACAACTAGCAGTTGTGGAAGACGTGGGTGTACTCTGACCCCTATGGTCTACCCTGACCTTGCTTTATGGTCATGTGGAGGTGTGTTAACCCTGAACATATCGTCAGACAGACTGCTGGCAATAAAAAGCTCTAAACCTTTCTCCAGCTACAGCTACAGACTCAAAGCTCCAGTCAACACTTGGTTTGGCAACATACCAAAAAGCATCACAGCTGAGCTACATGCAGCTTTGTGCTAAAAGAAATTGTGATGGTTTGATTATAGGGACCTCATACATTAAGGCTTTACATGTCTCGAGACATGTAAAACATGTTTAGATCTAAACATATTTTATGTATTTCTCACAGGCAGGGATTTTACAATAAGATAGTTCAAATTTGCTAACATAAACGTACCTGGAAAAGTATACTCAACATAAATAGCTTAACTGCACAAGTGACAATGGGTACCTTACCTGACTGAAACAAATAGTTGCACCCCGCATAATACTAATAACTTTAAATTCACTGTTTACAAAGTGCTAGACTATAAAAGCAAAATAACTACCCAAACACAGAATAAGCCTATAAAGGAATAAAAGTGAAATCATCAATTTAACAATCCGACGGAAAACGTAAGAGAACACAGACATCGGACAAAATGAATTACATAAAATAAACAATTTGAATGACAGTTTGAAATACAACCAATTTGAAGAAACATCACACGTACGTGTGTTTCAAGAATAGATTAAAGAGAAAGCAGATCCTGTGGGCCTTACATTTTCCTAATATTCGTATACAATTGCGGAAAATGCTGAGGCCAGAGAGAAAACGTCTGTTGCATCAAGAGGAAAAAACAAAAACAAATTCCATTGGCTTATCCTGGACTGTCCTTAATATTGACCAATCAGAAACGTGGATGGGCGGGGTTTGAGCGCTATGGTTTGTGTGGTAGCGGAGGGAGGGGATAGTGCGAAGCGTGTTGTTGTCTGTTGCTGCCGGGGAGAAGTAAAGCTGCCAAGGTCGGTTTAAGAACTTCTTAGAGCAAGACTTCGGTTTATAACATCAGGAAAGTACCAACCCCCACACGTACAGGTGAGTTTTCAAGCCAGAGCAACTTTTATGTGTTTTATGTGTGTGTGCGTGTTTGGTTGGCGTTTTGCTGATTTTACTGCTACATATTGTGTCGTGGAATATTGTGTATCCCGTTAAATCAGTGACTGTCAAATCAGCTCACATGGGAAGAGATGCCGGGGAGCCGCTGAGTGGCTACTTAGTATTTTCCAGCTTAGAGCGCTAAAACTGGCTATTTTTTACTCGTAAGCGCTCTGCAAGTGTGATAAGACTGTTATGTATCACCACCTGTTCCTGTTTAGTGACCGACGCTGATTTGTTGAGGAAGTATCCTTCCCTCAAGACGCTTCTTTTGACAGCGATGCAGACGGCTAACAGGCGCTGCGGCTAGCCAGCAAACTTAGCTTCAAGTTCCACCCGAACTGAAGCCAAGCTACATCTGAGTTTCCCCTGTCACCGGTTCACTGTATGAGCTGGTTATTTAAAGTGGAATCTGTTAAAAGACAGTCAGCTGCTGTACGATTCAGTTAGGATGTCAGTTCTCACTATACACCAACTCATTTCTCCTCAATTCTAATCGGGAAAGATTGACCTCGAATTGTCATCAATGCACTGTACTCAGTGTACACCAGGGGAGGAGGGAGCAAAATATGACTACTTCACTTGGTTAGAGAGTAAATGTGTCCGCCTTTTCCAACCAGAAGAAAAGCCCCATTGTCTTATCTGAGCTAAACGTCTCCTTGCTTCGGACAGTCTCCTGTTATTATAAATACCAGTCAACTACAGCTGTTTGTTTCTCCTCTCTCCTACCAGCTACCCATGATGTGAGACTCTGTTTTCCCCACACAAGTTCACACTAATTAAGATCCAGTGACAGCAACAGACGATTGATTCATGTAGACCTGTAATATCAGTCCTTACAGTCCTTTAAGGAAGTGTTGGCACATTAAGCAACAGTTATTGTGTGGTGGGAGCTATCATAGTTGGTATTGATTATTTCAGAAATGAATTCTGAAATATTTTTTGAAGGAACTAAGTGACTCATCATCATCAACATTGTTTTTAAAAAATGTTTGGATTTATTAAATGAGGGAAGAGCAGAAGAAACCAGCTGTTAACTCTTCTGTGATTAATGCGTTTCCCTTTGGCTCTCTCTGCACTGAAATGGCGCTCTTTTGTGAAGAGAAAACATACAGCAACAGCTGTGCTCCTCAGCCACAGTGTGCATGCTTCAGTGTGCTGACGTGTTTTGTTTCAGCAGGAATGCCAGGCAGTAATTGCAGCATTAATGGAATGCATGAAGAACTGTGTGACTGAAACCATGCAGGACAATGGCTGTTGTGGCTGAACCTGATCTCTCCTGGAAGAAGTTGAAATGCTTTGCATGTTTTTTTGAATAGCCTAGGGCTGTTTTGTGCCTCTGTGTTCACTTTTACTCACTGTGGGCACATTACACCATGCAGGACTTTGTATAACCTTAAAAGGAAGATGCTAAGTCATAGCTTGAAGCAGTAAAACTTAGAAAGCATCACACATGATGCAGCATGGGATTCACAAACATGAGTAGCCCAAGTCTTGTTTTTAATCAGAATACTGTTTGCAATAGCCTGATTTAACTCTTCATTCACTCCACATTTGCCTGCCTTGTTGAAAACAGAGCATGTCTGCTTGTGCTCTGTGTGCAATTGAATCAGAGCATTCTATGATGAAGTTTGAGCTGATAAGTGTTGAGTAGCTGTTGATCATACTGTAGTTATGCAGAAGATGAAGAATAGAGAGGAGACATGGAGAAGAACTTATGGTCACTGAGTTAGTGCAGGCAAGTTGCATCTCATCAACCTTTTTATATCAGCGTCTGAGAATGCACTGATCAGTCAAAAAATGGGGACCTCTGTTAGGGATAGGTACCTTCCACATATGAAATGATACAGCACAGATGCCCGGTACCTTACAATCAGTATTGGTACTCATCAGTTCAAAATTTTGGTACATTTGTGTGTATTAATGTGATAACAAATATTAATTTGTTTTATGGTAAAATCTCAATGTTTTGAATTTAACATATTCATTCTTCAGCATATAACCTTGCAATGCTGTGTTCATGTCCAGCATGGAAAATTGTCTACTCTTCCACTTCCTAACAGTCACAAGGATGTGTTTAGGTACCTTAACGTGGTACCTTTTGATTTTACATGAATCAGTACTCGGTACTACAGACAGAATTCGACCAGTACCTGTAAAAGTACCTAATTCCGTACCCATCCCTAACCTCTGAAGGTCTAAAGAGTAGGGGTGCACCAATCATAATTTTCTGGCCGATCACTGATCTTTGAAAAGCCTGACCTGCTGGTATTGATTTGGGCCGATACTGATTTTTATTATTTAATTGTTTTATAACTGACAGCATATACTTTCAATGTCCCAATCTTATTTTATTGAAAATCAATGACCTATAACTGTGAAACAATAAAATCTTTTTGTTCTAACTTAAACAACCAATAAAGTGTCATTAGTTTTAGGTCTCAGAGCAAAAAGCAATAAGCAATAAGCAATAAGATCAGTTTCATATGTAGGATCGGCCAATCACCGATCACTGATCCCCAAAAATTAAGGAAATAGGCACTGGTTGATTGGTGCATGTCTACTAAAGAGGTAGTAAAGTTAAAAGGTTTTTAAAGTAATTAAGACATTTCATGTGTCACTATCAGTGAAGTTAAGTAAAATAGGGAAACAGTAACTTATTAAGGCCAACAGGTGCTAACACCCATGGTTCCCTCTAAACGTCAGAAAAACAGTACTACCCAGCAGACCAGTACCAGGGCAGTCTTTGCAGTCATGTGTAAGTCAGTAGTTACAGGTATGAGTAGATGCAGGGCAGGCTGTGCAACAGGAGTTTATATCTGATTGTTGGAACATCTAGTGATGTATTTAGTGGCTCACAGGCTCACGGGTTGGGCCGTGTCTGCCTTGAGATGAACCATTCACGGGTTCAAGATTCTGGGCTAATGCAAGGTGGTGCAGCAAATGCAGCGCTTTAAAGAGGAGCACATGTCAGACTTTACCAATCTGTTTAGTGGAGCCTGAACGCAGCGGCTGTCAGAACTCTGCTCGATCAGCGTGGGTAGAGCAGTTTGAAACTGTTGTAGTTTTCATTTTCTCACTGCTTGCTGTTTCTGAAAGTAAAAAACAGTTGAAAAAAACAGGATACAGCATCACACACCCTTTAAACAGTGGCATTTTCTCACGCTGTGGTTTGAAACTTCTGTCACTTTTTGGTTGCATACGAAAAGTGACAGAAGCCAAGTCATTTTGATTTGCTGAAGGAAAAAACTGCATGTTCACCAGTGCCTGCTGGCAAAGACTGTCTCTTAATGTAATTCTTCTTTTGAGGCAAGGCAGTGTGCCATGAGCAGAGATGGGGATTGAAACACAGGTCTACTGGGGACCAGGTTAAAAACGGTTTTCATAGCCCCCATTTGAGGTTCCTGTTGAAGCCTACAGAACCTGCTATTGACTCTTGTGGTCCAGTGACTTTCTGTTTCAGTCGTATGTCTCGCTGAGGCGGGTTGTTGTCTCATTGCTGCTCAAACATGAGAAAAACTGAATGCTTTTGGTACCTGCTGCTGCAGGTAATATCTAAAAATTCGGTCTTGAACTCCTAAATAATAGCATAGTATTGACAGTGGGTGTGTTGCAGATTTGCATCTTTAAGTAGTCTTGATAATGATTTCAGTGTCAATAAAAAAATGACAATCTCCATAACTAGAACAAAAAGCTGCAGTAAAAACCTGAAGAAAACAGTGAGTTAAATCAAAACTAATTTTTTTTTTTTTTTTTTTGCTTAAAATAGTTTAATCCTGAATCTGAAGTTATTTTTGTCATGCAAAAAACAGAAGCCACATAAGCTTTTCTTCCAGCAGTAGATGATGAGTCTGTGCAGATATCAAATGTTGAGTTTTAGCGAAACAGGCAGTGGGAAGTGCTAATGATAGTGAAGTGATAATCCTTTGCATTGACAACTGAGGTTAGCCCACAGCGCTACCAGGCTCTGCTACACCCAGAAAACACAAACAGAAGGTACAACTGGACCATTGGTGGAAGTTGTTACAGGTTTAGCAAGGATGAAATTCCTCTCTTTGAATCTTGATTCAGGTTGACCACTTGTTGTGTGTGTTAGGGATGCTATTTCTATTCAGACAATGCAGACTGAAATCCCAGAGTTTCTCAGCTCCAGGCTTTAAGTGCTTGGCTCCCATCCTGTTGTCAACCACCGATCATCCAGTTTACTGCAGACCACCAGTCACCAGTCACCGCTGACTCGGCCGATGCTGCCATCTGGGCTGGAACAGAAAACACTACAGACTCCTCACTGGCTCTAGAGCAGGGATCTCAAACTCGTTCCATGGAGGGCCAAGAGGCTGCAGGTTTCCTTTCCAACCAGAAACTCCACCAGCTGATTTCACTTATTACCTCACCTTCAAGCAGAGAGCAGGGACTAATCAGTGAAATCAGATGGTGGAGTTTCTGGTTGGAAAGGAAACCTGCAGCATCTTGGCCCTCCATGGCACAAGTTTGAGACCCCTGATCTAGAGCCTCAAATGCAGCTAACAGATTGTGTGTGTGGTAGTAGAAAAAAAAGTTTTAACAGTTATCTTACAATATCAATGATTCTGAGGAGTGTGACAAAGCTGTAATTAATCCAGACTTAAGTTTTTATATTAAGTGCAGCAACACATTAAGATGTTATATTTTACATATAGTAATATAAGGTGACCCAATGAGAACTGTTTGGTAAGAGGGATTTAAGCTTGGATGTGCTAAAATGCCCCAAGGGGACTTTATTTTATTTATTTTATTTGTTTATTTGACAGGGACGATACATACCACATTGCCACAATGGGAAAATGTGAACATATATAAGACGTCTAGCCTCAGCTAATTTGCAGTCCTTGTCCCTGGTCAGGATTTACAGTACAATGAGTTAGGGCTGGACAATTAATCGGATTTTAATTGTGATTTCAATTTTGCCATCTGACAATCATAAAAACAATATAATCGAAGAAAAACAATTAATATGCCACACAGTGTAGATGTATGCAAGTTCCTGTGCTTCATAGCTCTTCTGTGTTCCATGTGCAGCCACAGCAAGTGTGTGTGTGACTTATGTATATCGATAATACTGTCTGTGCCACTTGCTGGTTCTTTAAAGTTGTGTTTAAATCAGTACGGAAGTTTTTGAATAAATGAATAATTGTGTATATTAATTGTGATTTAAATATCACTTAAAATAATTGGGATTCTTATCTTTACCATAATCGCCCAGCCCTACAATGAGTTATACAAAATACAGATACAATTATACAAATCCAGTAATACAGTGTCAATAAATACCATAAATAAATAAATAGACACAGTTGTAGTGAATTCGAGCTAAAACACAGGTTACATTTAACATCAAAGATTATTAAAATAGTTTACTGTTAGTTACTTGTAAGAAATTAGTGTTCACATTTCTGCTGCTGTTTAAACCACTGTTTAACTTCTGCACTGAACTTTTCAAGTTCTGTTTGAGATTTAATTTCAGATGGTAAGGAATTCCACAGGTGTATGCCTTGCACTGAGAGCAATGACTGCCCAAATGTTGTCCTGCATCTTTGGATTTTACAGTTTTGTTGTGTTCTGTTCCTTGTTATTGTCCTACAGCTGTCTGTCTTTGTAAAGTTCTGGGACATCACTTGTGGAGCCAGACCATTTAGGCACATGAAAACAACTTTCAGAAAAGATATTTTTATAAAGTTAGAAAAGGTCAACAAATTGTATTTCTCAATAACTTTGCAGTGTTGCCACTTTTGTGGCTTCTGATCTAAGATTTTCAAAGCTTGTTTATAAAGTGAATACAAAGGTTTTGTAGTTGAGTCTGTGGCCTGCCCCCAGGCACTGATGCAATAGGACAAATGTGAAAGGACCATGGTATGCAGATATAAATGAGCTGCCTTAAAGGAGAGACACGACCTAATAAGTCTAGAGTAAATCGAACTTAAGTTGAGAATAGCAAGTTACTCCTAACTATTTAAAGTCATTTACCACATCTATTTCTTTCGCATCAATAGTGATGTGAAATTTATCTAGAACTTTCTTTCTTATTGAAAAGCACATTGATACTGTTTTTTTGTAATTAAGTGTTAGGTGGTTCCTTTGTAACCATTCTGAAACACTAACCATCTGCCTGCTTAAGATCTCTGAAGCTTGATGGGGGTTCTTTGCTGAGACATAAAACACTGTATCATCAGCGCACAAATGATCTTGACATAGTTAAATTTATATATTATTCTGTTCATAATCTATAAAATGAAATGAAATTATCAGCAACAAAATAAGAGATTTCAAATACATTTGTTAGACATCACCGCCCCCAAGGGTGTAAACCTAGGGGAAACGCTGGTAAGTAACAAAAAGGCCAAGACAAGGTGAGACCCCTATGCAGCTATTCATCATAGTTTAAGTTAATCAAGAAAACTGTGTTTCAGTTACTTTCACAAATTTTCTGTGTCAGGTAGGATAACTGTCCAACTCAGAAACCGCTGAGTCAACTTTTGTTGTGGCTGTATTTAATTAAACTGAACTGATCCTTACTGCAGTGTTTCTCAATCCTGGTCCTGGGGACCCCCTGCCCTGCATGTTTTAGATGTTACCCCACTCCAGCACACCTGATTCAAATGAATGGCTCGTTATCAGGCTCGAACAGAGCTTGATGACAAGCTGATCATTTGAATCAGGTGTGTTGGAGTTGGGAACATAAAAAACATGCAGGGCAGGGGGTCCCCAGGACCAGGGTTAAGAAACACTGCCTTACTGGACCACTTGGTGGAAATGGGGCTCTAGGCTGCAGTGGTCTGTTCAAACCTGAGAGTCTATCAATAAAATGAAGAGAAAGATCAGGTTAGTAGATAGTGCTCAAAGATGTCGCTGCATCAACACCCAACAGATTGTCCCCACAGTCTTGGGCTTTCATTTTTAATTGGGCTTTATGTAACGTTTGTTTGCCAATCCTGGGTGTCAAAACCACTGCTTCTTCTGATTGACTGGTGACAAAATCAGAAACCATTCACCATGGAACATATAATGAAACTTTTTTGTTTTAATTGAGTTTTCAACATGAACAGTACAAATGCACCGCATGGTATACAGAATGCAAAATATGAAGTCTGAAATGAAACTTTTATTTTCATAGTTTCACATCATAGTGGGAAAAAAGTGAAATCCCTGAAGAAGGCTGCACACTTTCCTGCTGCTTCATAACAACCATCTTATCTTATAAATCTGTTTTACCACTGTATGCTCATCATTCAGAAACGTCCTTCAGTCACAGGTCTCCAACAGTTTCATTTGTTTGCCATCCTCCATCCCCTCCTGTTTTCATTCCTCTCAGGAAATTAGTGATTTTTCCTCTCTGTGCAGACCCAGGCTACATCCCAGTGAAACATCATGCAAATCAAACCGCCCGCTCTGAGTTCCTGTTTCACCCCAGACTAGCTGTCTGTCTGTCTCTATATGTCTGTCTGTAGGAACCAGTGAGTGTGTGTGTGAGTGAGTGTGTGTGTGTGTGTGTGTGTGTGTGTGTGTGTGTGTGTGTGTGTGTGTGTGTGTGTGTGTGTGTGTGTGTGTGTGTGTGTGTGTGTGTGTGTGTGGAACTGCACTGCTTTATGACCCTGCACACTTCCCGCTCACGTTTCACTTTTTATACTCACATCCTGTCAGAGGGACAACAGCTCTGTGTGTGTGTGTGTGTGTGTG
Organism: Halichoeres trimaculatus; assembly: GCF_033239565.1. Lineage (NCBI taxonomy): Eukaryota > Metazoa > Chordata > Actinopteri > Labriformes > Labridae > Halichoeres > Halichoeres trimaculatus. Next base: position 2,630,014 of record NW_027437191.1, on the reverse strand, counting down.
TGTGTGTGTGTGTGTGTGTGTGTGTGTGTGTGTGTGTGTGTGTGTGTGTGTCTGTTCGCTGCTCACTCTTATTGTGCTCTCAGTGGCTGCTGTCGTGCAGAGACTTCACCCACAGTTATCATGAATCTATGACATTTAACCATCAGTTACTACAGCCGTGCTTTTACTGTATTGTTAGTGCAATACCACCCTGTTCGTTACTGTTGTTATTGTTGCTGGACTTTGAGGGGTTGGAATGTTCTCCCACAGTTTCATTTAGGCCTTTTATTAAAATTGTGAGGTGAACTGCTTTATGCTGTCAGAGAGGTTCCTGTGTTCACTGTCTGAACTGAGCTGCACACTCACTGGAAATGCTCCCATCTGTCCTTACAGTTTTGTGCAAACCACTTTCAACCAGGGGCTTCTTTGCTTTGGCAGTTTATTTATGTGCAAATGCCCAAAGCATCTTTTTTTTTCAAGGATACTGGAAAATTGGAAAGCCTCAGAAATTCTGTTACAGCACAAAGAAGGACCTGAAGCTAATGATGCCTCATGTTTCTCACTGGATTACATGTATGCTAAACTAGCTCTCTGCAGCAGGGCTTAGCATATGCAACCTTTCTTTTCAGCGTGTGCGAGTAAAAATTTCATCTAGCTGCATTCATGTGAGTGCATATGTCTTAATGCTTCCTCTATCACAGGCACAAGACATTGTGGTTTGAGTTCGCCCTCTGTTTCTCTGGTTCAGTCAGTCTCCTCCACCTGCACTCTCTCCTGTTCTGAAGAGAGAGCGCTGTCGCGTATACACGCAGGGCATATGCACATCACATACCGAAGACAGACAGAACTTCACGACAAAAAGGGTTTCACTATTTTAGAGTTAGCCCTCTTACTATAAGATTCACGCTACACTCAACTCTCTCCCTATTGAAGAGGATGCTATAATAGAGCTTCGGTTAGAGCTTAGGTAAGATAGAGAGATCAGGGCTAACCATAGGATGAGTCAACTTTTTAACCAGTGCAAGAGTTTAACTCATGACCTGTCATGTCAACACCTTAAAAAAAACCCAGCTAAAGCGTGAATAAACTTCTCATCAATGAGGAGGGCTGAAAGATTTTGGAAAATGATTTAATTGGGTTTCTTTTTTTTTTTTTGGACCAATATTGCGAATGCGATTTAGCATGTGATATTTGTGGGGGGACTTTTATCTTCTGCAATGAATCATTCTTTAGTATGACCCACATGACAAAGAATACTATCAACACATAAACAATTCTTTCCCGTAGGCCAGGCCCAGAAGTTATGATGAAATGAGATGAATTGATGCATGAATAGATACTAATAACATATTTTTATTTAACTATTACAATCACAGTGGAATATTGGCTGTTAGATTTAACTTCAAGTCTTGTTGACGTGTAATATATCATTGATTACCTACAATAAAATCAGAAAAAGAAACCAGGCACTGCAGAACAACAGGCTTGGTATGAACAATAAAACATTAACATAAAAATTAAAGATCCATTTTTGCCAGAAAGAAGAAAGAAGGAGTACAAGTTGCTTTATTTCCTCCAGGTCTGTGTACATGATTTTTTTTTTTTTTTTAAATTTCAGCCATTGCGATTTGAAAATTGCATTCTATTGTCGGTTTAAACTTGATTAAATGTTCAGCCCTATCAATGAGTGTAGCACAGTTACCTGCATTTAAAAAAAACAAAGTCCCAAATCCCTCTGCAGCTTTTTCCACCGGTCATACATTCCCCCTATATTCAGTCTCTGTTGGCATCTGCATCACCCATAATTCTTCCTCACTTCAGCATTTTCCTGACGGTCTTCTCCAGCTTCATGACGCTTCAGTAGCTGAGCAGCTAGCTGACGTTAGAGGGGTAGTGGGGAAAGATGAGGCTGGTCAGGGGAAATCGCAAGCCAGGAGAACAGTGGGAGAAAGGGTTTCAAAATGGGCGACTCCTTCATATTCGGGAGTGTATCCATCATTTCAGGTTATTTCAGTAAGTTTTTTTAAATCCATAATTTAAGATATTGTTTTATGGAAAGCCTCATTATTATTTTTCATTACAACAAAAATATTTTTTATTTCTTTTTTGGCTATAATATCCCTGACATGTTAACACATGCATGTTGTTATTCTTTGCCTTTATTTAAGAAGCACTTTTGTTTTCTTCTTTCAAAGTTACATCAAAGAAATAACCTGTTTTGTCAACCAGTGCTTGTTGCAGACAAACTTCATATTTAGAGTAAAATATTTATTTGAAATCATGCACTGGTGCGACCAACTGAGCAAGTTGGTCGCACCAGTGCTACCAGTGAAAAGTTGGTGTAGAGCCCCCGTGCACTTCAGCTGTGTGAATAACACTTTGAGGTGAAATAACTTGCAGTCTGCTTCCTGTTTACGGCCCTGACATGATGCTGTTGCCCTGTGTGTGAAGTGAAAGCACAGTTAGTTAAATATTCAAAAACCTGAAAGAAACATGGATCTGTTCAGACCTCGGCTGCACTAGTTCAGCTGCTCCCTGACTGATGATCAAAAGGTTTGGAGATCTACATCCTCACACTGGTAATGAAAAGCTACAGGTGAGGGATGCCGACAGCAGCCACACTCCAGTGAGAAGGGAGCATGGGGCAACAACAACTCAGAGTGTGTCAAACCTTACTGTGTGTGTGTGTGTGTGTGTGTGGGAGGGGGGGTTTGGCCCCACATTAATGGCTTGAACTCTGACCCTGAACCCTGTATCTTGGGCCTGTGATGGTTTTTGCTGATTCAAAGTAGAATTGGGCGATATATCCAATATACTCAATGTATCACGGGTTGTTGCACATGAGATGTATAAAATGACTATATAGCAACCATTAAGTACAAACAGTCACATATATGTTTTTGGACGTCCGCCCACCCAGAAAAACTGTCCTGCGTGTTTTTGTATTAGAAGAGGAGAGAAAAAAGGTGTTTGTGCGTCTCACCAGTCGCTTGTTGGGGGTTGAGGGTTCTTGGGGATGTTTTCTGAAGTATTTAGGTTTGCTAAGCTGCCCGAGTGATCCCTGCCTGATTCTCTCCCAGCTCTCCACAACATGAAACTAACAGGACATGTTCTTAAGTTTCACTTTTGCTTTTATGTGCACTCTGCCCCTACCCTCGCCCCTGCTTGCCGTTCAACACGGCACTCAGCTGCACGCCTTGGTGCATGATGACAGAGAGGAGTTTGGTGTTATTTTAAGGCTGCAACTAACGATTATTTTAGTAATCAATTACACTGACGATTATATTTACAATTAATCGAGGGAAAAAAGGATGAGAATGCATAATAGTAAATTTCACAATTCAAGTCGTGTTGTTACTTCAGTTGATGACTATTGTTTGCTTAAAGATATGCACAAAGAAACAACATATTTTAACATAGTTTAAGCTGACCACATACTAAATTTATTAAGTATAATAAATGACACAAATGTGTTGCCCAACAGTATGGGCAAAATAACAGAAAATATATCATCAGATTGAAACATTAGTGGGCCAAAAAGGCAAATAAATAAAAGAGTGTCCTCCATCTTTTCACCTGCTGGTCAAACAGTACACCCCTTCTGCCCAACCACTGTCTGTAGCAGCTAACGCTAATGCTAACATTGGTTTAATGAACTCCTGGTGGTTTTCAAACAGGGTGACGATTTGATAAAAAGACCAAACGAGTCCTAAAAGACATACCATGCATTTCCCAACACATGAAAGGAGTGTATGAGGGATTTTGTGGCTCCTTACCTCGCTGTTCCCCGGCTCGTCATCGATGAGTCCAACATGTTTGGGTTTCTGTTCTGGATCATTGCAGTCGTACTGCTGTGCCATGCAAGGTCATTTTTGCAAATGTTGCAATTAACACACTATGTGCTTTTACTCAGCGTGAAATACTCCCAAACTCTGGAATTTTTTGGACGAACCGCTTTCTTCGGCTCTGCCATTATTCGCTTGTTTACTTATTTCCCTCACCTGCCAGCTCAGCTTCTCCTCTGCCACACTAGCCACGGTTACATGAAGATTTTTTCGTCTTTTTGAATGGAATCTTTCTGAATGACTTTTCTGAAAACACTAGTATACATGGAGAGGAATATTCCAATCTCTGGTCTACATGCTCCGCTGTAATTAAACAGAATATTCAATGGGGCATGCACAGAAAAACGTAAACATCACGTGATTTATCAAAGACGGAGGACAACAATTTTTATCATGGTGTTGCAATACTCCGTCTGTCCAGTCTTGAAATTATGTTTAGTTCTTCAAAGTTTGGATCAAAAGCAAACTTTCCTCCAGTGCTAAAGTTGAGGAACGTCTCTAGTTGCGTCTTACGTCATATCTGAGCATACACTGAAAGAACGTACCCTGACAACTTTCCGTTTGAGTGAATACATGATACCTCAATCGGTTTTGGGAAAGGAATATTCCACCCCTGTGAAACCGATTAAATGTCCATTTGGACTGGCACTTTTCTTTCGGAATGAGGTGTATACAAAGGTGAAATTCTTTCCGTTTGGGCAAATAAACCGAATGCAAGTGGAATATTTGGGTCCATGTATACGTGGCTACTGACTTGTTTACATGTGGTGCATACAGCCCTGCAGCCCAGGTAATCTACACTCCAGTCCTGTAGGTGGCAGTAATGAACCTTCACCTAATACAACACAAAGGAAGACGACAAATTAAACTGAAGACAAACTAATACAGTAATGGTGCAGCACAGTGTATCTGAATACAGCTGAATGTGAAAAAACAGTCTTAAACAGAACTCTGAGCTACATAGTAAGCAGAGGGAGGAGGAGACTCCAATATGATACAACAAGACCCCAGGCCCAGAGACAGAAGTCACTGGTGTCCCTTTAAAATGACCAACAATAGCCAGGTAGCTTACAAGGCAGGGACACAGTTTCCATGGCATGCAGCCTTGGAGAAACAAAGTGAGGACGGTGTGAGGAGGAGAGAAATTGGCCTAGATATGTTGCATGACTAACCAAGTGTGTGCACTTGGTCTTGTCCTCAGTCAAGCCTGGAGACGTGTCTGATGACAGAGACTAAACTCGCGCTCTGAAAAGGTCAAGTATCGTCTTCTAGTCCATTGTGCTGTGATTAGCACTGATCCCGAGCGTCAGCAAGGATCCAGAGTCATAAATAGGTTTGTTGTCAAAGGAACACCCCTGTTTCCCAAATGGATTGGTACAGGTTTTCTCTCAGAAATTACCCAGGGGCCTCTCTGTCTTAGCTGTTAACGGTCTCATGTGGAAGACTGTTGTTTGGAACAGCATTGCAGAGGTGTTTACGCCGAATAGAAATCCTTTCTTTCTGGCTTTTCTGGGATTTTCCTGTAATGCTGATGAGAATACAAACATCATTTTAATCATTGGATGCTTTAGACCAATTTACTGTATGTCAACAGTTAAGGCAGCGCATGCATATTTGCAACTGAAGTCCAGTGGAGTGGTTTGTGAAGCAACGTGAGTGGAGAAATCCAGGGTTTACCCCAGAGAGGAGTTTGTGACTGCATTATCCATGAACACTTACCAGACTGTGAGACATGAAATGGGTCAATAAACCAGAAACCCTCCCAAACCAAAAAGAACACATAGACTACCAGGGCTGAAACGATATCCAATTCTTTTAGGATTTCTTGGTGCAGATTCACTTTAAATTGCGATTCTTCAAAATTTCTGATTTTTGTGATTTTCAGTTCAGTTTTTGAACTCCAGACGTTTTAAGAAAGTTGAATAATTATGATGATGTCTACAGAATATATCAGGAGCCGTATTTTCCCCAAAAATTAATATCACATGTGAGTCAGTTTTTATGATTTATTCAGGGGATCTGACATCTCAACTTCTTTCAAACAAAAAATTCTGATACATCAATGTTTTTTTTCCCAACCTTACAAACCACTGAGTCTGAGACCCAGGTTTTAATAAGGGATCCAGAAAACTATGTCCAGACAGAGAGCTGCTCCAAATCTATCAGAATATTAACCGTTTGTATTGTAAGAATACTAATCTCACTGGTTTACAGTTTAATAGTACTGTAGTTTTGCTTGGATCATAAAATCTATGGTATAGTTCAGTTTTTCCCAGTCCTGGTCCTGGGGACCCCTGCTCTGCATGTTTTTTATGTTTCCGACTCCAACACACCTGATTCAAATGATCAGCTCGTCATCAAGCTCTGCTGGAGCCTGATAACGAGCCATTCATTTGAATCAGGTGTGCTGGAGTGGGGTAACATCTAAAACATGCAGGGCAGGGGTCTCCAGGACCAGGATTGGGTAACACTGGTCTAGTGAGTCCATCTTTGGTCAGAACCTCAGCCCAAAACCAACTTTCTCATTTTACACATAAAACAAAAACTGTATTTTGAAAATCAGCAGGTAATATTATTTATTTGTGATCAAACCTGGTTACCTAAGGTTGGATAAAGAAGACACAATTAGTAACACAGATGCAGACATCGCTGGTGGTTCAGTGTAAATTGTGACCTTGTTAACTGGTGACGGTAAACCGACCAAGTCTCCAGTTAGCATGGTCACTCTTTGCTTCAAAACACCTGTAGCTCTGTAATGGTCAGAACTGGATAGAAGTTGACTCCACGGATGGTTTCTGACAGCTGACCACAGAACAACCAGACATTTTGATGCTACTGACAGCTTTCATTTAGAGTTTAAAGAACAAGAACTTGTCTGAATGAATGGAGCTAAATGCTGCTTCTGCAGCCAAAATGCCCCAGCATAGTTTTGATGACGTCAACTGTTGATTGGTCTATAAAAGGGGGTTGACAACTGGGCAATATAGCCTCAAAATTATATCACGATATTGTCTCAAAATTATATCACGATATTTTAAGGAAATTTGTGATGATAATATTTATGACAATATGGGGGGAGGGGGGGGTAAAAAACAAAACAAAAGAACAACTCATATCTAGTGGTTACTGCTTCTGAATAACAGCATTTCTATTGCACACAATACAGAGGCCACTTTTCCAATCATTTACTACTAAAAAAACAAGCTTGAAATGGTAGCATAATAAGTAGGTCAGATCCAGAGGAAATCTAATCTTGCAGGTGAAAAACTTTATAATTCTGTGCAACACAACACATTCTTTCTATAAGGACACCAACAGAAAGGAGAAGGCATGGACTGAAGGTGCTGAAGTTTTGGGAGGGCCAGGTGAGATTAACATACTAATTAATTTCATCCATTCATCCAGTATGAATTGGCACGTACCCAAAATCTATAGAACTGCGCTGCACTGCGCTTACGCTTTATGTGTGAATTAGGGGTAGTGCTGATACAGGGTTCAGACGGTTGGCTCGACCACATGTCTGTCGTGGAGGCAAAAAATTCCACCTGTGGTAGCGTAGCTTTTGTGTCCTCCTTGTGTGGCGTCATAATCTGGTTGTATTCGACCGTGTGTTTCAGTTTTAGGTGGTGGAATATGTTTGTGGTGTTGCCACCCTTCGCAGTAATAGTTCTCCTGCACATTTTGCATTTAATGTGTTTTGCTGCATGTCTGATCTTTGGTCAGCCAAACCACCTCCACATCACTAAAGGGGGTTCCTCTTTTACACTCAAAAAAAAATCTTGTTGAATGAACGTAATTCAATTATGGAAAGAATTTCCACCTAACTAAATTTCTTTCATTTAGCAAGATCTCAACTTGTTAAACCTACTATTTGTAAATATGTTGTGTCAACATAAAGTACTGGTGTTAGTATTACTTGTTTTGCAATGTGTTGGTCCAACTTGATTTGAAAGGTTGTTTCGACATATCCTCTAAGGTAAGACGTTTGAACCATGAGTGAGGAGGCTACACAGTGGATATAAGACCTTGCTGTACATTGATCTGTGTTGTACGTTGCTTTGGTTAAAAGCAACATGGCTGCCTGTGCACCACTGCATGGACTGGCTGTGAAATCATAAAACACTTCAGTGTAAACTTGGCCAACAAAGCACAGCGTGTCAACACATTTTGTCTTATTAACATAAAACATACTGTAAAAAACATTGGGTACATGGGCTGGGCCATATGGAGCACAGACCCCCAGGCCATGCCAGTTTAGCACAGACAGCCAGTCCACACCAAATGAGCACAGACTGTAGGTCCACACCAGTCAAGCATAGACCGTAGATCTGCACTCGGGGAGCACAGACAGCTGGTCCACACCCGTAAAGTACTGTCTCTCTGTACAGTAGGGTCTCAAAAGCACTGACTCACTCATGGTTTCAATGAGCTGTCACAACAAAAGTTACTTCATTAGTTTGTACCAATTAAACAAACAAAGGTTTACATAGATATGTCCAGACAACACCTGGTGACAACAAGTGGATTGTTACCTCATCAGGAACTTGTACCCTTCAAAATGATGCCCACATTATCCAGGTTATCATCTGGCTCTGCTCTCTGATGAATAGGGCCTATTTTACATTACTGCCACTAGAGCTGCACGATTTGGGGAAAAGGTGCGATTTGCGATTAGGTGGACAATATTGCGATTGCAATTGTGCTTGCGATTTAATAAAAAAAGTTGTGTCATGATGAGTCTACAGGCTTGCTTGGTTATCATGGAGAAAAATCTGAATTGCATGTGCTGACATTGCGATTGCGATTGCGATATCCTCTTTTGCGATTACATAATTGTGTGTGCTGACATTGCGATTGCGATTGCGATTGCGATAATTGTGCAGCCCTAACTGCCACCTCCTGCTCTGGAGAGGTGTTGCAGATGGGATTCCTACTTGAACCAATCATGTTGAGTTAACATAAAGAGATGTTGTAGTTTTAACGATTTTACACATCATGCTAAAACAACATGATTTAATTTAACCACTTAACATGAAGTAATCTAGTAGAAGCTACATGTTTTACTTATGTTGGTTGAACAAACATCCCTGTTGATTTTTTTGAGTGTAGGCACTAAATCCTCATTTGAGGACAAAGTTGATGCTGCCGTGCTACTTTCGCTCTGTGCCATTGTTGTTTTGTACACAGCAGGGAGCATCATATGCCATTGCGACTCTGCACTGTAAATATTGCGGAATGACAATTTTATATCCGTAAAAGATTATACCAGTATAATCATAGATGATATGATATGGCACGCCCCTATTGACAACTCTGTCGACAAAAGAGCCTCCAGTGCTGTGTGAAGAGGATCAGAGATTCATTGAAACTTCCAAAACTCTTTCTAACCATGTCAAGACTGTAAGTTCTAAACTGAGGAGTCTTTGGTGGAAAGTTAGAAGTGTGTTTTTGGGTAGTGGAGCAGAAAGGATGTGAATCCTCCGGCAGCTTTTATAAATATCACTATCATGAGGTGTGAATGCTCATAACAGAGGAGGAAGTTACACAGCATCTATCTTCATAGAGATGCTGAAGGGAAGCTGAGGGCTGTGCCAAAGCAAACAACCACCACTGACAGCTCACCAGATTAGTGTAACTGATGGAGTTAAGAAGATCTGCTGTGTTGGCTTTGTTTCTTTGTACTAGAGATCACTACTTAACCAGGCTAACTAGCAGCTGGCTGCAGCTTTATAATTAACAGATAGATTTGAGTTGCTTGGTCTTCTTATCCAGCTCGGAGCAACAAAGCCAATAAGCTTATTGCCCAAATTGTCAGACAATTCCTTGAGCTTCTAAGAAAAGGAAAGGCAGGACATACGCTGCTTAGCTCCAAGAATTACACAGTCCTCTTTTAGCATCGGTGAAGGGTGAAGTTGAATAAATATGACAGGAGAACAGTGTAAAGACATTTGGTGAGTGCAGATGTGTTGGTCTGAGGCAGCTGCTGGGCTGTCATGGTGTAGCTCTGTGGATCATGTTGTTGCCTTTGGCCTCTGGTCGCCTGGCGTGGGTGCTCGCCCTGGGTGGAAGAGTTTGCAGCTGAGAAGATCCTTTAAAGCGCTCTCTCTCTCACACACACATACACACACACACACACACACACACACTTTGTAATATTAGTTTCACATAAGAGTCAGTCACACACAGACATGGTTCCTTTGTATCTGCAGTGCTGCGGCCATGCAGGGCTTGACGAACAGAAGCGGCATTGAGCAGAGATGTAGGAGGAATTTCTGTGCCTGGAGTCCCAGTCTGTGCAGCAGCAACAACCAGCCCCTCTACCTCCTCCTCCTCCTCTGTAAATACCAAACACCCTCCTTCCCTGTCCTACTTGCTTTCTGCCCTGATTTCTCCTCTTCCTTCCATTGTTCTCTTCATACACTCATATCTGCCGCAGCAGTATATCTTCGTGTTTCCCACTTTCTCTGCCTCAGCGCTGATAGAGGCCTCTGAGTTGTTTACTATGTCCACAAACTGGCCCCCTCTCCTCAGGGCTGTGAACAAAAAACCAAGACCACTGAGAGGGCTTGTCTGTGTTGCCATGCCCAGTGTCCCCCTCTCTGTCTACATCAGAGGCCAGATGTGGTGGAGGGATAGTGCTATGTTTGTAATGAGCAAGTGTAAAATGAATCAGCAGGCCCAGCTGAGGGAAGCACGCAGCACACAGAGCCCGCTGCTCCACAGAGTGCGGCCACGCTGCAGAGGAGCAGACTCAGCGTCGCTGCCTGTTCTTGTTTGATATGTGATGGATGGTTTCTGAAGGGGAGGGAGCTCAGCTCTTAGAGATGAACTCTGCTTCATGAATGAGTCTGAAGGGTTGTTCACTGAGCGTGCCCAGTCAGTGGAGCACACAGTGAACCCTGCGCTGGTATGTTGAGTAGACTGTAAGAGGAGGGATAAAGAGAGTCAGCGCGGCAGCAGAGTGAAGCAAGGCTGCCATTGTGGTGGTGCTGGGCAGGTTTCCCCTTCTCCACCCAGCCCACCCTTCCCCTGCCTCCGGGCAGCACCCCGCTCCCCCCGGCCTGTGTCCATATTAGGGCAAAACTCAGCCAACCTCCCCTCAAGCTGAGCTCACCCCCCTCCCCAACAACGCCCTGCTGTCACATTTGCCTCAGCGAAGGAAGCCTGAGGGAGACAGGAGCTCCCCTAACCCAGTTTGAAGGCCTGTTTTTCTGGCCACTCAAAACAGCACAAGCATTTTAAAAATGGATGCAGAGCACCGAGGCCAGACTCCTATTTGTGCACTCATGGGCTGGAGTGTGCTATCACTTTGGTATGTGGTTTGTGTCTTTAAGAGCTTTTGGTTGATTGGATTTACTTCAGTAGATCTTGACCATATGCCACCCAGCATGCCGTGTTGTTGTTTTACTCCCAAACATCCTCTGTTCATTCTGTTTGTTATGGTCTATCTATTCTGCCATTATTAGTGGTAATTAGGGATCCACGATATTGGATTTTTGCTGATATTCGATATGCCGATATATTGGAACCCCTTTTGGCCGATATCGATACCAATAATCACAAGTTTGTTTGTTTTTACTGTAAAGAAAGCTAAGTCTATCCTGTACCGGAATTGATATGTTACTCTTATTGTGACGGTCTTATTTGTTTAAGAAACACACATAAAACAAGACAAATAATATTTGATTTTACCATAAATAAGAAATGTATTATTTTTTCAAACTCAGGACATTCAGTATTGAAATACAGAAAAATAATTTCTTTAGATCACATGAACTTTAAATGTACAATGCATTTTCAAACATAACCAAGTTGCATTTGATTATTTTAGAGCTACTGTAACAACCTGGTGACAGACATAGAGCTCTGCAGTGCAAATAAATGAAGTGCTACATTTTATTTAAGAAGCTTATTTTTCAGATGGAAAATAATAATAATCCTAACTGAATAGCACCTTGTCGGCTGTGTCTATCGGCAGAAATTTTCATATCTGCTGATACCGATAAACGTGTTTTTAAGCTTTTATCAGCCAATACCGATATTGTGCCGATAATATCATACATCCCTAGTGGTAATATTTAGTTGAGCTGGGACCATCTGATTTCTCCCGATTCGATACTTTTACGTTTTTTTTTAGGTGCGGAATCAATTTAAATTGCAATTCTATGATATTTCCAATTTTTGTGATTGGTAGTTTATAGGGGTGTAACGGTACACAAAAATCACAGTGCGGTACGTACCTTGGTTTTAGGGTCACGGTTCGGTACATTTTCGGTACGGTATGGAACAACGCAAAACCATTTGCTTGTTTAGCATGTTTATTAAACCAAAAACTTGCCATTACACAGCGAGGGGGGAGGCTCTTCAAGCTCCGGTTGGTCGTTAGCAGCAGCCATGATGCACAATTCAGACACAAGCTCCTGTGGCTACAGAAGCTCTTTGATATTCATCTTCTGATTGGCTCACCGTGAGACGTCACGTCCACATGATATGCACATGATCGCAAAGCACGAATCACAGACCACTTTCCTCATGAATATTAAAACCCCTTCCCTGCTCAGCCAATCATAGACGAGTACTCACATGAATATTAATGAGCCATGTGCAGCGGCTAACGTAAACTTACTGTACTCGTTCGAATACAGCACTGTACCAAACCAAACAATCTTATGGAGTGGTTCGGCACAGAAACATGTACCGTTACACCCCTAGTAGTTTACTTCTTTTACTCCAGACCATGTGGAAAAGTTGAATGATGATGATGATGTCTATGGACTCTACCATGAGCCATATTTCCCTGAAAAATGTACATCACGCTACTAGATAGTCAAAGAAAATATTTTGCCCTTTGCTCGAGAAAACCAGTCTCTTTTTTTCCAATCTAGATTATAAAAAAAGACAAAAATGAAGGATTTTAACTTGGGAAAAAAAGAGAACAATTTTTAAACCAAAAAGTTCCTGATTTAAAAATCATAAAAACCTGATACTTATTTGAATCGATTTTTTCTCTCACCTCTAATGTTCAGTAGAGCTTTGCTACTGAACACCTCAGTTGTAATTCTCTGCAGTTTGTTATGACCTCCTTTTAGTGCTTCCTTCATGACTCCTCTGGAGACATCCATACATGTGTGAAGCAAAGCAGAAACAGAGCTCGGCAGATGCTGAGGTGGTGCATGCTCAGATGATACCGAGTCATTTTGTTTTAGTATTTCAGGACATACGTTCTCCCCAAAAAGAACAAGAACCTCCTGAAAAACAGTAGTGGTTTAGAGTTATGCTACAGTCAAGGTACTCTGGAAGACACTCCACCTAAACAATTGGTTTTTGCTTGCCTGTCATTTTCCAAGAGATTCCCAAACACAAGTTATTTTGGGATTTTGGTGTTGACTTTGGTTTTCTTGGTTTACACAAAGTCTCTCTCAGAGGAAATGGGTCGACTTAACAGACTACTGGGGGATGGGAACTCCTGAGGTAATTCTTGAATATTTTCTAGCCAGAACAGTGCAAATTGTTCAGCATAACATACCATCATGTCACTCAAACATACATTTACAAGTTAGGCTGAACTATCCCAGGGTGTTAAAGGTGGATTAAGATACAGTGTGGAAACAACACAAACATTGATGCAGCAGGATGTTGAAGTGATTCTTTCTCTCACTCAAATCTTTGAAACTAGGTGGAATGTTGTTTAAGTTGTTTTCCATCTAAATAGAATAGAAAATACTTTATTTATAAATGAGTTTTTTATGTTTGAACAATGCGTTAAGTACTAACACTTAACTGATGCTCAAAGTGTAAAGTTAGTATAAGGGCTTACCAAGTTTTCTGTTACCTCTAGTTTTGCAATCTTAAACAGATAATACATACAGAGTAGAGGTGGAAGAAAAAAAACATATCCTATATTGTAGTACAGTTTTTTTATCCAAAAATTGATTTTATTTCATTTTTCCATTTTTTTCCATTGTGGTCTGTAGAAATCATCACCATCATTCAACTTTTTCACATGGTCTGGTGTTGAAAAAGCAAACTAAAACTCACAAATATTGGAAATATCGAAGACTTAAGTCAAATCAGCACCCCAAAAATTGTAAAAGAATTAAATCAGGACAAAAGAATATCGCCACAGTCCTGATACAGAGAGTAGAAAACCAATTTTTCCAAACTCAACTTGACTGTCGGTTAGAGGTTACACCCACTCCACAGGACATAGAACAGAATATAGAAAATGATAGTAATGATCCACTCCAAATACAAAGATGACAAAAAAAGAGACGAAAAAATTTCAAGAAACAGACAAAGACGAGAGAGCTGCTGCAACAGGCAACTACTTGGGCAGCACCTAGCAACAAAAGAGGGACTAAATAAATAAACTAAATAGGGATGTTTGATACCACTTTTTTCCAGACCGATACCAGTCGACAACTCCCTCTTGAGTAGGGGAGACTGGGTATAGTTGTAACATAGGGGGTGGGTGTAAAAAAAAAATCCTGGAGAAAACCCTGCCACTACGCCCATTCTCAATCAAAAGGTACTCCAATATTATGGAAAATGTACTGTGGTTTACAAAATTAAATAAAGTAAAGTGGTGCATCAGCAACAATCCACTGAAAGAGGTGTGAGGTAAAACCGAGCAGCAACCTCTGGTCTCAGAAAATGAAGCTGATGTGCAAGCGCTAAAAGCTGCAGATGGTCCAGTGCCCGCTTGAGACCTGGAAAATACCAGAGACCACGTACACAACAGTCTCTGGATATATCCTTCTCTCTTTCTGCCTCTGCTGACATCTCTGCCCGTAAAGGGAAGTTATTGCTCTTCATTGTAACTTACTAAATGCTGCAGAGCGTTGTCCTCATGGTGGGTTAAGATGAGATCAGACTTCTTATCTGGTCTCGATGCTGGGTTTCTGTTTTTTTTCTGTTTAAGTCTTAATGTAACTGCAGTTACACTGATAAAGAAGAGAAGCACTACCATACAGAGGAAGACAGGACTTTATTCTCTCTCTCTCTCTCTCTCTCTCTCACACACACACACACACACACACACACACACACACACACACACACACACACACACACACACACACACACACACACACACACTGTAAAGTGAAGGTCCAGCATGCCCTTATATTGTTTTTGTTTATAGAGACGGAACACACAAACCCACTTCCTGTTCAACTTAGCACTAGTTGATGACAATGAATGAGAGGTTGTCCTCACAGAAGTGTTACTCCTTTCATTTTCTTGTTGTGCACTTGTTCCTTTGTGGTTTATTTGCATCTCAGTGTCATCACCACTGCAGGGGTAAAACGGGGACACGAGATCTACGCTTTGACACTTCTTCTTGAGTCTTTCCAACAACCTGAGTTTTCTGTACTTCAATGCTTTTCTTTGTCAAAACAATACCTATTATTCTTAATTTTAAATGTTCTGAGCTTTGATCCCAATGAAAGAAGACTCATGTTTTCATCCAAAATCTGCTCTCAGTGAAGAAAGTGGGAAAACAAGCAGCACTGAATACCAGCTGCAGTAATCCATCAGAGGAGTCGTGATTGAGAGAGAGTGTTGGTGAAGTTGAGCATTTCTCCAAACACTGCACACCACTTCTTCCTGTCTACTGTGTGTGTGTCTCTGTTACAGCCACTATCACTTAATCTCCTCATATACAGGTCAGCAAATACTGACGTTTGCTGGGTCAGTTTAGTATCTGATATGAACACACTGGCGTCTGTCTGTTACTGTCAGGCAGAGAGCAGAGGAGTAAGAGAAAGCTGTCTCCTAGTCCCTTTTACAGCCCCACCTGCAGACTGTTCACGGGGAGCTTCATGAATCCTTGGCTAGGGTCACGTCTGTGCGACAGTGGGCGAAAATGCTCATGGGAAACTGAGTGTTTTTACCTGAAAAATACCTAAACACATTCTTGTGACTGTGGAGTGGAAGAGTAGGCAATTTTCCATGCTAGATATGAACGCAGCATTGCAAGTTTATATATTGGCATAAATGGGTTAAAATGAAAAAGATATTGTATTATCAAAAATTTTATGTAATTAATTGATCTAATTAATCACATTTTAATCTCCTATCTACTTGAGGTCCCCAAATAAAAAATCTGAATTCTAAGACATTACAAAATTGTAGTGCTTGAATAATCAAATAAATACATGAAGAATAGAAGATTTGTAAATCCACATTTTTTCCAACTGGCCAATCTTAAAATGTCTGTGTTCGATCCCATTGATCTTTATAGACGTCAACTGTTCACTGTGTCTATAGAAGTAAATTGTGTTTTTCAGCAGGGAGAGGCAGGGTCTGGAGGAACCTGTCAATCAAAATCCTGCTTGTAAACAACTGTGGGTGAGAGCAGTGCGCTCTTTGGATGAGAGATCAGCATGGATATGTGGAGAAGATGTGAGATGACAGCGGCATAGCCCGAGGCTGGAAGTCAGAAAAGTTCAGGCAGCTCACGCTCCAACTGAGGATGTGTCACGTTAGTTCAGAAAGAAAGAGCGACGCCATCATGAGAAAAGATGACGGAGATCATGGAGAGGATCAGAGGATGGAGCATCCTATATGAGTGCAATCTAAAAACTATGTTTTGTCTGTTTTTTGGATCTAAAACAGGAAGACAGACATAAAAGAAGAGAGTCCACTCTTCTTACGTAGTTTTGGTGTTTACATAGTCATAGAAAACAAGATTCTTTGGGTCTTGAAAGATTATTCAAGATGCTCTGAAAATGACTTGCAGCCAATGAGTTATCCTTGCGTTAATTTTATTAATGCTTTAAAGGATAAGTTCGGTTCATACAGCTTTTACATTGTTTACAGAATGAAGTAGAACAAAATACTCACCCAGAAGGCTTTCCTGATCCAAGCAGTGCTTCGGGAGATATTTAGATCCAAAATCGTGCAGCGGACGTCTGTATAATGGAATCCATCGGGGCATAGACAGCGCCACTCCTAAAACTGCATTAATCGTCCAAAAACTCATGTTTCTCACCAATATTCCATCATGGTCTGCTCCGGGTTAGTCCTCTGCTGCAGTCTGTGTCACTCCAGACAGCGCTGTGTGGTGAAGACTTTGTTTACGTTTCCCCTTCCGCGCATGCGCAGTGTGGCTCATTGTTTCAGAGGAAGACGGCAGGCTACATGACGACTTTCTTCTTCCACTTTTGTGTAAAATGGACAAATATCTATCTGATGAAGATGTTGTGGAGGAAAACTTTGAATCTGATGGGTGCAGTTCTGAGCCAGGGTTAACAGATGACGAGCTCAAAGAAAGGAGGAAGTAGAGTCAGCTCTCAGGAGAGTACTGCGAATGCGCGGAGGGGCAAACGTAAACAAAGTCTTCGTCAGTTCAGAGGTCATTACAGCCACACAGCGCTGTCTGGAGTGACACAGACTGCAGCAGAGGACTAACCCAGAGCGGACCATGATGGAATATTGGTGAAAAACATGAGTTTTTGGACGATTAATGCAGTTTTAGGAGCGGCGCTGTCTATGCTCGATGGATCCCATTATACGGACGTCCGCTGCACGATTTTGGATCTAAATATCTCCTGAAGCACTGCTTGGATCAGGAAACCCTTTACGGTGAGTGTTTTGTTCTACTTCATTCTATAAACAATGTAAAAGCTGTATAAACCGAACTTATCCTTTAACCTGTGGTGTAATTGACTAATTAATCCGATTGAGGCATGAAAGTGACAGTCTTAATATTAATAATTGCTTAAATTGTGCAAGGGATTTAATTGTGCTCTATCTGAAGTGACTGTGAGGACCCCTGAACACATTCTGTGTGGGTTGTCACAGGCGCAGAAATTACAACTCTTTTCACTGATAGTCTCCTCTTTTTAGCAGGTCCCAGAGTCCCTATTGATCCTTTCAGTCTGTTTTACAACCAAATGAAAAATCCTCATTTGAGCTTCTCACCATCATGAGTCAGCGTCAGATGAACAAATCCTGTGTGAAAACATGACCTTATTTTCCTCAACCCAGAGCTCACAGGAGCCATCAGAATCTGTCGTCTATCATCCATTCATCAGCTGTTGCTATGCAGAATGAGAGAGAGATGCTGCAGAGTAGTCACAAACACACGCATGCACACACAATCATCACTCATGGGTTTTGCAGTCTTCCAGCCCATTGAGCTACCATTGAGGTTAAGCTTTTGTTTGAACCCTTAGAGGGTGTCTGCAGCACCTATATCGACCTATGCCAGATGTGCCCCCCTCCCCACTAGAAAAAAAACTAACCAACAAAAAACAAAAAGTATTTCCTGCTTTTTCATGGACAAGACCTCCAAACGCACATAGACCCACAGATGCCCCCTCCACAGACATACACACACAGGAATCAAGTAACTAGCAAAGCCGTAGGCGGTCTCTCGGGGGATTTCTGGTAGCTCTTCACAGATCTACACACGGACTCGCCTCGCGTGACCTGGAGTGTTGGAAATGTGCATTTTCCAGTTGTGAAGATAATGCTCATCTGAGTAGATAATTGATTTAAAGGTTGAATTCTGGTCGTCTGCAAATATTAGCAGCTCTCACACCATGCAGGCTTTGTGCTAAGGTTTCCTGCAGGTTAAACCGAGATTACAAGATGTATTTATCAGATGTGTGTGTGCTTATGTTTACCATCAGAGTCACTTGGTTGTTGATTGAAATAATAGTGTGTGTAGGCCTGTCTCGATAACAAATTTTACTAGACAATATTTTTCCAAAATATTATTGCCGATAAACTATATTATTGTCAATTTTTTTTTTCCAGTTTTTCATTGATGTAATAATGATAAATG
This sequence comes from Halichoeres trimaculatus, assembly GCF_033239565.1. Lineage (NCBI taxonomy): Eukaryota > Metazoa > Chordata > Actinopteri > Labriformes > Labridae > Halichoeres > Halichoeres trimaculatus. Next base: position 2,611,396 of record NW_027437191.1, on the reverse strand, counting down.
GGATAATAAAGTGAGTACACCATATCAAAAGCAAGAAACTTTAATTTCTTAAGAGTATTTAACTGTGATTAAAAGGTCAGGATCTTTTAAATAAAATAAATTAAACAAAAAATATAATAAATTTAACAAACAAGAAAGAGAAAAAAATAAAATGAAAATGAAATGGACTCTCTTTTAGAAAAAAATACATGTCAATGAAAATAATTAATACTAATCAACAACAATAAAACAAAGACCCTGTCTCTAAAGAAAAAACAAAACTCCAAAATAAAAAAACAACAATAAAAACTATAGCCTAAATAAAAGGGAGTTTATACAGTTCCTGAATTGTTTGTAACATGTACTTTTTCCCAGTCAATCCGTACTGTCTGTCAAACATTTTGAACATTTCTGGCTTTCATCCGTATTGAAGGGCTGGCAATGTAGCTGTCTTTGAGCGCCCACCATTTGGTGCTTTTATTTCTATTTACTTTGCAGACCAAAAGCCTCAGTAAGAGCGGATTGTCAAAGAACAAGGCTCAGCTGCACCTCCCCTTCTTCTTCTTTGTCGCCACTATTTTCAAACAAATGCAACATATCAGCTCGTTGGTGTTCATGAGCTCACACTTTGTTCGTTCTGATAAAAAAGAAAATATTCCCACACTGGGACTGTGGCAGGCGGCTTAGGAACCGTATCTTTCGTGTCATCACTCATATTAGCGTGTGTTTCCTTCTTACCCCTCAGGACGCTCGCTTCAGCTCTCTCCGTGTGTACACGCGAGCAACCCCGTCTTCACCCCAAAGATCGCATTTTTGACAGATGCTCACTCCACTATAAATCCACTATAGAACCTATGCACCCCGATGTTAGGAAAGACAGACGTAGTGAGCCATCTTCTCATTCAGCCTCTTTGGTGGAAAGAGAGGAGGAAAACAAACATGCATACACGTGTCAGTTTATTGAGGCTGGCAAACTTACTGAGGACGTTTTTATTTATCGTTCGGTTCATTGCTTTATTGATTATCGTGACAGGCCTAAGTGTGTGTGATACAAGGATGAGGGTTATAACCAGGTCTTGATTTAGCTCAAACAGAAATGTCTCAAAGACCAAACAGTGATGCTCTGTGTGCTGAAAGCTTCACATCATGTTTGTCCGGGCCGACAGGGAATCCTGGTTAATTGTGATGATGGAAGCTGAAATGTAGCATTAAAGAAAGAAAAGTGCTTATTTCTAAACTGGGTCATGGCCTATTCCTCCTCTTAGGATGAGAAACAGTTTTTATCGGCTGCACCCGAGACGCAGACACTGAGCTGAACTCCTCTCCAGGTGTCGTTTGTTTCTGCTCTCTACAAATGAAGAGGCATTGTCGTTGGGTCGGGCTGCCTTTCCAAGGAGACACTGTTTCCATTCTTCAGTCGCAGCCTTGACTCTTTACACACTGTGGTGAATTCCCTCTGACTGACTCTGTCTGTTTGTATCTTTGAGCTTGTTACTCTGTGCCATCACTGCAGGTCATAATGCATGACGTGCACTCTTAGGTGGTTTGATTTGTAGCTCCTTCATTTTACATGTTCAAGTGCCTGTCAGAAGAAAAACTGAGCCTTAAAGGTCCCATTTTATGCAAAATGCACTTTAGGCTGGTTTTGTAACAGTGATATGCGTCCTCAGCCTGTCTACAAACACCCCCGATATGAGAAAATTCTATCGTCTCCTTCTCTTGCTTGCTCCAGACAAAGTTTGCTTTCAGAACATGTGTGCTCAAACACGCGGATTTGAGATCTGCCCTGCATGACGTCATGCACGGCAGAAGTTAAAATAAAAGTAACTCTTCCAGGCCCACCCCTTGTACTGCCCCTTTTGTGCAGCGCGTTTTTCACTTTGGCTGCTCAGCTGTTTAGGTGAAATAAACATGGCGAAGGTAGGAGCGAAGGTAGGAGCGAAGGTAGGAGCGAAGGTAGGAGCGAAGGTAGGAGCGAAGGTACGAGCGAAGGTACGGGCGAAGGTACGGGCGAAGGTACGAGCGAAGGTACGAGTGAAGGTACGAGCAAAGCACAGCTGTTGCTCTGTTGTTGACTGCACAAACGAGCACAGAAGTATTTTTTTAACTTCATCTCATGAGGTTTTGAAGACGCAGTGGATTCATTTTATTTTTGATGAAGATGCACCCACAACTAGTATTGTCATGATACCAAAATTGTGATTCGATACGATACCTGCCTAAAAAATTTCGATATCGATACTTAATTGATACCATCGCAAACTTAATACATCAGAAAACAAATAAAATAAACAGCTTAAAGAGAAGGCTGCCTCAAGTGAGGTTTCTGACATCTTTTGGCGTGTCTGTGGGGCTAAGGGAGATTTGTAAATTGTGCTAATATTTCAGAAAACACCAACACACACACACAAAGTTTTATAAATTACATGCAGAATCAATTCCTAGAGGGAACCTGAACTCATTTATTATTCTCAAGAATAATTCAAATAAATAGAAAACCAGAAAATAGTAATTGTTGTTAGGGATGGGTACCTTTCACATTTGAAAAGATACGGTACAGATGCCCGATACCTGGCAATGGGTCCCGGTACTCAACGGTACCACTTTTCAATACTTTTTTGTGTTCATGTGGTAAAAAATAATAATTTGTGATACCTTTTGGTTTTACAGGAATCTGTACCCGGTACTTTTGACAGAATTAGGTCAGTACCTATAAAAGTACCTAATTTGGTACCCATCACTAATTGTTGTACAGTAATGAGCAGGAAAAATAACCGTGCCTGCCAGACTTTAACAGCCATGTATTAATTTCATGCTGAGCACACTGTAGTTTAGCCTACACTGTGTGTGTTGATACATTGAAAAGCACCTTTCTAACATGAATACTCTAAAAAAAAAAGTGTACCTGTGTTATTTCAGCTCTTTCCCAAATGCAACACTGAAGTGTCTCCTATAGGTTTCTACCATTGTTAAAGTTAGAAAACTACTTGTCACTTGTCATTTAAACTGTCAACACCACACAGCTCTGTGACTCAGGGCTGCGTCTGCTCCACACAGCTCATGTGTTTACGACGCTGATTATTCGTCGTATCAACTACAAGTCGTGGTGAACTAGTTTTCTTGTCACCAAGTAACTGATGCTTGTTTGACTTTTGTGTTTGGGCACGTCGTTTGAATCCGTCACTCTCGCTCTTCAAGGAGGAGAGGGTGCTGAACGGTGAGGTGCTTCATCATGTCTGTAGTGTTTCCTCCGTGTGTGTGTCGGGGGTACTAAGCTTTACAGACGGGCATTGAAACGTGTATTAGCTTACGAAGCCGGTAAAACATGTTATCAGCCATTTTTTTTTTTTGCTTTATTTTGAATTCGGTGCAGCATTAATTTCAGTAGATATTTAAGATTTAGTCTTGTGATAGTGTATTAGTCTCTGATAGTCTTGTTTAGTCTTTTGATGAATATGCCTGTTAGTTGCTCGGAGCTGGCTGCGTGTATGGAGAACCGGAAGGATTGGAGACTCCCGTGAAAGCTCGTCTGAGGACGACTGAGAGAGAGTTGTCATATTTTAGTATATTTAGCCTTTAGCTCAGTTTCATATGTTATACATTTAATATTTCCTCCTGGTTGGAATGTTTTCTCTTTAACCCTTGAACACCTGAGCCTCAGGCTGTTTGCCTGAACTTTGACTGCATGCCCAAACATTATGAGGTTTCATCATTTCTAAAGCACAACTCCAAACAGGGAATTGATCAAATAGACAGAAATGCCTCATTGGCGCGGTCCAGAACTTGTTCTTTCATCAATCGCTCTAAGTTTGGTAACCCTGTAGTAAATTCCCCAGTTTTTACAGTAACAATGTGTCATTGTTTTCATTTGCAGGGTGTGTTTGTTGCTCTGTTGAGTAATGATCCTTTCAGCAGGGCTGTTTGATGGTGTTGTAACGAGAAAGCATAGAGGAAACTCTAAAATCTGACTATAATAGGAAATCCACTGTTTGATGGAGGCAGAGCAATGTTTCTCTGACAGGCTTACTGAGATAGAAATCAGCAGAGTCAACATTACATGTCTGGACCAGGACTGGTTAGTTCTGGGTCCTCTAGCAGGACACTGGCTGTCTGCAGTCAGACTGATGAGGTCTATGAACATCACTTCTTTAGTGTGAAAGCCTTTCCTTATTCCTGATTTGTAGCAACCACCTCTAGTTTCATTTTAAACCAACTGTTTGGACAATGACACTGTTAATATATTTATCCATTTATTTATTTATTTATTTATGGGGATATTTGCAGAAAAACCACTAGTCTGCCATTAACCTTTTAAGCCCTGGCCTCTTTTTTGGGGTCTCTGCTTAAAAAATGGCATACGAAATTTCAAAAGACTATATCTCTACATCTACATGGTCAGTTCGAGTCATTCTGAAGTCAGAATAAAGGGAACACTTGTGAGATTAGCTCAGAAGTGTCAGTACTGGTATTTATTTCACTGGCTCAGGGTAAAAACTCAGTATTTTTTATGTCTTTTGTTGCAGTGCAAACATAAATTAATTGAAAAATAAGGAGATTCAGATATGAAAGTATAAGGAAAGTAAAATAAAATGAAAAATAACAAGAAGAAAAGAAAAACAGCCTTGTTACACAGTGCAGGAAGTGCAGTGATGTAACCTGTTTATCTCAAAAACCGAAAGTTTTTTTCTTTAGAGATGTTCCAAAGCCACTGATGTGCTTGTCGAAGAAAAAGGGAAGAGGAAAGAAAGGAAGCAAGGAAAAAGAAGGGATAAGAGAAAGAAAGAAAGGAAGAAAGGAAGAAAGGGAGAAAGGGAAAAGGAAAAAAAAAGGAAAAGAAAGAAAGAAAAGAACAGAAAAATGTATGTGTATGCACACCAACACACATCATACACACACACCAACACACATCATACACACAGACAGCAGGTCCCTCCTTTTTTTTATTCAGTTCCAGTTTATTTTTGTTTTCTTTTATTTCTGTTTGTTTTGTTGGTAAAACCAGTCTGCCTGTATGCTACATGTCTAAGTCTTTGTCTCTTTGGTTTGTTTTCAGCTCATGTCTGAACGTGGGCTCACAGAGCCTGTGTGTGAACACTGTTACGGCGTACAGAGTGTTTCCCTGAGCAGAGCTTGCAGGTGGTGAAAGGTCTGGTGAAGATCTAGTGGCTTTCTTAGGACGGAAACCCTTTTGATCCATTTACAGACTGATTCAGGGACTTCTCCAACAGATGAATATGTAGAGGTTTGAAAATCTGCACATGTTCGGTCTGAACATCCAGCTTTGAAAGCAAAACACCCGCTCTTTAAAATGACTTTCAAAGATGTCCTGCTTGCAAATAGTGGCTTCTTCAGCAGAGCCAAACTTTACACTATGTTTGGTAGATTTGCATCAGGTTCATTTAACCTGATATATATATATCTATATATCACATACGTTATTATTATCCAAATTGTTGCTTTAATGATGTGCAATTTTACATTATCGAGTATGACTGTTGCAAAAAAAAATAAAAAAATAAAAACCAGACAGTGCATGGATGGCAAAGGAGAGGTGCTTGAAAGTCCTCAACCACTGAATGTTTGCCTCAGACGTCGATTAGTGGACAGGGTTCAGTTACCTGACTCAGGGGAAACCAAAACACGACATAGTCACACATGGAGAAAACGTTGAGGAGTCTCCTGTCTTAGTGGATGATTTAATAGCGAGACGTGCGTCCACGTCCCAGCCTGGAAATGATTTGGAGCGAGTGTTGCATCGTTTCAGAGAAGGCGTTGGGAAATGTTTCTGGTGGTGGTATTTCCAGCTCTCTGTCCGCTATACGAAGTGTGCTTGTCGGCCGACCAATCGATCAGTGTATGTCTATTCTTTAGCGAAATCAAACATGGGACAGTGTGTCACATCAGCATGAGAAACTCTTTGCTATGTCAGCAGGGCACAGATATTTTGAAGTAGAAGTTGAAACACTTCTATAGCCATTTGCAATAATCTGTATGATGGTTTCATCAATACTACTTTTTAATACTGCACCTACAAACTAAACATGCAACATATGGCTGCCCAGCTGAAGCTGCAAACTTAGAACTTAGAATGAAGAATAAATATCCTGGATGGAGCGAAAAGACCAAAAAGATGACAGAAGGTGGCTGAACTGATCATGTGGAACAACCGGGCCATTTCCTTGGAGGGGTTTGTTGTCTTCTGGATCCACAGGACATCCTGACATTTTAATAACAAATAGGGTGCTATGAAACAGGCAGAGATTCACCTCTTTAAGTTCAGGTAGTATCAGTTCATTCTCGCCTCGCTGGTGGACCTCACACCAGTGCTAATTTAACACAGCTTTGAGCGTGCTTTTTAATCAGTTATCTCAATGACCCAGTCTCATCAGCAAAACTAAACCAAAATACACAATAAAGGCAGACAGTGAGCAGATGAGTTAGTTTAACAGCCAGTAAATCTGTCAGTCAACCCAGCACGTGGTGGAGACCGACAGCAGCCAGTGCATGTGGCAGACTGCAACAAAAAACAAACATGTTTTTCAGGAAACATCAATCAGGAGCCAGACAGGAATGTTCCACAGACCCCACAGGATTGGTTCACATAATAATTACACAGCGCAAATGTGTCCTACTATGAGTTTTTAAAACATGACTGCAAAAAGAGTGACTCCACCTAAAGCCCCCAACCTTAACCCTATCCTAACCCAAGAGTGTGTGATGTTGCATCAGTTTTTCTTGAAAAAAGTTCCCGGTGACCTCTGAAAATTATTGCAAAAGAAAAGTTAAGCTCCATGCTCAGAGCGGAGGAAAATATCTTTAGCAGCCTTTTTCACCTCATATTTCACATTTACTGCCACTACAAAAACAGTTTTGGTTCCTTCATGTAATCACTCCAAAGGACTGATCAGGAGGACTTCAGAGCTGTCTTTCCTCTAAGCTTACCAGAACCTCTGCATCATTTACACATTATGTTTGTCTTTGAATGACAGCCAGCCCCTCAGGGCTCTAACTCTGACAGTGTTTAACCTGATGGAGTACCAGCCTCCTCGTTCACAGAGCTATAATGCTTGGTAAAAATAAAGAGGGCTTAAGGATCAGGTCCAAGACAAATACAGTTGTGCTAATACTTTGATTCTTCTTTTAGATAAATAGATTAAATCTAAAAAGTTTTAAATCTCCCCTAATGCATTTTCTTTTGCAAGCTGTGAATCATCCACCCCCATTAAAATGTGAAATATTCCTGAATAAAAAATTCTACTTTCAGGTGTATTCACACACCATGCCTACAATGCTGTGTCTAAAAACTATCTGGTTCCACACTGACATATGCCAGGATACACACACACACACACACACACACACACACACACACACACACACACACACACACACACACACACACACACACACACACACACTTTGTTCTTCCACACTTCACCGTTATAAAAAGAGGAAGGTGTGTGATGAAAGCTGCTGTCACTTCTGGTTTAACGCCTGACAAGAAGGACACCAAACCCAAGTGGAGAGACAGAGACAGAGTGCAGGCATACACAAGGGTAGAAAAAGCCACAAATGGTCTGTGGGAAATTCAAGTAGTGATACTTCACCATGAGTGGAAGATTTATGTATCCAAACAAAATCTCAACGCACAAAGACAGAAAAAGAAAACTTCAATTGTTGTGAAAGTGTCTTTGTGTTAGTTCACTGTGACTCAAGGAAGTGGAATGACTGAAGCAGAGCAAAGCTGCATTTAAAAAGACGTCAATGCACTTTAATCACACACATCTACTGGTGTAAGGTCCAGCAAGAATGAACTGATACCACTGGGGCTGCAACTAACGATTATTTTCATAATCGACTAATCGGGCGATTATTTAAATGATTAATCGATGAATCATATAATGACACATTTTTGCACTTTACTATGTAGTGTTTTACTATGTACGACTATGTAGTGTTTTGGTTTCCCCTGAGTCACGTGACTAAACCCTGTCCACTGATTGGCTTTTGAGGCAAACATTCAGTGAATAAGGACTTTCAAGCACCTCTCCTTTGCCATCCATGCACCGTCTGATAATGTAACATTTTGGATAATATCCTACACGATAGATATCGCCCACTCCTATTGAGTGACTGACTGGCCTATCTGACTGACTGGCTGTGCTTGTGTGCTTGAGCAGTAAAGTTTAGGCCGTGGAGTTTTTACACCAATGTCCTATTTAAGGATTTACCGATGCCGATGGGTGGTATTGGTTATAGGCGTATCAGTGCCTCTCAAAGCTGGATCAGTATCAGTGAGAAGAGATCCATGTTACCAATCCAGGCAAACAGCTCTCTGCCTTTTTGTATTTTTACCAGTGCTCTTTGCTACTTGATTTGAAATGTTACATTTGATGCACTTAATTTGATTTTGGCTGCATTACCAGTCTACAGGGAATAAAAGTTTACATTTGAGAAGAACATGTGTGCATTCTGAAGAATTATTTTGAAAAAAACATTAAAATATTTCATAGTTTAAATGTTAGCTTCAGTAATTCTCAGTTTTTACTTTTTACCTTTTTTTTGGTTTCTATTCTTTTTTATTGAGTAATAAAGAAACAAAATTCTCTCCATACATTTCATCCAAAAATGCTAAAACGCAGTGAAAAAAATCTGGGTTTATATAGAAATGCTGAGAGACTGAAAACGTTGTAGTAAGCATGCCAGACCTGTAGGTGGTGCTGTAGCTGTGTTGTCCAGAACAGTGGTACTGCTGTATGCACTTGTGCTAATTGGAGCGTGATGTCAGCATTTCCACTGAAAACACCAGCTTACTGTTTACAATGCAACAGTGTCGGCAGCGTTCAGAACAATTCCACTCTTCAGGCCGTTTTTAGAAGTTTGCTTTTTGGATCGGCTTAAACGCCACTTCTGTGTAAATGTGAGGCTAAAACGCAACAAATCTTTTACATTTTATCCTAAAACCATTGTTGCGTAAATGGCCCCTGGGTGGCTTTTAGTGACTTCTTGGACAGACAATAGTGTATTTCCTTACTGAGGAATTGGCATGTTGAAACTAGCACTGTTTCACTCAGCTTTAATGATGTTTGAAATGGGAAACAGCCTCATTCTTTCAGGTTCTTCGTGCCTATACATGACAGAATGATTGAAAATAATCTGTTTATAGTTTAATAACAATCTCTTAGGGTATATGACAATCTGGGGTGTTAAAAACAACAGCAACAACAATGTACACCAAACCAAACCAAAAACTGTCACCCCAAAATATGAACCAATATGAACTGAACTGTGTTTTTTGTGAACCGTTCCCTTCATAAACATGATACAAAAAAGATAACATGAACAAAATGATACATCAATAATTTTTGTGCATTTTGTTTAAAGGATCTATGAACATCTTGGTCTCAAAAAACAGAATGTTCTGGCTATTTTTTGATGGGTCAGGCTCTAGGTGTTAGGCAAACTCAGATTGCTGGGGTAAACCTTGTTCAATTGCATTCTGCTGCACAGAAGGAAACTGACATGAAAGATGGTCTCCAATGCTGATCATCAGGCCATTATAGAGTGCTCATCTGGCTCAGGGCCGATAGGTCAGATCAGGTTTGGAAACTACTGATGAAGATCTTAAAGCATGGCAGCTGTTTTTATAATTGACCTGGCAGGCTCATCGACAAATTCAGGTTGAATTTGATTGTGTTCGTGGATTACACTAAGAAAGTTCCACCTATCATAGAGGAAGGAGAAAAGAAACGAGTCAAATGAAGAAAGACAGAAATGGAATGAGGGGAGATAAAGGGAGTGTGTGATGAAGAAGTTGATGGAAGTGAGTGAAGTGTGTGTTATGGTGCAGTCTCTGCTCCAACAGGGCTCAGTCTGTGCTGTCCACATGGTGATTTGGCAAGTGTGTCTGAGAGGTCCAGAAAGACACATGAGGAGCGTGTGTGTGTGTGTGTGTGTGTGTGTGTGTGTGTGTGTGTGTGTGTGTGTGTGTGTGTGTGTGTGTGTGTGTGTGTGTGTGTGTGTGTGTGTGTGCGTGTGTGTGTGTGTGCGTGTGTGTGTAATGTTGATGTGAATCCACTCATATAAGGAGAGTCTCTGCTATCCTTGTGGAGTGTCCATCCATCCATCCATCCATCCATCCATCCATCCATCCATCCATCCATCCATCCATCTGTGAGGACTTTTTACAGTGACAGAGGGGACTGCGCTCTTTGGGCTGTTAAGGAAGAGCAAATTGTTTTTGGTGACAGTGATGTAGTTACAGTGCATATATTTCACCTGAAGCCAAAAATTACAGAGTGACTTTAGCGTCTTCAAGCTGGGTATGAAGAAATGTAATGTATAATTTAAGGAGTGTGTGATGGAGACTCTGGGTAGCTCCAACTAGTGGAGCAGTGTGTAGAAAATAGAATTTTAACAACATCAAGCATTCAGACCAGATTATCAGATTTTAGAATGAGCCCATCTGTCACTAAAGCATCACTAAGTGAAGGAGATGAAACTTGTGTTAGTGATCATTCATCATAAAATACTCCACACAAATTCTTTTTTGCTGAACAAAGATACACGCTTTTCTTCTTCTTCTTCTTCTTCTTCTTCTTCTTCTTCTTCTTCTTCTTCTTCTTCTTCTTCTTCTTTTTCTACAATAACCTCCTCCTCCTTCTTCTGCTTCTTCTTCTTCTTCTTCTTCTTCCTATTCTTCTTCAACAACAACAACAACAACCTCTGTCTTCTTCTTCTACTCTCTCTTCTGTCTGACTTCCAGGTAGATTTCAGGTAGGGCTGAACAATTTTGGAAAATAATCTAATTGCGATTTTTTTAGACCAATATTGCGATTGCGATTTAGCATACAATTTATTTATTTGTTTGTTTTTATTTATTTATTTGTTTATTTGTTTTTTGTTTTTTTTGTTTTTTTTTTTTTTTTTGGGGGGGGGGGGGGGGGGGTATCTTCTGCATTGTTCACTTAACACAAGTTTTAAGTGGTTTTATAGTATGACTAACCAACAAAAGATACTGTTAACATTTAAACAAGTCTTTTTGCATTTTGTTATTGCAAAAGAAAAAGGAACACTGTGAAATTTTACTGACCTCCAGTTGTCAGTAAAAGTAACAAACCGTACAGATTAAAGTGAACAAGGGGTATGGCTCTGCGATCTACTTGATTGATCACAGGGTTTTTTTTTGCCAGAAAAAAACAGTGTTTTGACTTTTGTTGGTTTTAAGGGAGAACAAGTACAAGTTACTTTATTCCCCCCAGGTCTGTGTACATGAAGCTTTTATTTTCGTAATTGCAGCCTTTGCGATTTGAAAATTGCATTCTATTATATTGCGATGACGGTTTAAAATCGATTAATTGTTCAGCCCTAATTTCAGGACAGGGGGGTCAGGCTCATTTTGAAAACCCTGTTTCGCTCTTTCTGTCCTCAAAGTCTGCCGCAGTGAACAGGACCCACAGTATTGTAAATATAAAAATCTCCATTCTAACTTAATAAAAAGAAAGTTTAGTTTTATGGAGGTTATTATTCACTTATTTTAACATACTTCATAGTTATAACATTTAGTCTTATTTCCACTGTTTCTTTTCAGACCAACTCTGACAAATTCTACAAACTGCTCCTTTAAGTGGTTCTGTTTATTCTGTTTCACACAAAATGGACATTATTTGACACTGTAAACTGAGTCATTTAGGTGTATCGAAAGCAAAACGTTTGATTCAAAAGTGCAGTGATGTTATTTTCCATCTCTGCTGCAGAAAGCGCAGGGAGGTGAGGCAACAGCTATGTGTGAAACAGGTAATCAGTGAGTGTCAGATGAAAAAAAAAAGTGTTGAATTTGAATGCTATCACATCTCAGTAAGTTCATTGCTGTTGATGGGCTGGCAAACATGTGAAGGTGTGAGTTTAGGCTGAAAAGCATCATTGCCCAGTTGTTGGAGCATGAGTAGGTGTAACCAGACTGTAACCAGACTGTAAACAGATTGGTTGCTCAGTAAAGTTTCAGCCTGAAAACTTCTTCACTCTGTCCCTTTTCCCCCTTTGAAGTAAACCTCTGTTGCAGCCCTAAAAACCCAGCTTAAACCCTAAGTTACCTTGTTAGCCCCAAATCCCCCTAAGACTAAATAAGCTGTAGCAGATGGGGCACAGGCTAAAAACATTTCAGGGCATAACACATGTGGTGACCCTCCAAATCCAGTGATGTGAGATGTCATGGATAAAGGAGATATTTTAAATAACTCGTTAACTAGCTTTTGGTGTCATGAGTCAACTGGTGATGAATGACTGTAAAGCATTGCTGCCAGTTCATCTACAGGTTATTATAGAAGAGGTCTTTGTCTTCGTTAGGTATGACCTGGGAAATTACACTGGCACCGTGCAGTGCAGGTTGGTATGACAGAGATCACAGACTGACTAAAACATCGAGTCACTGCCAGAAACTTCCTGACACAGGCAGGTCAGGGAATGCTTCATGTAAACCTTTCTGCAGTAATTAGTTCATTAAGTGACTGAACTAAAACTACAAGTAGTAAAGAATTATAAGGCAAGTTGCATTTTTGAGGATTAATTTTATTATAGAACAACAACCATGTTCTTAATGAACCCAAAAGACTCATTAATATCAAAGCTGAATATTTCTGGAAGTTGGAGTGGGGCTTTTTTAGTCATAGCTATTTTAGAAGGATATCTGTGTGTGCAGGTGACTATTACTGTGCATAATTATTAGGCAACCTAACAAAAAACAAATATATACCCATTTCAATTATTTATTTTCACCAGGGAAACCAATATAACAGCTCAACATTCACACTTATACATTTCTGACATTCAAAAACAAAACAAAAACGAGTCAATGACCAATACAGCCACCTTTCTTTGCACACTCAAAAGCCTGCCATCCATGGGTTCTTTCAGTGTTTTGATCTGTTCACGATCAACATTGCGTGCAGCAGCAACCACAGCCTCCCAGACACTGTTCAGAGAGGTGAACTGTTTTCCCTCCTTGTAAATCTCACATTTGATGAGGGACCACAGGTTCTCTATGGGGTTCAGATCAGGTGAACGAGGAGGCCATGTCATTAGTTTTTCTTGTTTTAGACCCTTTCTTGCCAGCCACGCTGTGGAGTACTTGGATGCGTGTGATGGAGCATTGTCCTGCATGAAAATCATGTTTTTCTTGAAGGATGGGGACTTCTTCCTGTACCACTGCTTGAAGAAGGTGTCTTCCAGAAACTGGCAGGAGGACTGGGAGTTGAGCTTGACTCCATCCTCAACTCGAAAAGGCCCTACAAGCTCATCTTTGGTGATACCAGCCCATACCAGTACCCCACCTCCACCTTGCTAGCGTCTGAGTCGGACTGGCGCTCTCTGCCCTTTACCGATCCAGCCACGGGCCCATCCATCTGACCCATCAAGACTCACTCTTATTTCATCAGTCCATAAAACCTTAGAAAAATCAGTCTTGAGATTTTTCTTGGCCCAGTCTTGACGTTTCAGCTTGTGTGTCTTGCTCAGTGGTGGTCGTTTTTCAGCCTTTCTTACCTTGGTCATGTCTCTGAGTATGTCACACCTTGTGCTTTTGGGCACTCCAGTGATGTTGCAGCTCTGAAATATGGCAAAACTGGTGGCAAAACTGGTGGCAAGTGGCACCTGGCAGCTGCACGCTTGACTTTTCTCAGTTCATGGGCAGTTATTTTGCGTTTTGGTTTTTCCACATGCTTCTTGCGACCCTGTTGACTATTTTGAATGAAACGCTTGAATGTTCGATGATCACGCTTCAGAAGCTTGGCAATTTTTAAGTGATACTACGGGATGGAACAAGTTGGGTCCTATCACAAGGTTTAGGGCAAAAATTACCCCTACAGCAGGGATTTTGTGCAGCAGAAGACCAGGGCGCACGCACCAAACACCCCCTCCCTGCTCCTCTGCAGGTTTCCTCTGCACTCAGACGGGACCATATTTTACTTGACCAAAAACACAAATAAACAGACTCCCACCGAAAAAATCTGATATGGGTCTGCATTCAGGCTTTATTTAGAGAATTTTCAGCGCGTTACTTTCACACAAAACACCGCTAAATAAGGCTCTAGTTCTCATTGTGTCGTAAAATGGCACTAACTCAGCTGCAGAGCCACAGCTGGCTCGAGGTGCTTGCTGCTTAGTATATCAGTCCGCGCACAGCGTGCCAGATATAAACAAACGCAGGTAGTCTGCCAGGACGAAGAGACACGATGAGAACTAGAACCTTATTTAGCGGTGTTTTTGAGTGAAAGTAACGCACTGAAAATTCTCTAAATAAAGCGTGAATGCAGACAGATATCAGACCTTGTTTGGTGGGAGTCCGTTTATTTGTGTTTTTGGTCAAGTAAAATATGGCCCCGTCTGAGTGCAGAGGAAACTGGCAGAGGAGCGCGGGGGGGGGGGGGGTGTTTGGTGTGAGCGCTCTGGGCTTCTGCTGCACAAAAACACTGCTGTAGGGGTAATTTCTGCCCTAAACCTTGTGATAGGACCCAACTTGTTCCATCCCGGAATATCACTTTAAGCATCCCTGCATCCCTCTGCAAGATATCTCACTTTTTTTGACTTTTCGGAGCCTGTCAAGTCCCTCTTCTGACCCTTTTTGCCAAAGGAAAGGAAGTTGCCTAATAATTATGCACACCTGATATGGGGTATTGATGTAATTAGACCACACCCCTTCTCATTACAGAGATGCACATTACTTGATATGCTTAATTGTTAGTCGGCTTTCAAGCCTATACAGCTTGGAGTAAGACAACATGCATAAAGAGGATGACGTGTTCAAAATACTCATTTGCCTAATAATTCCGCACTCCCTGTTTAACTGCTCTGTGCCATGAGAAACACAGAGCTGCAGTAAAAAGATCTCTTTGTTTGACAGTGTACAAGGCTCGCTCTACCAACCTTTATGAAAATCACAACTCCAAAACATATTCTGTATGGTATATGGTCAAAGTCTCTGTGACATCACTCCTCTTTTTCTGATACAGAGCTTTGAAGCCTATCCCTGACTGAGGCCTTTTTGGCAATGCTGACACATAATTTACTTGCTTGTATTTGCTGAATGCCTTTATGTGACAGGGAAAGAGGAAGTATGTAAATGTGTCAACGTACCTATCTGATGTGTGATGTATGACACGCTCATATGTGCAGACACAGGGTGCACGCTAACAGCTTTATGCTTGTATCATTTGTTGTTGATTTGTTTACTGATTTTGACATTGATCCTTTCTTCCCTCTCGTTTCAGAGACAAAGAGAAAGCGGATGATATAGACAGCAACCCACGGTCATCCACCAGAGAAGGTACAGGATGACACACGTATTAGAAAAAATCACCCTTAACCATTAGTCATGTTTACAAAGAGCAGACTCTGAGTTGCTGCTACGCCACATCAGCTCAAAAACAATGTTGAGATTTAGATGATTACAGAGAGGATTAGTCTGCACTTGTATTAAGCTCAAAACTTTCTGCTCTGGAAGCTGTCGAGCTGTTTGTCCTCAGAACTGTGAAACAGAACAGTCAGCTTGTCTCAAAAACGGGAAGGAAAAGAGTTTCTGAAACATTTACACCAGAGAAAGAGTGTAAGAAAAACCAGGTTTGTGTTAATAATGTCTGAAAGTGGAAGGAGCCAAATCCAGCATGCTTGTATATTGCATATCTTAATTTCCAGTGAGTGTAAGGTCTGTGGTTTTAAAGTAACATTGAAGGAGACAATAAATGTCGGTTACTCACACTGAAGTGCTTTTCATCAGAACAATTATCTTACTGCTGGCATCAGTGATTGTCATGCTATGATCATGTTAATGTGAGCTATTAAAAATAAAGCCTTATAGGGTAGAAGCGGCCTGATTTGAAACTGTGGGTCCTCTAGGGTCAGCTCTAGTCCTGCTGCTGGATTAAGGTTAACAACACACCTCCTGTGCTAAGAAAAGAAGTCACACCTGATCATTCTAAAAGGTGGTAACACTTAAGGTCATCAAAGACAGATGTCAGCCTGTGAAGTTAAAGGGAGTACATTTTTAAAGAAATGAGAGGAACACTTCGAAAACACACAAGATCCAAATAAGAAGGAAACTAACCCTGGTTATCTTTCCTGGGCTCCTTTTGTAGGGATCTCCTCATCCTGTTTCTCCTTGCACAAAGGAACATATAGTGACCCTGCTAAGCGCAATATTGGTGCTGATAATCTCATTTTCAAGTGTGGGTTAGGATTAGGCATATATCTAGAAGGAAGACTTTTTCAAGAACACTCAGAAACTCCTGACAGACCCTTTAAATGTGAACAAAGAGTCAGTGAACACATTATAGAGGGTCATATTAATCAGTAATAACACATTAATAACTGTGTTTGTACATGATGTATAAATGAGTATTTATGTTTGAACAATGCTTTAAGTACTAACACTTAACTAAAAGGGGTGTAACGATCCATCGATATACATCGATACATCGATTGGTTAAGCAATGATCCAATCACATCGATGGAAAGTGTAAACATTGATCAACATCGTGGTCTTTAATGTACGCCTATGCTTTGAAATCCGGACCAGACACGCATGTCCGTTTCCGGCCAACCGCAAGTCGTTCTGAAGTTTCCTCTCAAGCCTCACGCACTCAGCGTATGAGACGCACATCTGAACCTTTTCACCCTCTGACACGCCACGCCTGATATTCCTCCTGCTGTAAAATGTACTGTTTAGTGCCCACCGAGTCACACCGCTGTAGGCGAACGTGTAGCAAGACGCTGTTAGCATCACAGAGCTAAAAGGGAGCCAGACATATCGGCCAATCACAAAATAGCTCTCCTGTATCCGGGTAAGATGCGGTCGACCTGACTGCAGAGGATGCATGCTGCACACATGACAGGAGTGCATCATCACACGACTGCAGTGAGTTATCTCATGATTTGATTTTGTAGCCACTGATTCATGAAATTTCATAAAGTTAAAAAGTAAAACGGCGAGAGCTCAGTAGCCACGTTTACATGAGGAGTTTTTCGTCTTTCTGAATGGAATCTTTCTGAATGACTTTCCCGATAACAATAGTATACGTGGAAAGGAATATTCCAATTTCTGGTCTATATGCGCCGCTATAATCAAACAGAATAGTCAATGGGGCATGCACAGAAAAATGTAAACCTCACGTGATTTATCAAAAATGGAGAACAGTTTTTTTTTTTAATCACGGTGTTGCAATACTCCGTATTGTGACTGTCTGTCCAGTCTTGAAATTATGTTCATTTTTTCAAAGTTTGGACCAAAAACAAACTTTACTCCAGTGCTGACTGCTCGCCGCCATTTTTAGAATTGAGGAACGTCTCTAGTTGCGTCTTACGTCATATCTGAGCATGCGCTGACAACTTTCCATCTGAGTGGATACATGATACCTCAATCGGTTTGAGGAAAGGAATATTCCACCCCTGTGAAACTGATTAAATGTCCATTCAGATTGGCACTTTTCTTTTGGAATGAGGTGTTTATAAAGGTTCAATTCTTTCCATTTGAGCAAATAAACCGAATGCAAGCGGAATATTTGGGTCCACGTATACGTGGCTAGTGTCATTCCTCCTCCACATCCACTATTACACAGTGAAACAGAGTCTGAGCACACTGACATACAAACTGTGGTTATCAGGCTTCACAGTAAAAAAAAACTACTATGTTAAGTTAGTTAAGTTGATAGTTCTAATTTTGAACAATAGAAATGTTTGGGTTTAATTAAAATCAAAGCTTCACATTTTTGGTTTGATAGAAAATGGTCAAATGTTGGAGGTCAATAATAAAGTTTATGTAATCAGTCATTTTTTAATTATAGTGTTGCATCATTACTTGATATGATAAACAAACATTACAGTATAACAGTCAGACCCATAAGGGAATTGTGGGGGCAAACAAGCACCTTACCTGAATTTAACCAGTTTTATTTTTAAAACATAATGAGATCATACAGATGGCTATAAACCTCTACTTCATACCCAAAGGTCAGCACATCGTTCCACATTTCAGTAATAAACTATCAAAATAGTTTTGTATTTCTTTCTTGCCTGTGGTGAAATGTTGCTGATTGTGTTCAGTGAGGACACAATATTGTCTTAAATTGATCGAAGGCCCCTGAATCAAATCGTGTCGTATGGTATCGTGACAAACTTTGTGATGAAGTTAATATAAGGGCTTACCAAGTTTTTCTGTTACCTCTAGTTTTGCAATCTTAAACAGATAATACATACAGAGTAAGGGTGGAAGAAAAAAAACATATCCTATGTTGTAGTACAGTTTTTTATTCAAAAATCGGTTTTATTTTATTTTCCCATTTTTTTTCATTGTAGTCTGTAGAAATCATCACCATCGTTCAACTTTTTCACATGGTCCGGTGTTGAAAAACCAAAGTAAAAATCACAAATACTGGAAATATAGAAGACTTGCAATTGAAATCAAATCAGCACCCCAAAAATTGTAAAAGAATCAAATCAGGACAAACGGATATCGCCACAGTCCTGATACAGAGAGTAGAAAACCAATTTTTCCAAACTCAACCTGACTGTTGGTTAGAGGTTACACCCACTCCACAGGACATAGAACAGAAAATAGAAAATACTTTATCTATCCTCGAGGGGAAATGCAGGAGTCACAGCAGCATTTAGAAAAAAAAAAGTAAGAAAGTGTATAGAAAGTGCAAAAAGGTCCATAAGAAAATAGATGACGACAGCCCGTCCAACACTCTCCAGCCCAGCCAGTCTCCACCTCCACAGGGTCCAGGACTGAGCCTCCCCAGCAGTCTGTTCAGTCTCTGTCTCCTGGATCCTGGATCCTGTCTGCTCACAGCAGGCGAAGCTCCTCCAATGTGGTTCCGGCGTCCGATGTCAGCTCCGTCAGCCACGTCTGTGAACAGCACGATGCCACTCTGCCCTCCGGCAGCCCCTCTGCTGCTGGGCTAGCACGGCTAGCTCGTCTATTCCACCGGAGTTAGATCCCACGTTCCCAACAACGATGGATGGAAGAACAGGTCCACGTCGTCACCTCCCAGCTCACACCGAGAACCAGCACGTCGTCCTCACCTCCTCCTCCTCACCTTGAGGGAAATCATCAAGCCCTACACTAGTTAGCATTGACATGCTACAGGCTGCTAACAGCTAATTTCACATGTAAACAATGCAGCCATGGTTACATGTAGGATCTCCAGACAAACACAGGAGAAAAGTAGTAAAAATATCCCTGAAGACACAAAAAGTTTGGTGTCCATGACCAACAATGAACCATACTAAGTGATGATCCACTCCAAATACAAAGATGACGAAAAAGAGACAAAAAAATTACGAGCTGCTGCAACAGGCAGCTACTTGGGCAGCGCCTAGCACATGAGCACACATGAGTGTGTCTGAGGTGTGACTGTTTGACCCAGTGATCAAACTGTTGTATTTGAGGTCATAACACTGTGTGAGTGTGTTTTTAACTCCTGCTGTGTGTTCACCTCTCTCAGCTTCCCTGGGTTCTGCACTGTAATGCAGTGAAACTCACACACCTCACACTAGTGTTACACTGTGGTGAGCTCAATATGAAAGTACAAAGGTGTAATAAGCTGTACTGCAGTGCTGTCACAGCCTGCAGTATGAAGAGGACATCTGACCAGCTGCAAAGATAAGTTAGAGAAATTAGAACTGAGCAGACAAGAAGTGTCTCAGTGTGCTTCCTCCCTCTCTGTCTGAAAGAGTGCTGCAGGAAAAGTGTTGTATAACTCAGACCACCGTTTGTGAGATGCTGTGGGTGCTGTAGTTCCATTTCCATCATTAACACCATAAATAATATACATTAAAGAGGAAAAGAGTGCTCCATGTTTATTCAGCCTGTGTTATGATCACAGGCTCATTCATGAAGAAAGAAAGATTAGATACTACAGCTGGAAATAACAACCATCCCACCTGACCCTGGTTTCAACTAATGAGGTCAATCAAGGATTTAAAATTAGGTCATGTTTCTATGAAGAGCATCATCATCATCATGGCCTTTACCCTTCACTTTCAAGAAGAAGTGTGATTTCATGCCTTTAATCTAAAGACAGCATGAACTCAAACTGTTGAATAATGAGGTGAAAACGTTCCCAGTAAAGTCAAACCCATACTGGATGTTAAATCATTGACTGGTTATCACACAGACCAGTGAATGAGTGTTACTGTGGAGTTTGATCAGTTCGGTACCATGTTACAGACTTCAGACCTGGCTGCACAGTGAAAATCATTTTTTCACAGCTAATATTCACACACTTGATGATAAACATGTATGACACAGTCACACCTGTGGTTTGTCTGACTGCTGCGTTGTGATTTGGTGAGCAGGCTACAGGTGTGTAAACAGGAACGGTTGGGTTTTTAAGGGAACTAATAGCTCTCTGTACTGATTTTAGTGACATGAAAACACTTGAAACAGGATTCAGTGTGAGTCTGTGCTAGAGGCTGTTCAGACCAGTGTTAGAGTAGTTACAAAAAAACACAAGGAAAGATGCCTATGATTGAACCTGTGATCTTCATATCTTCTAAACTGCCAAGTTAGAAAAACCCTGTACAGTACACGTGCTGATAGAGAAATTAGAGATATAGACAGGAGATGTTTTTGTACCAGGCTGTAAATATGTTTATTTATGCTGTGAAAATGGCTTTTTTTTGGCTTGGTGTGTGCGAGACTTCCAGTACTTCCAGAGCCAGCTTCAGTCGGACACTGGAGACGCAGAAGGTTTTAACCCTTCAGCATTGTCTTATATTTTGGACTGGAGGTTACTGTTTGGGTCAGTCCTACATGTTTAATCCACTAATTGGATGATATCACCTGCTCTTGGTTGGATGTGGATCAGAAGCCACACTGTAAATGTGTTTCTCTAAGTTAGGGAAGGGCTGCAAGTAGGGGTGCACCTATCACAATTTTTTGGCCGATCACTGATCACTGATCTTTAAAAAGCCTGACCTGCCAATACCGATTTTTATTTTTTATTTTCCAATCTTATTCTATTGAAAATTATTGAGCAATGCCTGTGAAACAACCAAATATTTATGTTTTAACTTAAATGACCAATAAAGTGTCCTGAGTTTTAGGTCTCAGAGCAAAAAGCAACAATGGCTGGCTGTCAGACCTTCCCGGAGGTATATAAGATCAGTTTCACATGTATGGATGGGCCGATCACTGATCACTGATCACCAATCACCAAAAATGTCTATCTGCAAGCATAAAAACTTTAGGACATAGTTGCTGCTCCCCATTCAGTGATTATGGCTGTTTACCAAACCGCCTGCTACACTAGCAGTGCCTGCTGTTTTGGCCAAAATTTAGTATGTAGTAGTCAATATGCAAAAACTTGCAAAATCTGCAGTATGACAAAAATATCTGGATGTCCTACTGATCCAGGAAAAATTCTCAGTAAGCAACAGTCTATGTGGCATACTGTTTCCCACAATGCACGGTGCTGACGCTGTTGGTCTATGTGGGTGGCAGGTTAAGGTGAATTACCACCATCTACCTGAATGAGTCTGCATTTCAACTACAACTCAACAACATTAACTTTAGACGGTTCGGGGATAGAAGTGAAGTGCTGGGAAAGAAACACCTGTTAATCTTATTCTACAAATTCATTAAAGCCCACATAAACCAATCCTTTTTTTAAAACCACATGTGGATTTGATGGAAGTAGTTTTTCCATCAGCTGTAAAAATAAAAATCCCGTCCAGATTTATTCTCAGTGAATGATATAGATCAGATATGAGGATTCTACCATGCAAAGTACATTTGCATTGCAAAGTTTGCACTTGACCTCATGTTTGAGTATTTTTGTTGAAGTTCCTCACTGGACTCTTTTTCTTATCAAAGTCTAAATCTCACAGTGCAGCATTTGTTTAGCAGAGAGCAGGTACTGATGCTGTCCCATGTTCTGATGAGATCGTTTCATTCCTTTTGTTTGTGTGTGTGTGTGTGTGTGTGTGTGTGTGTGTGTGTGTGTGTGTGTGTGTGTGTGTGTGTGTGTGTGTGTGTGTGTGTGTGTGTGTGTGTGTGTGTGTGTGTGTGTGTGTGTGTGTGTGTGTGTGTGTGTGTGTTTTTGTTGTTATTCAGTGGAGAAAAGACAACAGCTTAGAAATGCCCTACAACCACCTTCAGGACTTATATCTAGGGATGGGTACCAAATTAGGTACTTTCATAGGTACCGACCAAATTCTGTCAAAAGTACCGAGTATCGGCTCAGGTAAAACCAAAAGGTACCATGTTTAGGTACTTAAACACATCCTTGTGACTGTGAGGGAATAGAAGAGTAGGCAATTTTCCACACTGGGCATGAACACACCATTGCAAGGTTATATATCGAAAAATAAATATGTTAAATTAAATTCTTTTTATATTTCATTAGTGAACAAATTGATATCCTCTACCACATTAACACAAGAAAGTACCGAAAATTAGTACCGTTGAGTACCGGTACTGATTGCCAGGTACCGGGCTTTGGTACCGTATCGTGTCAGGTGTGAAAGGTACCCATCCCCACTTATATCACATTACAACCAGGGGCTAAAACATTTAAAGAGAAATTTCTAAGATGAGATAATAGTCATATGAACAACACAAACTTCATTTTTAAATGAAATAAGTTGTGGAATATTCTAGAAATCATCCCTTTTGCAAATCAGTGCTGTCTGTGTATAGCAGCTGAAGCAAAGCAGGAAGCAGAGCAGCTTTATTTTGGTTGACATCATCACGGCCGCAGACACGCCCTTGTGGTGCAAAGTACTTGAGAGGCTAGATTTATTAATAAACTCTCACACATTTCAGATGAGTCAGAGCCATAAATCTGCCTCTTTGATGAAGCTGCTGAACGCATTCCTGGTGTTGTAATCGGGTGTATTTATGTTGGACTCTCATTGTCCCGTCACTCTTTTGGTGGAGGAAGTTTCTGAAGCATCCTGGGAAAGTGGTCCGTCTCACCTGAAACCAGTTAGTCCACCCTCTGATAAAGACTTGTAGCTGTTGGTCAGGTTTGGTCTAAAGGGCGAGACTACTGCAGCTCATGTGCTAACTGGAAACCAGTCTCTTCAGCCTTGAGTCCTGTTATTATATCAAAGCAGCAGTGCCGCCTTCTGTTCAACCAGTGTACATGAAGCACATTTAACCATGACTGCATGCCTTTATTAACAATCACCATCAGGCTGATGCTCCGTACTCTGTCCTCTACATGTGTAAATGTACATATATAAGTGTATGCTTACGCAGACTCGGTGACAGGATAGTCACGCCTGTCTAATGGTTTTAAGGAGGGCGGATGAGATGAAGGATAGAGTTTGAAAAAATAAAGATGGTAGACACTTTGCTGGAGGCCGTGCAGAAAAATGCTGTGTGATCATCATGTGCATACTGCAGCACAATGTCTCCTCTGTTGTCCCTTCACACTCTGAATTATACAAATCCAGGGAATTTTTTTTTCGTGTGTGTGTGTGTGTGTGTGTGTGTGTGTGTGTGTGTGTGTGTGTGTGTGTGTGTGTGTGTGTGTGTGTGTGTGTGTGTGTGTGTGTGTGTGTGTGTGTGTGTGTGTGTGTGTGTGTGTGTGTGTGTGTGTGTGTGCTTCTGGAGTCTGTTTACATGGTATAAATCTGCAGATGAGTGTTCTCAGTAGTCTAAGTGTAAGAAGTAGATCAGTGGAGTCAGTTTTTCATCAAGCTTCTAGCTTTGCTTTCTTCACTGAGCCCTTAGATAACCACTCCCAACCCACCCATCATGAGTTTAATGTCTATCTGAATATTTTCAGCCCATGGCTGTGATACTGTGACAGCTCCTCTCCCTCTCTTAGTGTGATGATGGTTTTACCGTAATCACGGCCTCATATTCTGCTAAAGGTATGCTGTGATTACAGAGTGTGTGACCACCCTCCACGGCTTAGGAGGGAGACGATTCCTTTTAAATTGCTACGTTCTCACTGTCGTTTACCTCCAATAAAAAACTTTTATAGAGTGTAACCACCAGTTTAGGGTTCCATGCGTGTGTTTGGCCACATTTAAAAAGGCCACGTGGTCAGAAGCTCAGGAGTTTTGTCCTTTAAAGGTTTCTTTGATTTTTCACTTTGTAGTTTTTGACCTCTGGTCTATGTTGTGATTTTATGTGTATATGAAACGTTTAAACCATGGGAGTTTTTTTTCTTTCAGTGCAGCTTTAAATTGACTTTCCAGTTTTAAACTAGAGCCAAGCAGAACAAATGAACACAGGAAAGTAATGATAAGCTGAACATTAGTAAGCCTCTTTTTGTTGGGTCTAACCACAGACTGTATATAGAGTGGACAGCGTGGCTCCGCCATTTATCATTCTACGGTTTTGAAGCCAAAATAAAAAGGCGCCGCCATTGTAGCAGTTGTGCAGCCAGAGTCTGTGCAGTTGAGACGATGAGGGATTCTGGGAGGATCTGAGTGGAGCTGGGTGACAAAAATTTTTTTTTTTTTACTTTTGAGAGTTTAATCACTTCCTGACTCTACGTCCCGACATATTTCACAATCCCCCCAAAAATACTCAAGAAGAGCAGCTGTCAATCATCGTTAATCGTTACGTAAAGCCTCATTTTAAACTTCATATAACTAATGAAAACGAAACTTTTCAGAAAAAAGAGGACTTGAATACAAGACAGCCAAATGATCTCTTTAAATCACCACAACAATCGGACGTGAGAAAAATTTCTACCAGGTGTATTAATTTTTTAAAATTAGTCCACAGCCCATCAGGAATGGCTGGAAAGCCGTATTTTTAAACCTATACTGCAGCCAGTCACCAGGGGGAGCAGTTTTTGTGGCGACCTCATTTTGAGCCAAGCAAGTGGAGGTCCATTTTTTTTACAGTCTATGGGTTTAACTCTGGGTGATGATTTGTTACTATATTTCCTGTCATTTTGAATGGTCTTCATGTTAAGAACAGAATGAACCTCTGCTCTGATGTGTGTGTATTCATGTCTGTCTCTCACTGCTGTATTCTGACCATTAGGTTTGCTGGAATGGGTAACCTGCTAAAAGTCCTAACAAGGGAAATAGAGAACTATCCGCACTTTTTCCTGGACTTTGAAAGTAAGTCTGGCAGAGGAGTGGAACTGAGGGGGGAAAAGGTGGATGGGAGAGAGGGGTTTAGCTCTCTCATCGTTTTCCTTTTTGTCAGCAGGTCTCAGCTCCAGGTGATGAAGCCCTGAAGGATTGACTTTGGCTTCTCTCTTTTCTTTTTCCCACCTTTTCTTTCTTTCTGTCGTAACCTTCTGCTCCTTCTGCTCCTTCAGCTCTGATCTGTCGTTTCTCCTGCTCCCTCCATACTCGTGGATGACTTTTAACATCACACATACTTCTCTTTCCTCTCTGTCTTTGTGTCTCTCCTGCAGAAAACCAAATGGGGAATCTGTTAAAAGTGCTCACTTGCACAGAGCTTGAACAGGGACCAAACTTTTTCCTTGACTTTGAAAGTGAGCACAGCTTCTGTCTGTCTGTCCCTCCCCTTTGCCTGCTTCCTCACCTCCCTTCACCCCTGATTCATTTTTCCTTTAAGCCTTCTGTCCACTCTGACGGGTCAGGGGTCAGCCTGTTCAACCATTATACTGCCAGCCTTCCACCTCTG
Source organism: Halichoeres trimaculatus (assembly GCF_033239565.1). Lineage (NCBI taxonomy): Eukaryota > Metazoa > Chordata > Actinopteri > Labriformes > Labridae > Halichoeres > Halichoeres trimaculatus. The sequence goes on along the minus strand of NW_027437191.1, from coordinate 2,585,799 downwards.
CATGTGTTCTGGCTGAAGATTGATTTCAGGATGGTTTTGAGATCCATTCATTGCATGTTGACATGAAGAAGAATGGAGCTGACCTTTGACCGTGTCCATCTGCCCTTTCTGACTAATGCACGTCCCTGTGTATGTTCTTGTATGAGGCACATTTGACTCATGTACCAGTAAAACAAACATGTCAGATAATGTCATTGATAACCCTCTGTTATTATTATTATTATGTCTCAAAAAGTGCCATGACTAAATTTTGTCTGTATAGCTCTGTGATCTGCATTCCTCTGCACAGTCACTATTATCTGAACCCAGTGAGATAACAGATGAAATTATTCCTGATCTGCTTCCCTCTGTTTGTATCCAACAGTCAAATTAGTTTAATGTTAATAGCTTAAAAAACTCTTTTGGCCTCTCTTAGCTTTACACCGCCACAGAGGCCTTTCAGCGCTCTCACAGAGCAGCCAACCTTAGGCTATGTTCGGTTTGCAAAGTGAAAGTGCTGGAGGTGCAGAGGGTTTGAAATGCAAAACAGACTCCAGACACAGATTTAGTGTCAGTGATGCTGGTCGTTCAGAGCTCTCCTTTTCCAGATGTGCTCACTGACAGACAGAGCTTCTGACCTTAGAGAGTAACATTTTATAACAACCATCATCTATAGAGGGTCACTGAGGGTAAATGGTGAATTAACCATTAGCTGACAGCTATTTACTATGACGTAAGATTAGGGCCACCATACAGAATAAAACAGTCGATTTTTTAGATTAATATCATAAATTTACGAAGATAAAGATGTAGATCTACAAAAATTAAGTCATAAGTTTAGGAATTTAGTTGTCATTGTAGTCGAGAGTAAGAATGTAGGAAGCCTGTGCAAAAATGTGCAGTGTGGAGCATCTTGTGAAGTTATACTTCCTGAATGGTTTCACAAACCAAAAATGGTTTTATCTTTTGGCTCATCAGCATCATACTGTTATCAGTATAAGGACCCTTAAAGTGATATTCCAGGATGGAACAAGTTGGGTCCTATCACAAGGTTTAGGGCAGAAATGACCCCTACAGCAGTGTTTTTGTGCAGCAGAAGCCCAGGGCGCTCGCACCAAACACCCCCTCCCTGCTCCTCTGCCGGTTTCCTCTGCACTCAAGACGGGGCCATATTTTACTTGAGCAAAAACACAAATAAACGGACTCCCACCGAAAAAATCTGATATCAGTCTGCATTTACGCTTTATTTGGAGAATTTTCAGCGCGATACTCTCACACAAAAACACAGCTAAATAAGGCTCTAGTTCTCATCGTGTTGTAAAGCGGCGCTACCTCTGCTACAGAGCCACAGCTGGCTACAAGGCGCTCGCCACTTAGTGTATCAGTCCACGTGTGGTGTGCCAGATATAAACAAACACAGGTAGTCTGCCAGGACGAAGAGACACAATGAGGACTAGAGCCTTATTTAGCTGTGTTTTTGTGTGAAAGTAACGCGCTGAAAATTCTCTGAATAAAGCCTGAATGCAGACCCATATCAGATTTTTTTGGTGGGAGTCCGTTTATTTGTGTTTTTGCTCAAGTAAAATATGGCCCCGTCTGAGTGCAGAGGAAACCGGCAGAGGAGCAGGGAGGGGATGTTTGGTGCAAGCGCCCTGGGCTTCTGCTGCACAAAAACACTGCTGTAGGGGTAATTTCTGCCCTAAACCTTGTGATAGGACCCAACTTGTTCCATCCCGGAGTATCACTTTAAAGTTGGCTCAGAAACTGGGGCTTTGATAAGAACTCTGGTAGAGATAGAAAGTTATTTACAGATTCAGATTTTCTCCATCAATAACTCATCAGAGGAACATCGCTTTTGCTAAACCAACAGCGTAATAGATCATTAAAGCGCTAGAGGAGCCAATGGTGAAGTGTGACTTTGCACTGTGTGATCCTCCTCAGCCACTGTACCTAATAGAGTACATGTGTTGTTACATGTAGTGTGTGAAATCAGAGTAAAGTTACACCGTGGCGAGTTATCACAGCGGTAACGTACATTGGTCTCTATGCAGAGCGTCTCTTGATCCAAAGAAACATCTGAAAATTACAGCACTGATAAAATCTGAAAAAGAAATATTAAATCACTTCATCCAGGAGAGGAGTAGCTTCATCAAATTTATTTTACGCATGTAGTCTGACTTTTTCAGATTGCCTTTCTTAGATCTTCTGATAGCCTGTAGCTATAGACTAAAGATAATAAGTATATTCTCATAAATCTACATTTTTTCGCTTTAATGTGGCTCTAATCCTCTGTCGTAATTTACCCTAAACAAACAATGACATTATAGTTAGTAATGTTTGCTAATGATTTTTAATGCTTTAATTGATGTTACCGGTTTATTGATGGACACATTATAACATTTCATTGACTTTATTAAGAGTTTATTATTGATAGCCAAATGATTATAAACCTTTGAGAATGGTTAATTAAACATCTATAAACCTTATTTGTTCATGGTTTGTAAATAGTTCATGAAGTGTCTTAACATTATCGGTTAGTTAATATAAAGTTAGCACAGGAGATTGTAATCCGTCAATAACACTTTGTAAAGCATCTATGAATATTTTCAGATACATCATTAATAAAACTCTTTAATACTGCATCAATAAGCATGTTAACATGAAAGAGTTACAAACCATAAGCAAACACTATGAACTATAATGTCATTGTAAGTAAATAAGTATTAACTAATGGTTAATTCACTGTCTATTCAGCCTGATTTACCCTTTAGAGATGATGGTTATTCTAAAGTGTCACAGATGATTGTAGACATAATGTTTGACTGTCGTTTTTTAGCTTTCGTAGCCCTGACTGTCAGCTTTACAGTAGTTCCTCAGTAGTTGAGCCCTTAGTGTGGCTGTCTTGAAGCTAACTCTGAGTTGTTCCAGTGTTGAGTTTGAGTTGAGTGTTGAGTGATGTAAACTCTGAGCTGAAGGTAGAAAGCAGTAACTGTGTCCAGCTCCAGAAACACAGGTGAAGATATTTTAGAGGCTTTATTATCAAAGTGTTGAAGAGTTCATCAAAGCTTTTACTTTGCTTTTCCAAGCTTCACTTTCAAAAAGCAAGGCAGCTAATGTGAGAGGCTAACTGTTGATGGGCTCATGTGAGTGTGATGTGTGTCTGTGACCCAGAGTTCTCATAGTCCACTGTGCTGCCTGTCTTTGTGCTCACCTCAGAAAAAAAGTGTTTGGAAGCTTGAACAGGCACCTTGATTTGGTGAGGACAAAGACAGCCAGCAACACACCCTGTGCCCTCCCAGTGACATCATTTATGACGTAAAAGCCCTTTCACATCAAGTTACAGTTCAAAACAAACTTTATTATCAGTGTTTGGATTTGTTTAGTACTCCATTTGACAATCAAACTCAAAGAAACTTGATGTGAAAAGGAAAGAACTGTTGATTTTGTAATGAGATGTGTATAGAGTTCACTAATTTTATTAAACTTTGTGTGTGTGTGTGTGTGTGTGTGTGTGTGTGTGTGTGTGTGTGTGTGTGTGTGTGTGTGTGTGTGTGTGTGTGTGTGTGTGTGTGTGTGTGTGTGTGTGTGTGTGTGTTAGATGCACAGCCAACAGAAGGAGAGCGGGAGGTGTGGAACCAGGTGAACTCTGTCCTCCAGGACTCTGAGAACATCCTCTCAGGCCTGCAGGCGTACAAAGGAGCCGGCCAGGAGATCAGAGATGTGAGAACACACACACAAAAACACATTACTAACACTAAACAATGTGCACACACTGTGTACGGTTAAACATTTAGAAGACAAACTCAGTGTTGATGTGTTGTGTGTTCTGATTGCTCTCTCTGATCCATTTGTCCCAGGCCATTCAGAACCCTACAGACTTCACGCTGCAGGAGCGAGCCTGGAACTCAGTGTGTCCACTCGTCATCAAACTCAAGAAGTTCTACTGTTTCTCTCTCAGACTAGGTTGGTCTCACAGCTTGATAGTAGAGGGAGAAAGTGTCTGCATGTACCTGTTTCTGTCTGAGGAAGGAGAAGAGGAGAAGTGTTGTTGCTTTGTAAATCAGGTTGTGAGGGGATTTCAAGAATGAAGAGGCAAATATTGTCAAACAACTTATGGAAGTATATCAGTGAACTGATATACTTATAGAACTGATGCTGCATGAAAGAGCACAAAACCCAAAAACTATCAGCATGAGACAAATGGGGTGACAAAGGGGCCCCTACTAAGTTGTTAACCCTTACGCAAACATGAAAACAGATGAAACTAACAAACAGATAGGAAAGAAATGAGATCGATGCTCAGTGGATAAACAAGATGGAAATGAAATCATCCACCAGTCAAAATAAAATGAGACTAAATCAAGTGAAAAGGTGCCATCAGCGAAATCAAGATGAAAAGAGCAATAAATAGATAATGAGTAAAGACAGTATTGTCCTCTTGTTTTACATTAGAGAAATCCAGGATACAGAAGAAAGAGGCGTGACAGGGGAACAGAAGGAGCTAGAGGGGGTGATCATTCAGTAATAAAGCCATAAAGGTTTAAAGGTGCAGTGACAGAATTTGAAGGCATGGAGCTTCAAAGTATAGCTGCACAGTTTGACAGAAATGTGTGACTTTGATTATGTTACAATGAAAAGTTATATAAGGCTCCATGCTCTGCCATAAAGGAACACGCAGAGATTATTGTTTGCTGTGAAATATGTATTTCTCAATTAAGAACAAAAGTTTCTATTTTATAAAATTCAGTTTTTAAAATTCAACTTAAAAAGCTTCTGCTGTGCTGTTTTCAGTACATTACAGTTCATTCATTCATTTTCTAAGCCGCTTATCCTGTTCAGGGTCGCGGGTGGCTGGAGCCTATCCCAGCTGTCATTGGGCGAGATGCAGAGTACACCCTGGACTGGTCGCCAGCCAGTCACAGGGCTGACACGTAGACAGACAACCTCACACCTACAGCAATTTAGAGTGTTCAGTCAACCTGATGAGCATGTTAGGACTATGGGAGGAAGCCGGAGTACCCGGTGAGAACCCACGCATGCACGGAGAGAACATGAAAACTCCACACAGAAAGGCCCACCGGCCAAGCTGGGAATCACCAGTGACCTTCTTGCTGTGAGGCTGCAGCACTACCCATTGTGCCACCGTGCAGCCCATGCATTGCAGTGTGCTGTTTAATTAAGTTTAGTTAAATTTTACTTTGAATTTTTTTTTTTATTCAATTTTTACCTCCACCAAGGAGGTTGTGTTTTTAGGAGAGTTTATCTGTTTGTTTGTCTGTGAACAACATAACTCACAAACGAACAAATGGATTTTGATGACATTTTCAGGAAATGTTCAAAATGAGATAAGGAAGAAGTGATTACATTTTGGAGGTGATCTGGATCACCATCTGGATCCAGGACTTTTTTAAAGGATTTGTTATCATTGTGAGATAGGGTCATTTTCACCAAATGTGTATATAACTCCACGATAAATGGTCGGATTGCTTTTTTAACACCAAATTGTAGCAGACAGTCCGCTGAAAGAGAGTATAACATTAAAGTAGGACTAAAGTTTTGCATCACATTCACAATATGCTTGGCGGAGGTCTGCGCCCCCTGAGTACTTTTCTAGTTTATTTTATATATATATTTTTTTTTTATGCTCTGGTTTGGTTTATCTTCCATTGTTTTCTTTTTCGTAAATGTTGTAGCTAAAGATCCTTATTTGTAGCACACAACAAAAACAGTAAATATTTTTTATTGCCGTGTTGGCTCCCTGCATTAATCAGTGCCCTGGTTGGGTCACCCAGTTCAAAGTCTAGTCGGTCTTCTGTTTGAAAGCGTGAAAACGTGCAGCTGTCAGGACACTTACTGTTTTTTGTGATCAACTCTTTTTTTTTTAAAGGTTTACAGTTTGACAAAGATGAGGCAGGTGAAAGAAATTACAGTGAGAGACATTACAGAGCTTGGGGACAAAAATGTCTGTACCAAAATAAAGAAAAAAAAACAAAAAGAGCAGAAGTCCACAATTGGATCCTGCCAGGATACTTTCTTAGGAAGTCTCTTCACAAATTATGATCCAGCCATATCACCATACCATTGGGAGTGTGTTCTTAGGAAAACTGATGTGTATTTCTTCACTATCTGAATCTAATAATGATCAGAGGTTGGATTTGAAGAGCAGCAGGTTTTATCCATGTGTCTATTATGCTATTAATAATCTGCTGATGAATTAAAAAGTTGTTCTGTGTTCAGGAATGTTTCAGTAAAAGATCTAAATCAAACTCCTTTACAGTACCTGATAGGAAACAGAAAACTGAAGGAAAGAAGTTTGACGTTATACTGATAAGAGGTCTGTTCTTTATTAAACTCTTTGTTGTTGGTATGGACCATAACGTGCGACTGTCAGGGTACCCATGTCAGACAGAAACAACAACATTTTTATGATGGTCTTGTTGTTTTGCCAGTTTTTGTTTACTGGCGTAGCTGCACACAGAGTCAAAAATTGCAGAGGTTGTAACATATGTAAACACACAGACGTACATTTAGCCACTTCCATAGCAAATCACAGCCTTTTGTGTGATTGTATAGCTGCACCTTTTCAAATCAGGATCAGAATAGAATTATTTCATAGATCTCAAACTGGGAAACTGTTTTAAAAATTGATTTTGAAAAAGATTGTGGTTTGTTTAAGTGTGCAGAAGAACTTCAAACCTATACCAGCCAAACGCTCCAGATTTCTGTTGGAGTCTCCCCCTTTTTACCCTGTTCTCAGTGCAGCTTAAAGGTGCCGTAGGCAGGATTACTCAGGTAAGATGGTGATTTGAAAACCAGCACAGCCCCTCCTGTCCTGTGTTCTCTGACATCACGCCCTTACGCAAGTTTAGCCCCTCCCACAAGAACGTGCGCAAACATTTCTTTTTGCTTTTCTTCTTCTTCTTCTTCTCCCTCTTCTTCTTCGTGCCGTCCTCGTTTAACTCCTTGGTGTTTTGGGGGTTGGAAGTCCGACAAGGCAGGTAAGTATGCGAGCCAGGACTTCCTCATGCGCGTTCACGAGAACGAAGAGCTTTACAACCAAACGGGATGAAGGACAAAGCGACGCCCCTCAACCAATCAGGATAGAGCCTCTTCTGATTGGTCAAAGATACCTGGAGTGGTCGAGAACCCTTGTCAGCTCATAACAGAGACAGATGGAAATGCTGCGACCTTGCGGTAGTGCAATTATACTACACTCATAAAGGGTAATCAATGAATACTCGAGCATTTAATCCAAAGAAAACACAAAAAGATTCGCACTGACTGGCTAAATCCTGCCTACGGCACCTTTAACTCCCCTTTTACAATTTCTCCCATTTTTTTTGTGTTGATACTAATTAAAGATTCGCTACATGTTGCCAGACCTTGCAATCCAACTTGGCAGAGACAAACATGCACAGACTTAGGTGAGAACACAGAGGGAAAAATAAGCACAGACAAAATGTTGAGGCGCTGGAAGGGGAGGGGGGATCCCCTGGTTGTCAGAGTGTAATGTTGGCGGGTATGCATACAGAACACAGCACCTAAAACTATTTCTGTGGACAACAGTAGTGCCACCAGTCCAACCCAGATGATGTGCAAGTGAAAATGTGAGGAATAAGAGTCAATAAAAATAAAAGACCTAGACGGTTAGAATCAATAAAATAAAAAAAAATAAGGGATTCATAGGAACATGACCAAACATGTATCAAACCCAGTCAGTCGTAGAGGAGAAGTGTCAGAGCTTGATGTTTGCATGCAACCCATTGTCCTCACCTGTTGGGTTCAATCTTTTTCCAGATTCATTTATATTTTCTCTTTTAAAAAAGCTTTAAATATTTGTCTCTTGAATTTTGTGTTGATGCCTGAGGAAAGATTTGAAGTGATGAAATCCTGAATAATCAGTTTTCAAGAGAGAAATGGACCTTTCTTACACCAACAGTTAAAATTCTAATAGTGAGCCTCTGTTCTGTATCAGCTGATCATACTTCAGGTGAGATCTGTTAGTGAGAAATTAGAGGATAAAAGTCTAAAAATCTCCCCTACTTTAACTCCCTCCAGGACAGTAGTGTTAAAAACTGGAGAGTTGAGCAGCAGATGACCTCTCCTTTGTGTGTGTGTGTGTGTGTGTGTGTGTGTGTGTGTGTGTGTGTGTGTGTGTGTGTGTCTGTGTGTGTGTGTGTGTGTGTGTGTGTGTGTGTGTGTGTGTGTGTGTGTGTGTGTGTGTGTGTGTGTGTGTGTGTGTGTGTGTGTGCCTGTGAGCAGAAGAGGCTCTGCAGAGCTTGTTGGAGTGCCTGACCTGTCCGCCCTTCACGCCCACTCAGCACCTGGAGAGGGAGCAGGCTCTGGCTAAACAGTTTGCTGAGATCCTCCACTTCACTCTGCGCTTCGACGAGCTGAAGGTCAGGGGGAAACACTGAGCAGCACTCAGGAACTTTCACACGGGTTCAGTCAGCGTGCCCTCAGAGCTGTTTGCTTTTATTTAAGAGGGAACTGTTGGTGTCTGTGCCACCTCTGACTGTTGTCCTGCTGTCCTCAGATGCGAATTCCTGCCATCCAGAATGACTTCAGCTACTACAGACGGACCATCAGTCGAAACCGAATAAACAACATGAATGTGAGTGCTTCAGAGAGGACAGTGCAGAGTATTTCCTGGGCTTACTGAACTCCAGTGTCCTTCTGTTTGGTATAATTAGTGATGTTTCAAGATGATTTCTTCATCTTGACAAGTTAATTTGATCCTAAATAACACCCTATGGTTCATGTACTCGTCCTGCTTTTGTACTAAAACTAAGGAAAAACCTGGAGTTGTTTTTATTTTGAGGTTTTTGTGCCCTGATCTGATCCGTCCTTCTTGTATTTCATCACCCTATCAAAACAATAGCCCAAGTCATTTTTCAAGTATTTGGGAAAACAAAAAAATGTCTGCTTAAATGTACTCTTCCTGATAACTTCTTTGTGTCTTTGTCTGCTTGTACAGCTGGATATTGAGAATGAAGTCAACAACGAGATGGCCAACAGGATGTCTCTATTCTACGCTGAAGCCACACCCATGCTGAAAACACTCAGCACCGCAACCACAAACTTTGTGACAGAGGTATGACAGCTGCATGGACCACCAATTTTAAACCAACTGACCCAAACATAAAAAGAAAGCAATGATGTCTACAACAGACAGACTCACTCAGTACAAAAAAATCCATATTATTAAGTTTAGATAGAATGTATTAAATAAACTCTGCGATGGAACTGATTATTAAACTGGTAAAAATGGTAGAAGTGTCACATACAATACTTACACCAACAGAAATGCAAAGTACACATTTTAACAAACAACAAACATTTTGTTTTGACATGTTGGAAGCAGATTTTTGGTACCAGCCTTTGTCCCTGTCCCAAGTATTCACATAATAAGGCTCCATCACAGGCCTCAGAGCCAGAACGTCCACTCTGCAAAGGTCAAGTCCTCTTCAGCTGAGTTTAAGTTCCATGGTTAAGTCCTAAGTGCCTAAATCTGAGTCCCAGAAAAGTTCCCAGAGCCCTCATTGTCCAATACCTGGGGTGCGTCTCAGAGCTCCAAAGTTCCATCCTTCCTTCCTCCACATGGGTCATTCACTTGCGTCTCAGTCCCTCCCACCAGAGATGCATGGGAGAGACGGGAGGAAATGAAGAGAGGAGAGAGGATGGAGGAGATTGGTTTTTAGAGCAATGGGACATCCTCTCCTTTGGAGCGTCACATGAAGCGACGTGTTTCATTGATGACGGCATCAGCTGATCACCTCTGGATCATCTGTCAGTCAGCTCTAACAGCTGTTTGTGCGTCTGGGCATGTGTGCTGTTACAACTCTGATCAAACAGAAACAGTAACAGAGATTTGTCTGTTTCTTTAACCAGTTAAACACACACGTTACCATGAAGAAAACCTGCTCTCTGTTTATCCTGTGTGCTATTTAGAAGCTCATGCGTGAGATAATTTATGAATCATTTAGCCTTTATCTAGAGCTCATCTGATTGTGAACTCTGAAGCTTATTAATATAACCCACCTTATTGTGTTTCAGGAAGATATTATTTATCAGTCAGTTTTCTGTAGACCTTTTAATCCTCTGTTATATTGATTTGATGATGGTTGTGTTCAGTATTTTGTGCTTTAAACTCACAACAAACACTTAATTACCAGATTTATGATCAGTTGATCAGTATGATCAGTTTCTGAACGATCCTCTGTGCCTGTTTTCAGCTCGTCTTTTCTCTCATTAATGAAACTCTGTTGTGTTTGTGAAGTTTCATGTAAAGTCTGAGCAGCTGCAGCGTCCAATCAGAGAGTGATATTCCATATGGGGGCGTGTCTGTCAGTGAAAAGACTTCCGCAAAGCCGACTCTCGTGTTTCCTCGATCATAGCTCCTCTGATCAGTCTCCTCCATCCTCTCTCCTCTCTCCTCTGAGTGCAATTATCGCTTTGGGACAGTCTTCAAAATGGTGACTGGGAAAGTACTTCTGGTGTCGTGGAGGAGATAGGATGGAGGAAGCACAAAGTTAACGCATTGAGACGCACCACTAGTAGTTGTAGCCCCCAAAGTCTAAGTTTAGTCCCTTTGAGGCTGTGTTATGGTTTCTGCACAAATGTGTCTCACAGAAATAAGACACATGGAATCAGCACAAGAGGACACGTGTGACTCTTTTACTTTTAAACGGTCCACGCAGCATCCGTTCCTCAACTCTAGGGGGCGGTGTATCGCAGATACAGGAATGAGTAGAAGGAGTTGTTTACACAGTTTATAATATTTTTTGGCCAACTCTTTACTTCTGCTGAGTGTGGCCACATTTTACACCAGGAATTGTTCATCACACACTTATCGCGGTGATATCCGTGTGATGATTCATAGAAATGCCAGGATGTTTTGTACTTCAGACTCTAGGAGCTCCTGTTCATCCAAGCGTCTCCGAGCTAAAGTTGGAAATTTTTGGATGAGCGTGACGTGGAAGTTTTCCCCGTATGAAAAGGACTGTGGGAGGGGGCGGGGCAGCTAAAATGAGGTCATTAGTCTGCACAAAGCCCGGCAGACCTCACAGACATGCTAACCATAAAACCAAGCTTAGGTTTCCAGGACTTTGTTGAGGACAAGCAACCAGCTGTTTGACGCCATTACTGTCTGTGTGAGCCTGGATGGCTGTCTGACAGTTCGGATGTGCAGAAAACACATTCATTGACTTCACATCAGTGTGTGTTGTTCTGAATTTTACAGCGTGACATAGGGGTGGGCGATATAGCCTCAAAATGATATCATGATACCTTAAGGGAATTTGTGATAACATTTATTGCGAGATGGGAAAAACCCGAACAACTTCTTATTAGTGGTTGCTGCTCCTGAATAACAACATTTTACTTGCACACACACACAGTATAGAAGCTACTTTTCCAGTCATTTACCACTACTACACAAGCTTGAAATGCAAACATAGTAAGTAGGTCAGATCCAGAGAAATCTGGCGTTTTGGAGGAGGAAAAGTTTATCTTGCAGGTGAAAAACTTCATATTTCTATGCAACACAACACATTCTTTCTATAAGGACACCAACAGAAAGGAGAAGGCATGGACTGAAGGTGCTGAAGTTTTGGGAGGTCCAGATGAGCTAAACATACTCAGGACTTACCATGGAAGTACGTTGTCACCGGTGGGATTCCTGCAGAAATATGTGGTACTCCCATGATTTTGTGCTCTCTGGTATCCAGCTGCTTTGGGCACTGCCCAGCCCTGTGCTGCGGGGGGCGCCAGAGATGCATCCAGTATGAATTGGCAGAACTGTGCTGTGAAGTACTCACGCTTCATGTGTGAATCAGGGGTAGTGCTGATACAGGGTTTGGACGTTTGGCTTCACGACATGTCTGTCGTGGAGGCAAAAAATTCCACCTATGGTAGCGTAGCCTCTGTGTCCTCCTTGCGTGCCTTCATAATCTGGTTGTATTCGGCCGTGGGATTCAGCTTTAGGTGGTGGAACATGTTTGTGGTGTTGCCACCCTTCGCAGTAATAGTTCTGCACATTTTGCATTTAATGTCTTTTGCTGTATGTCTGATCTTTGGTCAGACATCACTGAGGGAGCTCCTCTTTTAGGCACTAAATCCTCATGTGAGGACGAAGTTGATGCTGCCGTGCTACTTTCCCTCTCAGTCATTGTTGTTTTGTACACAGCAGGGAGCGTCATACATCATTGCATCTGTACATTGTAAATATTGCAAAATGACAACTTTATATAGCCAAAAAAATTATACCCGTATTATTGAAGCTAAGAGTCTCCATAGAAATCCTGGCTTAGTTGACTTTTAGTGTAATACAATAAATGCTTAAGTTTGTCACACACACATCTTCTAGTTATATTCTTTATTTGCAGACCTGAGCTGCTGTCAGTGTATTCATGTTACTGAACTGATCTGTGTAAGGATGAACGTTTGGGAAGTTAAGAACTGATCACACTTCAACCAAACATGGTGGGACCATTGTTTGGCTAGCTTTAGATGCCAATGTTGTCATCTAGCAGCTAGCTTATGACAGCGTTATCAACAGCCAAAGTAACATTAGCATCGCTATCTCCCCACCGCTCTGGGCACATCCTGGACAGATGGCATTAAAGTTAGGCTACGGCTTCTCCTCAGTGTTTCCTTACATAGGGAACATGTTGCTCTGTTTTTACCAGCATTAGCCTTAAATCTCTGAAAGCAAAATGTACAACACCTTTGACATCGGTCCACACATTGTTGCTGCACACACACCAGTGTAAAAACACACACCAGCGAGCCAGCAGTGTTCTAAAAACTAATATGTTATTAGGAGCTGATACCAGAGGAAAGATTACTGTTAACAAAGCGTTCATTGATAAATAAGCCAGAGTCCTCTCAGTCCTAATGCAGACAGAGCTTTAGTCCAAGTCCAAGTCATCAGCGAGCTTCTGTCGACTCACAAGTCCTACATCCTGCACTTGAGAAGAATAGAATAGAATAGAAGTAGAAAATACTTTATTTATCCCCGAGGGGAAATTCAGGAGTCACAGCAGCATTTAAGAAAACAAAAGTAAGAAAGTGTATAGAAAGTGAAAAAAGGTCCACAAGAAAATAGATGACGACGTCCCATCCACCACTCTCCAGCCCAGCCAGTCTCCACCTCCACAGGGTCCAGGACTGAGTCTCCCCAGCAGTCTGTTCAGTCTCTGTCTCATGGATCCTGTCTGCTCACAGCAGGCGAAGCTCCTCCAATGTGGTGCCGGCGTCCGATGTCCGCTCAGTCAGCCATGTCCGTGAACAGCAAGATGCCGCTGGGCACATTGTCCTCACCTCCTCCTCCTCACTTTGAAGGAAATCATCAAGCCTTACACTAGTTAGCATTGACATGCTACAGGCTGCTAACACCTAATTCCACATGTAAACAATGCAGCCATGGTTACATGAAGGATCTCCAGACAAACACAGGAGAAAAGTAGTAAAAATATCGCTGAAGACACATAAAGTTTGGTGTCCATGACCAACAATGAACCATACAAAGTGATGATCCACTCCAAATACAAAGATGACGAAAAAGAGACGAAAAAAAATTACAAGAAACAGGCAAGGAAGAGAGAACTACCACACTGCAACCAGCTGATATTGAGAACTGATTTTTATTCCCACTGAAAAGGTTTCTTCAATAATTCATCTCATTGTGTTTCATAGAACAAGACTCTTCCTCTGGAGAACACCACAGACTGTCTCAGCACCATGGCCAGCGTCTGTAAAGTCATGCTGGAGACGCCGTGAGTCAGGACCAGCCTCCTACACATGCTAACACATGCTAACACATGCCAACACATGCTAGTCGTGAGGTTTCCACATGTTGTATGAAAGAATAAATCATGTAAACACTTTCTTTACTGTGCAGGCGTTTTTTCATACCCTTTGCTGGAGGTCAGTGTTTATACACAGAGATGCATGGATCCAAATTTTTAATCCTAAAACTGATACCAGGGATTTAGCATCAGCTGGTTTGAGCTAATCCAAGACCTGCACTAAATAAACCAGCTGTATTCCTCAATGTGAGGAAGAGGCAAGTTGACCCAGAATTTAAAATCCCAGTTTCAGGCTTTTCTACATTTGTAAACCAGAGTAACATGAATGAAAAATGTACACTTAAATTGAGTTCTCTGATGTTCTGGCAGATTATACATGTGAGTCTACTGCTTGGAACAAAATTCCTCAAAAATCAACGAGAGCTACTTTTAACTATAAACCTCTGACTGAAGCGTGGATCAGGGAAGGAATTAAAGCTCCTGTATGAAATAAATTAAGAGCATCAGAAAATAAAGGAAGGTGCCAACATTAAACCACCAGTATGTTTCAAAACACTGCAAACAAACTGACATGAAGAAGACGAGTCAGAGGTCAGCACACTGCACTGTTTCTTGGTTTGGGTTGAACAGAAGGCCCAGATTTACACTCTAACTGATATTATTCATTCAACAAAACACAAACAGATGAATAATTACACGTAACTGTCTGGATTCCCTGGTTTCATGTTTGTGATCCACTCCTCTTCCTCCTTCTGTGTCTCTAGGGAGTACTCGAGTCGTTTCAGTAGCGATGATACACTCCTGTTTTGCATGAGGGTCATGGTTGGAGTCATCATCCTTTACGACCACGTTCACCCCAATGGCGCTTTCAACAAGTCCTCTAAGATAGACGTAAGACACACACACACACACACACACACACACACACACACACACACACACACACACACCCCTGTGCATGGTTTAAACTTAATAAGACGCCTCACTGTGGAGGGCTTTGGTGGTGCAGCTCTGGACTCACTCCATGCGTTTCTTCTCAGATGAAAGGCTGCATCAAAGTCCTGAAGGACCAGCCGGCAGACACCGTGGAAGGCCTCCTAAACGCCCTCAAGTAGGTGGCTTCTCTCGGCTCTGCAGTCTGATGTTTGTCAGAAAATGTATAAGCCCAATCCCAGTTCTCATTGTTACGCCTTCCCCTTCATCTTACCCCTTTGTCTCCCTCCTCCCCTTAGTCCTCTGTTTTGAGAGCCAAGGAGAAAGGGTGAAAGCACGTCTCTTACAAATGAGACCCCACTTCATTCCCACTACATCATCACCTCTAGATGCTCTCTGGCTGTCATAGTCAGACTGACCGTTTCTTGTCTTCCAAAACGAACACATTTTAACAAAGTGATGATAAACTGATGTCAGATTAGAGCGACACATTCACAGCAAACAGACTTCACTACCATGGACTGCATTACATGAGTGCTAAGACAGCTAAACCAATAAAAGTGAATGTTAAGCTAACGTTACAGTATACAGAAGCTATATCATGTAGCTTCTGAACACTGTAACATTAGCTTATCATAGCTTATGTAGCTAATGCAGCTTCTGAATGCAGCTTATCTGTCATTAATCCATCATGAAATGCAGTTCATTGTAGTGAAGTCTGTTTGCTGTAAATCTGTCACCCTGCTCTGACATCAGTGTAGTTCTTATTAGCTGTAGCTGTCGCTATAGCAGCGTTAGCTAGATCGTTATAACCAGAGATTTCAAAACACAACCAATATTTCAAAACATGGCTAATATTTAAGTGGAGTAGCAAAGGGTTGGATAACTGGGGTTTGGGGCGTGAGAACGGGCTTCCAGGTTTTTTGGAGTGGCCAGCAACTTGTTGCCCCTGCCGCTGTGATCATACACTGGACAGTAATAGATGCAAGTTCACCTCCAACTCTCAAACCGCCAGTAAGTCTGTTTCTGTTGGTCCGTGTTTTTATGGGTGGGGCGAGGAGATTGTTTTCTACGGAAGCCGGATAGGGCCATTTTTATAAGAACCTTGGAGTTTTTTTAACCTTATTCTAGACATTTCAACTTTATTCTTATCATTTCCACTTGAATCTCAATGTTACTCCATAAGCCTGTCACGATAACAAATTTTGCTGGACGATAATTTTCCAAAATATTATTGCAGATAAACGATATTATTGTCAATATTATTTTGATTTTTTTCCCCATTTTTTCATTGATGTAATTATGATAAATGGGATAATAAAGTGAGTACACCATATCAAAAGCAAAAAACTTTAATTTCTTGAGAGCATTTAATTGTAATTAAAAGGTCAGGATCTTTTAAATAAAATAAATTAAACAAAAAATATAATAAATTTAACAAACAAGAAAGAAAAAAATACAATGAAAATGAAATGGACTCTCTTTTAGAAAAAAATACATGTCAATGAAAATAATTAATACCAATCAAAAACAATAAAACATCGACCCTGTCTTTAAAGAAAAAAACTAAACTCCAAAAAAACCCAACAACAATAAAAACTATAGCCTAAATAAAAGGGAGTTTATACAGTTCCTGAATTGTTTGTACCATGTACTTTTCCCCAGTCAATCCGTACTGTCTGTCAAACATTTTGAACATTTCTGGCTTTCAAACGTATTGAAGGGCTGCATTTCTTTGGCAATGTAGCTGTCCTTGAGCGCCCACCATTTGGTGCTTTTATTTCTATTTACTTTGCCGACCAAAAGCCTCAGTAAGAGCAGATTGTCAAAGAACAAGGCTCCGCTGCACCTCCCCTTCTTCTTCTTCGTCGCCGCTATTTTCAAACAAATGCGACATATCAGCTCGTTGGTGTTCATGAGCTCACACTTTGTTCATTCTTATAAAAAACAAAATATTCCCACACTGGGACTGTGGCAGGCGGCTTAAGAACCGGATCTTTTGTGTCATCACCCATATTAGCGTGTGTTTCCTCCTTACCCCTCAGGACGCTCGCTTCAGCTCTCTCTGTGTGTACACACGAGCAGCCCCGTCTTCACCCCAAAGATCGCATTTTTGACAGATGCTCACTCCGCTATAAATCCACTAAATCTGCTATAGAACCCATGCACCCCGATGTTAGGAAAGACAGACGTAGTGAGCCATCTTCTCACTCAGCCTCTTTGGTCGAAAGAGAGGAGGAAAACAAACATGCATGCACATGTCAGTTTGTCGAGGCTGGCAAACTTACCGAGGACGTTTTTATTTATTGTTCGGTTAATTGATTTATTGATTATCGTGACAGGCCCATTGCTCCATCAAAAATGACCCTAACCTGCTTCCTGACCCATAAAAGTACCAACCGAAACAGACTTATTGGCGGTTTGGGAGTTGGAGGTGAACTTGCTCCCCCCTTGTCAAAACACTGCCAGTAAGTCGAAACTGAAAAAAAGAGAATTAAAAATGAAAACAAGTGATGTTAAAAAAAGGAAAAAAAAGAGTGTGATGAATATTGGCATTGAAAAACACATCATAACATTAAAAAATCTCAGAAATAGTGTATTTTTTTAATGTCTGTATTTTGTTTTTTAGTCTGATGTTTTACTATGCCAATTTTTGTTAAAGATTCAATCGACTTTTTCTACAATGCTAAATTTCTTTTTCAATACCACATCTTACTGTCAGTGTTCTGGCTCCACAGACTTCGGCGTCAGTCTCCTGATACAAGATGTTTGATGTTCCACAGTTAAAGGTATCCGTTCTCAAACTCAAGTCTTTGTTTGTCTCCTTCCTCAGATTCACCACAAAACACCTGAATGATGAGTCCACTCCAAAGAACATCCGGACGATGCTCCAGTAACATTTCTTTTTTTCTAAAATCAGACATGAAGAGGATCAATGCTCTGACCTCAGATAAGATGTAAATGTTTACAATATTTAAAAAGACTGGCTGTTTATACTTGTGTGTATTTGCATAGTCACTCCCTGGGAGCCATTAAAAGCTGAAGTTGTGCATCCTCTGATTAGAAAAGAAACAGTCTGAAAGCTTTTTATGAACTTCCTCCACTGTTTCGAGCTGTCAAAGCACAAACAGCAGATACCCATCAGCCTTACATGATGAAGCTTTGGATGCAGCGTGTGGAAATAAACAAACCTTCAGGCAGTGTCAAAAAGGCCTTAACTAATCTTTTCAATCTTTGATTTGACAATGGAATAAGTTTTCAGGTTTTAATCAAAATCAACCTACAAATCAAACTGTTGAAGTTTAAAGTTCAGATGTTTTCAGATGAACGAAGCTGTGTCAGGTATTTAAGTGAAGCAAATGAAATCAATTGTTGTGTAAATGCACATTTTCTTGCAGTGAAGGGCTAAACATTGAGAGCAGATAAGGGATTGATTAGCGTGCATGTGATGCTCGAGCATTAGTGTTGTATTTTGCATTTTTTTCACTCTCCAACCTTTTATTATGAAGTGTTTCAGAGTATCCACTGTGAACGTTAAACCTGGAAGCACTCTGAGTGAGTCCAGGCTGTCAGTGAGCTTCAGAGATTTGCTGAGTGGTGATGGGCCGTGGATCTGAGTGGCCCACTAAATGTTTGATGGGAGCGTTCTGTGGAGACGCTCTGGATGACAGTTCATGTTCACCCTGTTTTTAAACAACCTCTCTGTGGCTTTTGTATTAAACACCAAAATGTTTGATTCCAGATGAAAGGTTTGTATAGGTTTGTGCTTCTTTGCAGAGCAGCTCTGTGAAAGACTTTTTTTAAAACGTGGTGTAAAACAGTTTTTAATCCCCTCCATCAGATGTCCAGGATATTAGAAACTGTTTGAAATGACCTTTGGAAATTGCCTTAAATTGGACTAAAGTGACTTAACTATCAAACGCTCCTTGATGGCATCCTCCTCCACTGTACCAACATTAATGTGTCTTAATGTTCATGAATGTGCAGCGACAGCTCCCACACACTCAGACTAACCTCCTCAGAAGGTCAGACAATCTCATATGTGACTCTTTTGTTTCAGTTAGGCTGTCGAAAATCAAACGTTTCTCTGTGCTCTGAGACATGAAGGTGTCTATGGGCTACCATAGAGCACGTTGCCTTGACAACCTGTGAGAGACACAATTGGTGTTTATTGGAAACAGGAAGTCCTTTATTGTTCATTCAGTACACAGACACACAAACACACACACACACAAAGTTGGTTGATGTTGAAGTAAGAAGCAGAGGTTTTGACTCTTCTTCCAGTTTGTTCTTTCCTCTTGTGTTCAGTAATATATTCATGTGTGTGAGCCATACTTTGAATGCAATGTTTTATATGCAATGAGTGAAACCTGTACGTGGGCCAAACTCACAGCGAGGTGTATGCCTGATGTTCATGTGTTGCATCTGACTAAAGTTTCCTTCAAAGGAAAGACACCAACCTTCTGTCAGCATCCACGCACACAGAGCTTCCCTCTGCACCACAGATATGCTAGCGTGTGTTGTTGTATGCCAGATGTTGTACTGAGTCCTGAGAGCTGTCTTCAAACTGACTGTTTAATATGTTTGGACTCACTGTTTGTATTAAATAAATGCTTTGGCTTTGTTTTCAAACTGAACAGGATGTGTGGATTGGCTAATAAAGGTGGTACATTTCTTATTCACTGTTTCTGTTCTTAGGTTCTTCAACGGTTTGTGAGACCTCTCCTGATGATCATAATTTAATCATTCCCAACATAAAGCTCTGTTTAAAATACCTGACAGCCTGCTGCTGTTTTGGCTAGCAGAGGGACTTCAGCAGGAGTGTGTGTGTGTGTGTGCGTGTGTGAGCTAGGCACAGTCCTTTTCAACAGAGATGTTTCAACACAGCTGTGATCGTCCAACAGAAAAATGTCTCATTAACACTTACAACATGCTACACAATGACTCTGGGCAGTGACAGCACTGTGTGAGCTCATTCATCATTATATGATCTAATAAAAGATCTATCAGTGACTCAATTACAAGAGGAACATTTCAGGTTTGCAAAACTTTAGTTATTCAATATTTCTACGTCAGACTACGTTCCAGAGAATGTCCCTTATCACAGTATAGGGGAGAACGGGGTAAACTGAGCCACTTTTTACATTGTTTGACCTGTAGGCAAGTGGAAATGAAATTGAAGTGAAATCAACACATGTACATAAATTTCATGATGTCTCACATCAGTGGAAATAATTAGAACACATCCATAATGATTGGTCATGAAAATATAACCTGTCAAAAAATGGTCTTGGTGGCTCAACTTGCCCCAGCTAAGGGGTAAATTGCTCCACCTCAAAGGGTAAGTTGAACCACATGGGATTAGGTTGACCTTTTGACTTTTTCAATTTTCAGCTTGAGCAGAGTGAGAATATAACTAAATAAACAACAATCAAATTAAAACTCAAGTTCAATACTCAGAATATTTATTTTACAGGCCAGCCTTTCAAGAAAAAACAATCTAATCTTTCCAACTGTTTACCTGGGTTGAATTGTGATCTCTTCTGCACTACCTGCTGAATGGTTAGCTTTCCAGCCCCTCGGGGACAGGTATATTGTTTTTCTCTGCCATTCCGTCGGCTAGATCATTAGATTTCTTTGCCGTGAGGCCATGGAACTGGTCAGCCAGTTTTTTCACATGGTTTGCAGGGTCTTCCTCCATCTCCTCTGTGAAGACCCTCTTTGCGTTTGCTGTCCCTGTGTAGCTTGCCACTGTCACTTCCCCTCCTTCTTTCTTTGTTAGGAATCTGCATAAGGTTGACCTGTCAATATTTCTCTCTGTGGACACTTTTCTTATGGATTTTCCACCCAGGACTGGGTGCTTGCTGCTCTCTGCATCTCCTCAAGGGGTGTTGAGTTTGTCTTCGTGCTGTATTTCCTCGGCATTCTAGCTTGTCTACAATGTTACACATATTAAAAAAACAAAACAAAAAACAAATCATTATATATTACTACCCTTTAACACATTTTACCTCTGACACTTAAGTGCCTCATTGTGGGGTAAGTTAAATCACTGGGTCAATTTACCCCAAGCAGTTTGGCTCACTTTACCCCACAGCCATCATTTTGTTAAAAACAACCTAGCCTAGCAATTCAGGCTAATACCTAGCTACACGATTCACATGGTTTTATACATTGATAGTTCAGCGACACATTTGATGTATGTTTTTAAATATAGTTAAAATTATTTTGAGTTTATGGTCATTATTCGTGATATGTTGAAAATTTACTTTGACATTCAAAAAATGATTTTTGGAGAATAAAATTTACTTAACACTTCAACTTGTGTTTCTGTTAACCACAGAGAGCTTGAAATGAAGCGGGCTAACTAAATCCAGAGTCATGTGACCACTGATGTGTACCGTTTCCCAGAGACAGGGGGTGGGTCAATTTACCCACAGGCTCAACTTACCCCGTTCTCCCCTATCACAGTTTAGCCAAAATTTAAAAGAGTTATGGCACAAAAATCACATGTAACAGGCTGACAGGATAAGAGTTATAGAATCACTTGACTAAAAATGTATACGCAGTGTTTAGTGCCTGTAAAGTAAAGTTTGAGACTGAACGATTTCACAGAAATGATCAGAACAGCTGATTTATAAACACATTCAGAGGTTTTCAGATGATCTGAGTCCAGAGCAGACTGCAGGACTACAGGACTACAGGACAGATCCATGTCCCAAAGATCAGCTCCTCTCATATCTGTGGAGTCTTCAGGCTGTTCATTGGTTATCTCCTTTGTGATTGGCTGAGCCTGTTCATTCCCTGGCTGATTAAGTTCCCAGACACAGGGCTGCAGGCTACCATGTTGTTAGAAAAAAAGGAACTGTTAAAAAATAAACACATAAAACAAATTTATAAAAAACAGCTTTTACTCCAGCCACAAATCCATGTGCAATCAATTATTCAAGATGTTCCTAAACACTACAGCTCCTACCCAGCCCATCTCACCACCGGTACATTATCAGGCCAGGTGCATGGATAGTGTTATAAGTGAAAAATGGATCGGTTAGTAACTCAACCACAAAACTCCAGCTCTGAAACCACAACATGAAACTGTAAGTGATGAGGAAGAGTTTGCTGCTGCTGGAGCAGCTGAAATACCAATGTGTGTCATTTTCTCTGCAGCAACACTCTAAAACGACACAGCCAGCCCTCCCTGGTCTCTGTGCTGCTGGTGGAGGTGAGCACACTGGCACTGATCTGACCCCAGGCTCGATGGCTTTCAGTGGAACAGTAAAAGTAAGTCAACACTTTGGACTGAGCAGGATTTCTGCAGTAATTAAAACCACACAAAGAGTTTCATGTTCTCATGTTTTTACTAAACGCATTATGAACATGTTCATGAACAAGTGCAACCTGGAAGAAGTATGTGAACCCCCATGATAATGACTTTTCTAAGAGCTGACAGAGTCAGGAGTCAGCCAACCTGGAGTCCAAACAATGGCTGTTTTCCAAACCACCTGCTACACTAGCAGTGCCTACTATGTTGGCTGATATTCAGTATGTAGTAGTCAATATGTGAAAACTTGCAAAATCTGCAGTGTACTAAAAATCCCCAGATGTCCCACTGATCCAGGAGAATGTCTCAGTATGCAACGGACCAGTCTACCCCTGCATACTGTTTCCCACAATGCACGGTGCTAATGCTGTTTGTCTCTGCGGGTGACAGGTTTTGGTGAATTACCGTCATCTACTGGAATGAGTCGGCAATATAACTACAACACAACACTAACATTGGACTGTCTGTGAGATAGAAGTGAAATAATGTGAGGAAACTCCAGTAAATCTTGTCACTTCCAGTCGTAAAAGAGGACCTGGTGTTGTGGACCTGGTGTTGTGGACCTGGTGTTATGGACCTGGTGTTATGGACCTGGTGTTATGGACATGGTGTTGTGGACCTGGTGTTGTGGACCTGGTGTTGTTGACCTGGTGTTGTGGACATGGTGTTATGGACCTGGTGTTGTGGACCTGGTGTTGTGGACCTGGTGTTATGGACCTGGTGTTATGGACCTGGTGTTGTGGACCTAGTGTCATAGACCTCTGTTTTTCAGACTTTTATGGATGAAGCAGTCAGGTCCTTCCCACGTGAGGCTTTATGTACACTGCTTGATCTGTTTTATGAATATTGATGTGAGTTGTCGTGACTGCCTATAATCACTGATGAAAACTGTTATAAAGCTTTATAAACCCATTTGAACGGACTTATGACACGTTATCAGTTGTGGCTTCATACAAAGGAACCGGGCAGTTAAAAATGTGATTTATCCTGAATGACTCTTGGGAAAACATATTATTTGAATGCTCCACCTCCAACAAGCCGCCTGGATGCTGCCTAAAATGCTCAGGATAAATAATTCCACTTCATTCAGGATTCAGCGACACAGCATAAAACCTTTCCAAACAGGGTCACAGCCCCGGTGTGTAACTTTTCCTGCAGACTCAGTTGATTAAAACTCAGAGCTTTGTTCTGAAATTCTTCTTGCCATGTGGTTACATCATATTCAGCCCAGAGGAGTGGAGGAGCTCCTGTGGGAGCACTGGGACGCCCTGAGCGCCCCCACACTCAGGCGTGGAACTGCTGTCCTCGCTGGCCTGGAATATATCCCAGCATTCCACTGGGCCAGGTGAACGGTGCTCTTGGTGGACTCCTCGCTCACTAGGTGGTCATGACTGCAAGCTGCCCAAGAGGGTCGCGACGCAGCCTCATGAAGAAGAGGAGGAGGAGGGGGAGGAGGAGGGGGTCTGCTGTTGGAGCAGAGGAACATCTGAAGACAGAGGAAGAACGATGGGGGGGTCACTGTAGTTACTGAACCTTTGTTGATCAGGAATCAGGAATACTTTATTAATAGGGGGAAATTTGGTGATCGTTTGAATGCTAAAACATTAATGTAAACAGAAAGTGTGTGTGTGTGTGTTATGACTTCACCAGAGCCAGAATAATAAATGACACAGTGTCCTCCATTTCACCCCGTCCTCCCCCTCCTCATCAGCATAACCCACCCCCCCCACCCCAGCCCCCATCCCCCTTCATCTCCTTGCGAGCAGCCAATCATTAGCACGCCTCCTTGAGTAAACCCTGCTCCATAATACATGATGATGGTGCGTTGTTGGGTCTCCAGAGAACCCTCCAGGTCCCCATCACGGTGTGCTAATGGTGTCAACAATGAACGGAGGGAGCTTTACCAGAGATTTGGCTTTGCGTAGTTTGTAGTTTCCCTCAGAGATCCATCTCCTGCTCACATCGGCAGGTTTCCTGGTGTTGGTGCGGCTGGAGAAGGCTCTCGTTCTCATTGGTCTAAAGGAGAAAGTCAGGTCAGAGAACCATGGGGGTGAAGACTTAAGCAGTTACATGGCACGGGACATCATCTCACCTTCTTAAAATAGCCACTTTTTGACAAAAATGTTTATTTTCCCCTGAATCACCTTTCCATGATGCAGCCCACCTCCAGTCAAATCACCTGCATCCTCACTTTAGCTGCGTTTCCACCAAGCAGTCTGGGTTGGTTCAGAACGTTTGGCTCAGGTAAAGTTAAGTCTAATTCCGTTTGTGTTTCCACAGCAAACTGTGCCCTCTCGTGGTAGGTGGCGTGTAAGCCGGATGGTGCAAGCCCCAGCTGTTAAACAATAGCGCAACGCCGTAGCAGCCTGACACAGTTTACCTCGCTAATAAATCCAATGAAGAAGAAAAATGCAACTCAGTAAACAAAGAGCATAGATGGAAGACATGCAGCATTTCGTCCTCTCTGTGATTTTCATGTAGCTCTTTGATACAAAGTGCAATCAATGCGTACTGAAATTAACTGAACCGGTCTGCTTGGTGGAAACGCAGCTTTTGACAGTAAAAAGAGGGGTAAAGAGATTTTTTTTAAAAAGGAATTCAAATAAAAAGGAACAATTATCAAAAAAAAAAAAAAAAAATGAGCTTGCAAATTTTAAAATTTTCAAAGAATACTTGAATTTAACATTGATAATTTTACTCAACTCATCTTTTTTTTGTTTTTGTTTGGTAATGTCTTTGCCACATACTAAGTCTGTATATTTAGTCTACACATTGTCAGTTGAATGAATCCATCCCCACAGAATTTTAATCTTTATTTTCTTCCAGATTTCTCTATTTTGTAGATTTAGTTATCCAAGCTATCCTAGCTCTAGAGCTGCAGGTTGCAGACCCTTGAGCTAGCTAAATGATGCGCATGCACAAGGCTATTTTGGACGAAGAGTGAAAAGTGGAAATCTAGGTTTGCTTATTTTTTTTCTACATCAGAAGATCTAATTAAGAGAGATATGAATACCATATTACAGTCCAACAGCTGGAAATAATCTGATAACTTATTCCAAAGGACTGACTTTTTCATGGCATACAGGGCTTGACATTAACACCCGCCAACTCGCCAAATGTGGTAGTGGGTAACACTGCCACTCCTACCAGCCATTTTGGTGGGTTGAATTATTTAATTGTAGTTTCCTAAAATGGCATCTGAAATACTAAACCCATTGCAATATGAGACTACAGCACTACAGCTCCCATGAGCACTGCAGCACACAGTGTTTACTCATTGGCCCATTCTTGAAACCTTTTGATGATGTAACTGCTGACAGGAGCTGACCCCACCTCCAGCCTCCAGCTTGTTCAGCCTGATTTTTTGTTTAGCCCCTGATGAGGTACAGGAATCAGAGTTTACTCTCGTCTTCTTTGCTCTCCATTGTAAACAGATTCTGGGATATTAGTTAGAAACATAACTTTAACCATAACTTTTTAAAAATGAGGACGTTCATCAGATGGGGCTCATTCAAGCTCATACTGCACTGATCTGGAAACACTTAAGTTCTCTCTGGAAAATACTGTTAACTAACCAAATCATTCTAAATACATGAGACTTTTAGTCAATGTCAATGTCAAGCCCTGCTGGCATGTTTCGCCCATATTGACCATCCCCCCTATATCGCCCCCTAATGGAGAACATCTGTCTTGGTCAGAAGCAGAGTTTGCTGATGTGTACACAGCATGTAACACTGAAGAAAACCACTGATAATCTGAGATCAGGATACACCTAAAGGAACGGGTGAGCTTTGGTTTCATCGGTGTGTGATGATAGAGCAAGGAGGGACTGACTTTATAGATGTTTCTGTCTGTATTGTGTGGACATCCAGAGGCTGCTCTTTGTGTTGTGTTTGACAGGCTGTCTGTGCATCAGATAATTAATTTACATCCATCAGTAACGTTAGTCTTTAGCCTTATCTATGATATGATGGAGATGAGTAACTGTTCTGTTTCTTTATGAGTGGTGTATATGTTCCCCACAGACTCACAAGCTAAGTGCTGGTTGGGTTGGATCCATGTTGTCTAAGTAGTTGAAGCGTAGAGTGTCTTTGGGACATGTGTCGGAGTCTCTCCATGGTGGAGGTTCAGCTGGCTGCCCCCTCCTGGAGGTGGCTCTGCGATGATGGGAGCTGGAGGGTGGAGGCTGCATACTGTCAGAGATCAGCGCTGACAGTTCTTCATGTCCACAGCCAACGTCTGCCGCATGTGGACCATGGATCAGCTGCTCCTGGGATGAGGTGGTCTGCAGCAAGGTTAAAATAGTTTGGGATTTGTCATTATATTTTAGTTTTACTTAGTTTTGACATTTTTTTTCCCATTATAGTTTAGTTTTAGTTAGTTTTGACATTTTATTGTCAATTACAGTTTAGTTTTAATTAGTTTTAGAGCAAGCATTCTAGTTTTTATTTAGTTTTAATTTTGCAACAAGGATTAGTTTTATTTTAGTTTTAGTTTTTTCATACCTTATTAACCAGGTGCAGGATTCAAAAAGGTCAGAGTAAATATTTTGTAATACTGTTTATTTTCAACTCCAACATAGAGCTCACTACTCAGTTAATACTGATACTGAAATGTTGGCTGCTGCCTTAAACACAAGAAAATAATATAAACTTAATATAAAAATATAAACATAAATTATATAAAATAATGATAACATGAATTAAATAAAAATAATAAAAACATAAATTATATAAAACAATATAATATGAGCTTTAATAATTAGAAACTTGGACTCTGTAACAATAAAATCAGACTCACATGAAATTAAACTATTACAGATGCTCTGATTCATTGCTCCTTTACATTTTGTCGCAGCACAGAGCACAGCCAGTCAGTGCAGTAAACAAGCACGTCCCAGAACGTCGCTGTGATAGTGCCGTACGGCGCTAAAAACTGCAGAAAACTGCCGTAAAATTGGTTGGGAAAATGTGTCGGATTAATTTAAATCCTAAAGGCTATTAACATTGTCAAAAACTATAACCCCCCCTTAACCCTGAGCCCTGAGCCCTTATGGACTTAATTAAGATTGCCTGGAAAGTGTTCAAGTGCATAAGTCTGAAAGGCCTCAAAATGGTTTAACTTGGTTTGTGAGGCACTTTGCCATTTCACACACAACCTAAGTCATCAAGTAGCTCACCTGAGCAGCAGTATGAACTGTTATTGCAGAAGCTTTAAATTGAAATAAACAACATTTTACTGATTACGCTCCAATAATTTAGAACAGTTTATCACCAAACTAAAAGAAATATGAATAAACAAAATCTGAATTTCTTCATTTAACTGCACATACATTATGTATGTGTAATGATATAAAGATCTGGGAAGATTAAGGCGCTTTTAGACATTTATTTTTAGATAAAGGCAGACTTTTATTTATGAAGTATCAACATTGTTTGCCCTCTCTCTTTTTCTATTTCCGTATTACACCTTTGTTTAACCCTCTGGCCTTGAACCTTGCATTTCACTTCATTTTCTTTTTTGTGACCATTTTAACTACAATTACACACACACACACACACACACACACACACATACAGCAAAAACGTTGCTCTCCATAAAAATATTTTTTCTTGTTCAAATCTGATGATTACCTCCTTTTCCATACAAACCCCTTACATCTAACAGGTTTAACCGGTGAATAATTCTGAAGTTAAATGAAATTTTAGTTTTAATGACGAAGACTGGAACAAATTTTAAAAACCAAGTGTTGAAAGTAAACAAATATTTTTTTTTAATCTATGACTTTTGTTGAATTTTCAGAATGTAAACAAGAGGAGGCCTTTTTTGGTCACTTTCGTGAAAAGAACAAGTTTTTTTATGTTTTTCAATCACTGCTCAAAAACTAAAAATGAATTTTAATCAGAGTTGCTGTCAGTCATTTACATATTTCAGACTATTATTGTTTACACAAGACCTATTGGTGGCACTGAGAATACGTAAAAATGTGAACTTTGAGGGTGCATTGTGCAAACAAACTGACATTTGAAGAGTTAAATAAAAAGTTGTGGATATTTTAGACTTTATGACAAGCACAGATGTTAGTTAAAAACATTATGCAGTAAAAGTGGCAAAAGACATACAAAATAAAAAAAAAAATTCTGGGTCACATTGTAGGTGGGCATTTTCTGCCACAGTCACTGTCACGGTTTGCCCGATTGTAGCTACGCCCCTGCGTACTTCACAATTTTACATTGGGACAGCCCTAAACCCTCACAGACAGGCAGGGATGTGCCTCTAAGTCAGTGAGTGTGTGAGTGTGGACATTGGGATTCAGACTGTTATCCCTGCAGAGCCCTTAACGGCCCTAGGTGTGAAATAGAGTCTCTGACCTCCTGACCTGAAGCAGTGTGAGCTGCAGCTCCTGCACACTGTGGATGTAGAGCCTCTTCCAGACACCCTGCTCAAGCGGTGTGGGGGCGAAGCTGACGTACCACCCAAGCCTCTCACACTTTGGCCTCCAGAGCTGGTCCAGCTCCACGATACTCCTCCAGTGCCAGCTCACCTGCTCACAGAGAGGGGAAAGCACCCAGAAAGAGGACGTTCACAGCAGCCTCACAGCCTCATGGGAACACTGTGGCCTCTCAGCGTACCTGGGCACAGCGACACAGACTGCGCGGGTCCAGAAAGGAGAAGAGGAATAGGGACAGGGCTCTGGGAAGCAGGCAGGTGAAGTCTGTGGCCTGTAGGGGGAGCCGCTTGCTCACACTGAGGCTGAGGAACAACAGCTGATCTTCAGAGCAGCTCTTTACAAAGTCTTGCAGCACTGCCCTCCTCTGGCTGTCAGACCACTGGGCAAACTAATGGAGGGATGAGAGAATAATCGAATAGAATAGAATTCTTTTCCATTTAGAATCAGAGATAGATTCTTTACCTTTACACAGACTGTGGGTCTGAGGAAACAGGAAATGTGTACATAGTATAGGTGAATGCACGGTTGACTTGAATGTCCCAGGTTTAATACTGGACTGTTTGCTAAGCCTGGTTTCTAATGGCAGGCAGAAGGTGCAGAGAGTCTGTCCCTGTCCTCTGTGCTTCACACTCACCCACTTTGCCAGAAGGTTCCTCCTCTCACCAAACACCTGAGAAAGAGAAGACTAATCAAAGATGGCAGTCAAACACACCTCAATCGCTGCCTCTTCAGTGATTCAGAAATGTGTGATAATGACAGTGTTAGAGGATCAAGAGCATCAAATTATCCTGTTAAAAAATACAGATATTCAGAAAAGTACAAATATAAAGTACAACAGTTTGTTCTTTTTTTCCAATTCAAAGCACAAAACCTTCCCAGATTTATTCTTTCAGCCTTCTGGCAGTGAACCCTAGAGTTTGGGACCCATTCACACTGACACCCACAAAGAAAAGTTTATTTTCTTAAAACCTGACAGGAACACTAGGCGCCTGTTGGCTATGGCTGCCTCCTGCAGCAGCTCTCTCTTCTTTGTCCGTTTCTTGTAATTTTTTTGTCTCTTATTCATCATCTTTGTATTTGGAGTGGATCATTACTTTGTATGGTTCATTGTTGGTCATGGACACTAAACTTTTTGTGGCTTCAGTGATATTTTTACTACTTTTCTCCTGTGTTTGTCTGAAGATCCTATATGTATCCATGGCTGCATTGTTTATATGTGAAATTAGCTGTTAGCAGCCTGTAGCATGTCAATGCTAACTGGTGTAAGGCTTGATGATTTCCCTCAAGTTGAGGAGGAGGAGGTGAGGATGACGTGCTGGTTCTCTGGTGTGAGCTGGGAGGTGACGACATGGACCTGTCCTTTCATCCATCGTTGTTGGGAAGGGTGGGATGGACGAGCTAGCCGTGCTGGCCCAGCGGCATCGTGCTGTTCATGGTCGTGGCTGACGGAGCTGACATCAGACGCAGGCGCCACATTGGAAGAGCTTCACCTGCTGTGAGCAGACAGGATCCAGGAGACAGAGACTGAACAGACTGCTGGGGAGGCTCAGTCCTGGACCCTGTGGAGGTGGAGACTGGCTGGGCTGGAGAGTGGTGGACGGGTCATCTATTTTCTTATGGACCTTTTTGCACTTTTTATACTGTTTCTTGCTTTTGTTTTCTTGATTGCTGCTGTGACTTGAATTTTGTTGTACTTGTTACAATGACAATAAATTTCTATTCTATTCTATTCTATTCTATTCTATTCTATTCTATTCTATTCTATTCTATTCTATTCTATTCTATTAA
This sequence comes from Halichoeres trimaculatus, assembly GCF_033239565.1. NCBI lineage: Eukaryota > Metazoa > Chordata > Actinopteri > Labriformes > Labridae > Halichoeres > Halichoeres trimaculatus. The sequence goes on along the minus strand of NW_027437191.1, from coordinate 2,555,516 downwards.
CTTGTTTAGGGATGATGAAACAAACCTATTAAAATAATTGATGCTGTGTTTTCTTTTGATCCCACTAAGAAGGAGGCCATTACTGCAATGCTGGGTGAGATTTCACATTCAGATTTTCCTCCATATCTACTGTCAAAAAGGCTTGGAGGCAGGATCTTTAAATTAATGTCTGAGACAAGTGTTGAAGAAAATTCATTCATCATCAATGTGTGCAAGGCATTCTCTGATTCAGTTTAAAGTGCTTCATCATGCTCATCTCCCCAAACCCAAGTTGGCCAGAATTTATTCACATATTGACCCGATTTGTCACCCATGTAAATTGGCAGAGGCCACTTTAATACACATGTTCTGGCTCTGCCTCCAAAAACAGCACTATTGGGAAGGTATTTGTGAATCACTCTCTGATATGCATGGTGTCACAATAACCTTAAATCCACTCCTGATACTTTTTGGGGTTACTGCTGAGGGACAAAGACTACCTGCCGGAGGTCAGAAACTCATTGCCTCTACTTTGTTAGGGATTCTTCTAAGGTGGTGGAATAATGCCCCCCCCCAATATCACACTGGATTAAAGATGTACTGTATCACCTTAGGCTGGAAAAAAAAAATGTAATGAGGGGCTTTAAAAGAACGTTTCATCATGTGTGGGGGCTTTTCTTGACTTCCTTTAATAAACCATCAACAAAGGTACAAGAATGATTCATTTTTTTTCTTCTTTTTTTTCTTTTTAATGTCTGGTAGACTGCTACGATGAAGGTCTACTTTTGTGTATTTGTGTCTTACAGACTCTTTTTCTTTCTGTGACATTGAGAAGGGGGGAATTTGGTTTTGAGAAGGGTTGGGGTTTTCTCCTTTTTCTTTTGTATTTTGCTGTATCTTCCTGTATGTCATTAAATTTCAATAAAATATCAAACACCAAAAATGGGTTTGATCTTTTCAGGACAAGTAAAATATGTCAGTAAGGAGAGCCAAGGAGAGATTAGACCCCCCTGAAAGAAACAAAAATCTTATTTTGTCACCCGGCTCCACTCTGATTCTCTCTGCGTTGACTCTGGCTGCATACTGGTGACGCTTGTGACAGAGGTATTCTGGCTTTAAAACTGTACAATGGTAGAAGGCGGGGCCACGCTGTCCATTCTTTATACAGTCTATGTGTGAGGGAAGGCAGTTTAGGGTTCAAACCAGGAATGGACTCAGAAATGGAGGAGAAAGGGGGAGATAGAGCAGCCAATCCTGGCTGTGATGAGCTGCAGCCAAAATAAGATTCCTTGCTCAGACACTGCCTCCTTATCGTCTTCCAATAGAACTCATCTCTCACTGTCTTTTCTAATGTTTCTGCTCTCTGCTCCTGTGAAATGGGGAAAGTGGTCGAAGGTAGAACATGCAGTCTGAACCTGCTGCTCTTCTCTGTCTATCTACAGCCCGGGTCTGTTGAGGATGCGTGGGGTCCTCGCAGTATGCTGAACCTTTTCATACGAATTAAAATCTGTAGTTTACGCCAAAGACTGACTGTTGATCTGACCTTGCTGTTGGACGGCAGGTGGTTCAGGGGGGTCCAGGTGCTCATTGTGGTCTGCATCTTGTTCCCCTGTGAGGAGGCTCTTGCTTCAAGGGGCATCTTTGATGTGTTGCTGCGGCGAGGCTGGTAAACGAACACACATTACATTACTGAGGCTTTTTTCCTCACAGTTCAGTGTTTCTGCAGCATAAACTCTTCATTTGTATTAACACAGCTTCGTGCTGCAGATCTGTCGCCCTCTTTATTCATAAGGTACAGAAACTACTTTTAGAACTCCCTATATGAATAAGCTCTGATGAGTGATAAACCATGTTAGATTGCTCCATGAATCTGCATTATGTTGTACAAACACCGTGAACAAACTAAAAGGTGCAACCTGCAGTTTGAGAAATTTACCATCTGCGCTCACAATACTCACCATCACTTCTCCTCTGTGGGGAGAAAAACAATTTCCTCTTCATAAAGTCACTATCTGCGCACACTCTGGATGGTTTCCGTGTTCTAACTCTTCTTGCTCTTTTCTTCTTCCCATTTCCCTCTGCACAGTTTACTCGTTTCCATGGTAACGCTAAATGAACCCTCCATACATGGACTGGCTGTCACAGCCTGTCACACACAGAGGGGGGTGTTGCAAAGCAAACCACAATGGAGTGTGTGCAGTGTGGGAGCGTCAGCGGCTCTAATGATGACAAATGCGGTGCAGAAGGCCTGACGATGCAACTGCAGACCATCTGCTACTCACACACTGATGCTGCAGAAATACCTCCAACATGTCAGAAGCGCATCTTTAAACTTTAGGATTTTTTTTTCTTTTTTTTCAAATTCAGAAAAGTGGCCATGTCCCGCGTCCTGTAATCCTGTTAGATAACAACACCGAGAACATTAAAATAAACTGTTAATATAACACGTGATAAAGACAATGCCACAATGCCTGAAACCTGGAAATTCACGTCGACCACGTGCAACGCTCTCTGAAGTGACGAGGCAGTAAACAATGAATGCTGGCTCTGACTCATTCCAAGGGCAAAGACTCAATATTGGATAAGTACTTGTGTTAAAAACTTGCAGCTGGCCCGTTGAGCCCACATTTGGAGCTGCTAAACAGAGGCACAGCTTTAAAACTCTGAGCCACCAGCATGACGAGCTTTTCATTCAAATACAGAAAGCCTGCTCGTCCTCGGATGGGCGGTTGCGCGCAAAGAACACAGAAAACCTGCTGTGAAATAAGAGGAAGAGCTTCGTCAAGTCAAAAAAGACACACACTGCGCAAGACCGGAAGCAAGCCAATACACATTCAAAGTAAAGACTTTGGTAACGTTTTGGGTACTTCATGAAAAAGGGGAATAAACAACACAGGATCGAACTAAAACGTAATTTTTAGGTATAAATGTAAGCTGACGACAAAGACCAGTAGTTAATGTAATCAGTTTTTATATTTAACTTGGTTTAACCTGGCAAAGACTAATGTCATTATCGTCAAAATTAACAGTAGCCTACATTGAAAATCAAAAATGCGAGGTACGACGGTTTAGCTACATAGTAGCTAATAGCGTATTTTTTTATATGCTATATGCAATATGTTAGATATCCATATTCGAAAAAAAAAAACTAAAAGAATTCCATATCATCGACATCAAGTAGTTGATTTGGAGAGAAAAAAAATGATAATTTCGAAGTTTTGAAGACGTACATTTTTGAGACATCAAACCCAACATTTTGGAATTTGTAAATCCACAAGAAAACTTGGGTTTAGTAGTTTGTTAACAAACAGCCCTTGGCCCGTATCAGTGCATCATGGACCCACTTGACGGCCTAATGTACTTCCTGATTTTAACCCAGAATCACATCAGAGTATTAAGCATCTGGACTTTGAAAAGACATTAGGCTGAAGTAATTGCTACAGGCCAATGCCAGGACATGGTTAGTCTACATCTCAAGCTTTTCAGATGGGGTACATATGGTACAACAAGTTTCAAAAACCCCAAAATGCAATTCTTTAAATGGTCCTGGTTTTTGTTGATGAGGCTTTTATTTGTTAAAGTTGCTACCGGAAACCATATTCATAGCGTTGCGTACTTGACGCCGGGCAGAGCGGGGTGGGGGGGGGAGGACTGAGGAGGAGGACAGGAGGAGTCGGGAGGAGGGAGCTGGTGGAGGGACACTCAGTCATTGTTACGACTCAAGAAGCGGTGGAGACCCCATTGCTACACGTGAAATCGGCGCAACATTCAGGTAAAGTTGCTGGAAATTGACCCTGTTTGGTGTGAATTCACGGCCGGAGTGAGTCTCGTGAACAACCGCCTCAGTTACCGCCCGGCTCGCGTGCAGGAAAATACAACACCGGGAGCTGCGGCTGCCTGTACACGGTTACCGTCATTTAACTAACCATCATCTTTTGTCTCCGCTGCAGAGCTTGACATGTCTTATCCGTTTCATCCAGTTATTCTATCTTAACCATATCATCATCGACAGAGTATTAAACGTGAGGAGGCGCTCGGTTCGGTCAGTTAACCACATTCACAACGAGAAGCGTTAAATGTACGAGGTGGATTCTAGGAGGAGCCCGTTATTACTGACGCACAGGTAGACCGAAGGACGCACTTACTCCGCATTCAGAGCCTCAGCCTCCTTATGGAACTGTCCGTGTATCGCATCCAAGGAGCGCAGGTGAACTGACGTGGTGTGTTTGTCCGTGAATAGGGATTTTATTAAGGCTGAGTGCGGTCACACAAATATTACAACGAATGCTGAATTTATGAAAATAAGGGTTGCTCCCGCTGCCCCTCCACCTTAAAAAATGTCCGCAGTTCTCTCACTTTCATATCAACAAATATAACACATAGAAAAGGTGTTTGCGTCTAAAAAAAGATATTGATTTTGCTCTTTTTGTCAATGTGTTGCTGTTATTTTAAGCCAACATGGCTGGCATCACTGGTTCCAAAATGAATAAAGCTGATGTAATGAACCTCCAGAGCATCCCATTTAACTACAGTTAGTGATCTGAAAGGTGATTTCTAACCCTGATGATGAAGCAGCCTTTGTGTGAAAGCATACCTCAAATGGATGAACTGCTGCTTGTGACTGAACTAAGTGTATGTTTAAATTATTTGCTCCCTTTTTTTCAGATCACATCATCTCCATCAGCTGATGTCATCACACTGGTAAAGGGAGAGGTTTTCGGTCTCTTGGTCACAGTGCAGAGTCTGAAGGACCACAGCATCCATCAGGCAATGGCGGTCCTGTGACAGACTGCCGACAATGACCAGTTTCCCCGAGATGATGGATGCAGCCAGCTACAGCGATGGCTGTGCTGGGTCACGCTGCCCGGCCCAAACTGTTCCTCTGTGAGCTGGAGAGGCTACCAGATAGCTGTGGACGCTCCTCAGACCTTGTGGTTTCCTTTTCCCGGTGAATGCTAACAGGGATCAACCCATTCCTAACCAGACACCTTTCCTCTCTCCCCGCTGTACGGACCAATTATGGATCTCCTCTGGGTGCTGTCGGTGTCCATGCTGACGGTGTGCGTCGCCATTCCTATGGACGCAGCTGCAGGAAGTCACAGCCTGTTCACCTGTGAGCCAATCACCCTACGCATGTGTCAGGGGCTGCCCTACAACTCCACCTTCATGCCAAACATACTAAACCATTATGACCAGCAGACTGCCGCCCTGGCCATGGAGGTACAGTAGACCAACACCACATCACACACTCACACACACAGACACACACACACACACAAAGGACAGCTTTCACTCCGACAGGGATGATCTCTCTTTGTGATCACACTGGGAGCACCTGTGTCACAGATTTTGATCAGTGTGCCTGTGAAAGCTTTGCAAAGGACCACTATTCAAAAAAATCAAGTATCTTGAATCAAGAAGCCTTTGAGTGTCTTCATTTAAATTTTCTAGAGAATTAAATATATTTGCAGATAAAATGAGTGTAGGAATGTTTGATTAGAAACAAAAGTAAAAAGAAATATAAAATGTGCTTTATATTTCACCTCTCCACCGTGTGAAAATTAAAAATACAGATTTAATAAATTAGTTTAAACAATTTGAAGAGTCACAAGCAGCTTCAGCTGAACTGTTGTCTGTGGTTTGTTGGTGTGTCCAGATATCTGGTTTGCTCTCTGAATGGCTTGTGCTATCTCTGACATGTTTGGAAGTTAAATCTCACTTTTTGCTGCTCTCAGTGGAAAATCTTGTTGTCTAAAGCCGTTTCTTTTGCTTTAACTGAACGGCCGACTCTCACTGATGCTTCGGTCTCTCTAGCTTTGTTCCTGAAGAGGGATTCTCATTCTGTAGGTGGTGGTTTAGCATGACCATTGATTGACTTAGCATGAAACAACTGCCTGGAAAACAAAGAGATCTGTTAATGACTCAAAAATTGTACTTTAAATGACGTTATAATGACAGCAGCTCCTCAGGAACCATCAGCTTGTTTGTACACTGTGTGATGCTGTGAGCGCCTGGAAATGGCGTGAAACTATGTAAGTGCAAAAGATGGCAGCGTGAATAGCGAGACAGATGAATAGAGCGTTTTCTTTAGTTATTTGATGCCTGATGTGTCTTTAATTTATCAGGTAGATTTAATACCTCCTTGACCATCAAATTAGCTTTTTCCTGATCACCATCATTTGTAAAATTCAATGTGCAACATTTAGAAGGACATTGTTTCAAATTCAAGTCGAGAAGAAGATGAAAACACAACAGATTATTTCTTACTAGAGAAATCTCAAATTGATATCCATATAACCTTAAAGACAATCTCAAATGTTGTCTGTTCCTCTGAAATATCATCCTCCGTCCTGAAGGTGCAAAATGAAAGTATGGAAATATAATATCATTGTAATTCTGACCATTTTTAAACTAACTGCTAGAGCTGAAACTGTTAGCCACTCATGTTGGATCATATGGAAAAACGCTGGTCAGTTTGAGTGTGGGAAGATGAAACCTCATCTGCTTTTTAAACCTGGTTTTAGTGTAAATATTTGTACCATTTGTGAAAAAGTAACATTTCAATTTATCACACTTTGTTCTTGAGAAATCTTTCACAGAAATTGTGTATTTTGAACAATTAAAAATTTAATTAAATTTATCTGAATTTCACTCTAATTGATATCTGATAAAAGGGAAAGTATCTAAGAAGGGTTGATACTATGTTAAATCTAAATCTAAACCTGTTAAATCAACATGATATATATTTGTTAAAATGTGTAGTTTGCATTTCTGTAGGTGTCAGAGTATTTGATGACATTTCTTTTTTTTTTTTAACCAGTTAAAGAATCAGCCCCATTGAATTGTCAAAAACACCTCAAGTCAAATAATTTACCTTCATCATTGTTTCTATATACTTTTAGGTCAGTTGGTTTAAATTCATTTTAAATTTTATTTTTTACAGTATAGTAGGCTGATAAAATCACATTCAGAGTATACACCAGCTGCCCATGTCTTTCTCCCACAAATTTGAAAAACTTTCTAATAACGCTACAGTAAAAATTAGCAAGAGCCTATTGAATGTTTAAAATAAAGTTTTATGATTAGTTAAGATTGTTTTCTGGGAAAGTGGCTGTTAATTTATTAACTCTGTCATTGATTTTCTAATATTGTGTAGTTAAATTACATTTTTTATCAGTCCTTTTATACATTTTTAGTGTCATCACAGAGAGAACAATAACAAACACGTAGGACAGCCAGGAACACAAAAAAAATGCTCGTCCTATTCCCCCCTCCCCAAACACAGGGTCATCAACATTCAGCCAAACAGTCAATAAATAAATAAGAATAGTAGGAAAAGAATACGTATAATATGATATAATATGTATACACACACACACACACACACACACACACACATATATATATATATATATATATATATATATATATATATATATATATATATATATATATATATATATACATACCTAACAGTCTTAAAACACACATGTGCACACGTACATAAATACATTAGTCAAAAAAAAAGAGGTTACAATCTCATGTTGGTAGCTGCCATGTTTTTAACAATAGATATAAATGGTAGCCAAATTTAAAAAAAAATTCTTGGTACAACCTCTTATAGTATATCTAATGTTTTTTAGGTGGACAAGACACATGACCCCCCTTACCTACTAGCCACATACTGGGGGTATGAGTTTTTCCATTTTGAAAGAATCATCTTGGTATCCAGAATATTGCCAGAATCTGGATCGTACTTTTACATCTGTCAGAAATGATCAACAACAATCCTACCATTTACCGTGTAGTTACATACACGTATGGTGAAAACGGCCCTATCTCACCATGATAAAGAATCCTTTAAAAAAATCCTGGATCCATAGGGTGATCCGGATCACCTCCATAATTTAATCATATCTTCCTTATCCCATTTTAAACATTTTCTGAAAATTTCATCAAGGTCCAGTTGTTAGTTTTTGAGTTATGTTGTTCACAGAAAAACAGACAACTGACAGATTAGCTCTCCCAAAAACACAACCTCCTTGGCCGAGGTAATTACAGTATGTCTAAGGCATATGGAAGAGAAAAAGATCCTCTGTTAAATTACATTTTAAAGAGTTGTTGACTCATTTTTATGTCTATATATTTTTTTTTCAGAGTGACCTTTTTTTTTCTCCCTGATATGATCCTCTCTGAATATGCCTCCCATCTTTCCAAGCATTCTCCTCTTTTCACGCTCTCTTTTGTCGGTTTTGTCTTTGATTGTTGCAACTGAGCTACAGTGAAACCTTCACTCATCAGTACAAACATCAGCACATTTCTCCCTCAGTGAGTGAGTTCTGGACTGAGAATTTGTTTTTTTCACGGACACCACGACTGAAGATAGTTGTCAAAGGTGAAGTGTGTATGTGCTGAGGGTTAGTGAGGTCAAAGTGTAGCCTACTTTAATTTGGCGTCTGCAGCTTCAGGGGATGGGAGTGTATCACCAACATGTAAAATGAATAAAGATCGTGCTGTTCCAAAATGAATGCTGGCAGCACGTCTGGCATGTTGACAGACAAAGTGATTTAACACAACGTGTAGGGCAGAGGTCTGCAACCTGCGGCTCTAGAGGCTCTCTGACTCCTTTGCTGTGGCTCCCTGTAGATTTGAAAAAATATTAATGAAATACAGATTTCAATTTATTATTCCATTATTTCATTAATTATTTGTCTTATTAGTCATTTATTTATTTTCTTAAACTTTTTGCACATTTCTAAAAATTCATTTTTGTAGACTTTTTGCAAGTTTAAAGATCAATATTCCCATTTTTTAAGATTTTGCAAATTTCTAAATTTCATTTTTTTGTCTTATATCTGCATCCCCCCAATTTTATAAATAATTTGAAATGGAGCAAATTGGTTAAAAGACAGCTTTTTAAAATATTTTTTTGAAAATTTATGAAATATTGGGACAGTTTTGAATTTTTTATTTTTTTTTGCAATTTAAGCCATTTTTTTCTTTTTTTTGTATTTACTTTTTTACTTTTTAATTGCAATATCACTGAAATATCTTACATTTTGCAAATTTTATGAACTATGATATTACTTAGTTTTCCCTTTTATCAATATTTGCAAATTTATTGAAAATTTAAAAAAAGGACATAACATTCACAATTTTATGAACACAAAATCTTCTTGTTCAGATAATTATTCACTAGATTTCTAATATGTTTTAAATCAATGCACTTTTTTGTCTTCACTGTGAAGATAAAGTAGATTTTGTGGCTCCTGAATGACTTAAATCCAGGTGAGCTGAGGCTTAATGGCTCCTATGAAGGTAAAGGTTGCAGACCACTGATGTTGGGACTTTTCACCTCATTTGTTGCACACCAGAGCCATTTTACATAACAGGCTTTTAAGCAGCTAGTCAGCTCAGCCTGGTAGTAAGGACGCAAACTGTTCACCCTCTCACTTCAGTCCAGCTGATGGATTAAGGCTCAGATTCCCGTGTTTAGCCCGTGTTTCACTGTTTCCTGCCTTCAGATTATCTATATATTCACCAGCCACAGCAGCAGACTGTTGTGGCTGTGTGATCCTCTTTGAGTCAGCGAGGTGGGCATTTGAGTACAATCATGAAGCAGATGCATCACCTCGTTAACTTAATCCCATCCCTTATATAGGCTGATCCTGTGGGGAGCTCAATCTATCTAGTAATTACTGACCAAACAACAGCAAAACATGACATCACACCCCCACCCCTCCTTCCTTCTGACTTATCTGTGTGTGTGCGTGTGTGTGTGATGTGTGAGAGTGTTTCTGTCCATCATCCATATTTATCCCCAGCATCATGTTCCCTTTGGCTCGCACTGCCTCCATTACTGTTACCCTTCACCCCCCGCCCCACCCCACTCTGCCCTGCCCTGGCTCACTGATGATGTCAGTGAGGAGCGGCGCTGACCATCTGTGCCTGCTCCACTTCTGCTCTCCGAACACACTGACAGAGAGAGAGCGGGAGGAGCTGTGTGACATGAAAATCCAGGGTTATGTAACCTCTAAACATGCCCAGCCTCACTGTGGGAGCATGCAGCATCACTGCACAGCACAGCTGCACATGCGTTTTAGAAAAGATGCTAACACTGCAACACCGCCACTCGCCAGCATTATGTAGTCCTCCTGTTTGAGACGCTCACAGTTTGACTGATTCTTCAGAGAGGTGATGGTTGGACTGCAGAGTTCAGACACACTTGGTTTTCTCAGCCCTGTGTTGTGTGAACAGGTTAGCTTTTCCAGCCCTGATCTCAGTGTGTGGGTCGCAGTGAACAGACTGAGGCACTCCTGGTTAGACGGTATTCACTTTGATTGGTCATGCATCCACAATTAAGTCTCTTTTAGTCCCTAGAAACACTTGTTGTGTTCATAAAACACATGGAAACCCAACAGGTTCCAAATAACAGAGACAGAGCTTCTGCTTGGCTCTTGTTGTCCTGATCACTCGCCCCAGATCCAGTTCATGGGAGAATTCAAAGCCTAAAAGATGTTGAGAGCAGCCAAATGAGAATTGACAGATGATTTTAAAGGGAATTAGGATCTCTGAATAGCCATGATAATGATGATGAATGCCCAGCACCGTGGAGAAACTGGGAGTTGGACGAAAACCAACGCCTGCCGTTTTTGCAGTTTTTGTCTAACCCCCCTGAAGGGATGTCTTGCTGGACTTCTTTCTTTCAGCCTTGCTTTTGAGGGTTGTTTTAGGGTCTTTAAGTTTCAAGGAGAGCAGGCAGAGGTTTTTTTTGGTAAAAACTTTGAGCTGCTGGAAAATAAGGAAAGATTTGTTGAACTGTGCAGAAAAGAAAGACTTCATCTTGTTAAATCAAAGCCTGGGGTTTGCCGTGTGGGCTCACTGCCTGGATTGGAAAACTATGAGAGACGTTTTTAAACGTAAATGTTGAAATACTACAGACGTTTTATGGCTGCAGGTATCATATACAAAAAAATGAGAGCCCTTTTCCAGTCCACTCACTCTCTGTTTTAATGCCCTCAACTACAGACTGTCAACAGTGACCGCTGGATGACCTCGCAGAGAAGTGGGACAGTAGCCTCAGGGCTGGGAATCGGCTATTTCTGAGCCACAATGATACTGTGCCACAATACTGTAAGATAAGAGGGAGCGTGGCTGATTTGACTGGCACCATGAAAGAGAAAAAAGAGGGTGTTTATCCTCCTTTTTGGAGATGGATGCTTACTGTAGATTCAGGATGAATGTAGAGCTGTCAGGCGGCTGTGACTCATCTCAGGCATTCAGAACAATCAGGTGATCGACACTGAGATATCAGAGCTGCTGTGATGCTAATAGTCTTGTTCTTCACTTACCTCTGCTTTAAAGATGTCTCCAGTTTTAGTGTGGAAATCGTGTTTCTGGGAATGCCTGTTAGAGTTTTTAATTTCACTCTTTAACAAAGAAAAAAACAGTCACCATGAACCAGCCTGTGACAGAGATTCACTCCGTCAGCGTAGCTCGCTACCAGAAGCACATCTAATGTCAAGTCTTCACAGCTTCTATTTGGAGCTGTGTTTAAAGCTTAAAGCAGACATATCTTTGGAAATGACTAAACGTCACTGTCAGGAGGACAGATGGTTGGAGCGAGAGCCAGGCCAGCTAAGGACGTTAATTGCCTCAGATTGATTGGAGAGTTTGTTCACATGACACCGAAGCCAGCAGATCAGTGTGAGCAGCCGATGACTTTGAGAGTCTGTTGTCTCTCTCTTTCTTTCTGTCACACAATTCTTTCCTCTTTTACTCTGATCCTCGTTAGCACAAGCATGAGCATCAGCTGTTCTATCTGGGTTCAGGTTCAGGTCCTGGTTGTTCTTCCTGTGTGGGTCAGGCTTTATGAAGCTGTGCTGATGCTAGCACGGTAATCTCTCTCTGGTACCAAGAATCCTGTCGTCCTGACTCCAGCCCTCCATGTTGTTTATCAGGGCTTTATTTTCTCTTTTCAGAGACGGATCTGTGGTCCTGTTTTGAACCAGCTCACTCCCACGTTACACTTCCTTCCTCCCTCTTTCAGGACGTTAACTCGGCCTCTTGTCTCAGGTTTACAACGCTTTCAGATAAACTGTGTCGTGTTACAGCTGCTGTGTAGGATAACCCAGATACCCCACCCATGCTGTGTGAACAGGTTTGTAAAAGAGGTGTGTGTGTGTGTGTGTGTGTGTGTGTGTGTGTGTGTGTGTGTGTGTGTGTGTGTGTGTGTGTGTGTGTGTGTGTGTGTGTGTGTGTGTGTGTGTGTGTGTGTGAGCTCTCTGATGGCTGCAGGTCTGGTAAAACCTCCTGCAATGAACTAAAAAGGAAGCCATGCCTGTTGTGCTGGCTAGTAAAGATACATCCCAGCTACACACACACATCATCATGGTCTGATAACTTTTACCCAGCGTGACCCAGACTATAAAAGAGCCTCTTGTTTTATTTAATGTCCAACAACGTGTTTATTGGCAGAGACTAAAAGAGGAGCACATCCAGAGAGCCACTGCTCCACAACACCCTATCTGTTGAGTGTGTGTGTGTGTGTGTGTGTGTGTGTGTGTGTGTGTGTGTGTGTGTGTGTGTGTGTGTGTGTGTGTGTGTGTGTGTGTGTGTGTGTGTGTGTGTGTGTTTGTGTGTGTGTGTGGACATTACGCACTGTCAAAGCCCGAGGTTTTTCAACATTTCTTGGCGGTGAATGACATGGCTGACTCGGTCGACCCCCCCACCACCACCTCACCTCCTTTGTCCTCTCCCTCCCCCCACACAGGGCTCACCAGTTGCCTGGGAAACGGTCCCAATTGTGCTGTTAACAAAGGGAGCAGAGGCTTTTTTTGCCTCCCGGGAGGTGGTCCCCTCCGCTCCACACCCTGACCTCCTCGAACCCTGGTCTCCTCCCTCTTCCTCCTCCCTCTTCCTCCTCCTTCTCCTCCTCCAACTCCTCCCTGATGATGCATCACTCGTCTCCATGGTGCTTGGCTTGAAAATTTGGAGAATTGGAAATGCTTTAGAGGAGAAAGGAGGATAAAGGGGCGCCGGGGGGGGGGGGGGGGTTCCACAGCAGTGTAATGAGCTGGAGGAGGGAGGGAGGGGGATGATAGTAAGAGCAGTTACTGGGAGGTATTTATAGAAGAGCAAATAAGAAGGAGCTGTTGGCCATGTTGGGCTTCTTTGTCAGCAGTTCATCAGTCATAGCATCAGAGCAGCTGAGGGAGAGCTGTCATTAAAAACTGATCAGACAGGCTCCCTCTGATCATGCTCTTCATGGGACCCGGCTGGGTTCAGGTCTAAGACAGGACAAACTTCAGCTGAGATTTCTGGATTATCTGAGGAGTGTTGAGGGGAGAATTTGAGGCCATGGCAGGTTTTTATTCTCTGAAGGCTGGAGATTTGTGAATTACAGGTTTTTACCAGAGGAATACAGACCTGACCATTTAAAGACCAGTTTAAACGTTAAAAGGATCAATTGTACAAAAAGGAATGGGAGAGAAAAGGAAAAAATGAGCAATTTGTGACAAACAATAATTAAAGGTAAATAGTCTGATCATCAGCTGATCAAAGTTTGATACCACATCTCAAAAAACCTGAAACCTCCTGAAATAGAAATCAAAGTGTTAACAGCTAACAGCTAGAAGAGCCTCTCTCAGTATGTAACATGTTAAAACTGTCATACAACATGAGAGCCAATAACAATAAGGAGAAAATAACAAAGATGGCTGAAAATGATTCTGCTGCTCTGTGTGTGTGTGTGTGTGTGTGTGTGTGTGTGTGTGTGTGTGTGTGTGTGTGTGTGTGAGTACGTGTACATGGACATTACATGTGTTATAATATGTGCCAAAGACCTGTGTAGATAATAAGGAATTGATAAAAAGCTGCTCATCTGTTTAGTGTTACTGACATTTCACTGAGCTTAATTCTTGTGACCTACAGTTAAGGTGGAATTGTTTGTAACCAGATGATTTAACCAAGAGGCAAATGTTCTATGTGGGATCATTTATCCAGTCTTTAATTTAGAGACATCAGGGAGCATCAGAGTTTAAATCAAGTGTCTAAAAGCAGGAGAGAGTTTTTTCCACCGCAAAATGCATCAACTTCCTGTCATGATGATGTCATAGTGTAAGTTATCCACTGCCTGTTGGTGTGTTTATCATCATCTCCAGGTGATATGAGCCTGGTATTTCACCCTGCCTGGGTCTAAGGTGCCTTTATGATCCAATAATGGTAAAATGCTCTTAAGTAGGGCTGCAACGATTAGTCGACATAATCGACTACGTCGACGATAAAAATTAATCAACGCAAATTTTAATAGTCTACGCGTCGTATTATTGTTTTTATTGCAGTTGTCACGTGGTGAAATCAAATACCAGGGAGTAATACTCATTTGTGACTTCAGTTCACAGCATGAGGTGCTGTGTTATTGGATACTTTTATGGGAAAAGATCACTAAGTTCATACGTGAGGAATATTGATGAGGAAAAATCTCCACTTCCAGAGTGGCTGTGCGCTGACGGAGGCTCTGCATCTCCAGCTTGGACAGCCTGACAGCTCCCGGAGTTTAACGTCTGATAACGTGATTTAGAGAGCCTCCTTCACTCTCTGTTACAGACAGTTTTTCAGGATCTGAGTCACAAACTAGCGTCAAAACTCCCCTAACTTTTGAAAAGAGAGGACGTTTATCTGAAGGAGCTCTCACTCTCAAGCTCATACTGCACCGGTAACACTCAGCGGGGAGGAGGAGGGGCGAAGTGCGCATGAGTGAAATAGTGCATGTACAGAAACAAAACTAAACGCATTGTCATGGAGAGCTGGGAGAGATTCAGACAGGATCATACAGAGAGCAAAGCCCCAATGAGCAAATAAACATTAGAAAACAAGCACAAAGTCACTAATAAGCGGTCTGTCCAACTCTGTGTACAACAACTTCATTTCCCTGTTACCTGCTTCATTCATTTTTTCAGATTTAATTATTTTTTTGTATAGTACCTACTTATATTTTGTTATGTCATCATGAATGAAATAAAGACAAACAAACATGACACAGGGCTGACCAATCAGAGGAGAGAACCTAACTCTGGATAAATGCAGTGAAAATGCAACACACAGGTTGAATTATGAAGGTCTGCACATTTTAAAGGTCAAACTAGGTTGAAAGACAAAATAACCGTGATTAATCGACTAATCGAAAAAATTATCGATAGATTAGTCGACTTTAAAAATAATCCTTAGTTGCAGCCCTACTCTTAAGGTGGTACCAGCAGTTAGACTCTAGGATATTCATACAGGTGACCACAGCATACATACATGTCCTCCTTTCTGAGTGCTTTCTCCCAGAATCCCCTGCTCCTCTGACCAACATGTTGTAAGTGTTTTTTCCCACTGTGGAGTTTTATTTCAGGAGATCAGAAATCCTCCAGCTAACTCCCATGAGTGTGTAAGGACTAGCAGCAGGAGAGAAACTGAATGGACATTAGCATACACCCCACATGCAGTCCTGCACCATCCAACATGAGTGTGTATTACATGGCTGATTTTCTTTCAAAGGCTGGCTCAGGCCTGAAAGCTCCATGACAAACCTTTGCTTGTTGATGGGAGCAGGAGCTCACCAGCTGTTAGCAGCGTGGCCATTAACAGGAAGTCCCTGCAGAGAGAGCAGAGGCTCTGTAGGGCCTTCACACGCTGCTGCTGCTGCTGCTGCTGCTGCTGCTGCTGCTGCTGCTGCTGCTGCTGCTGCTGCTGCTGCTGCTGCTGCTGCTAGGTGTTGTTTGGGCTGCTGAGCATGTGGATAAACTGCCATATGTCCCATCCAGCAGCACTCAGCCCCTCTCACTGCTCTCACGTGATGGGCTGATGGTAATAAAATGGCTGAGTGGATATTCTGAAGAGATGGAGGAGGGGAAGAGGAGAAGGGCATAAAAATAGGAGAATAGGAAGCATGATGAAAAGGATGAGCGTGAAAAGAGGCAGAGTTTTCTTCCATGGCTGCTCGTAACCTACAAATGTAGTGAAGTGGTTTCCGCAGCATCTCGGCCCGTCGTACTGTGAAGTGTGGAACGCAGTGTTCTGTGGAGCGTGTCAGAGGCCTGAGGGAGCCAGGACAGAGAGGGAGAGCAAAGACGTGAGCTCACTTTAGCTGCATTAGCTCATGTTTAAATGCTTAACCAACAGTGACAACAGGGCGCCTCTGATAAAGCCACAGATCACTGTCACAGCACCAAGTGCTGGCACCCAAAGCAGGGAGTCACAGTAGCACCTGGTTCCCAGGACTGGCAGGGTGGTGTCAGATTCAGGATCCTGCTTCCCCCAAAGACTGTTCATGAGCAAACTCAGGTTTCCTCTGTGAGTGTGTGACCTGGTTGTGGCTGAACATGTCTGTGATAAAGTATTTGAGGTAAGGAGGACTCAAAGGACTTGGTGGGCTCAGTGGGCTCAGTGCTGGGAGTCCTGGCTCTAATATTAAACCAATCAAATCCTTTAAAGCTGTGATAATTGCTGTGAACTCTCAGCATCCTCCTGACAACAGCTGTGTCAATCCCAGTCCACAGCGCAGTGTGTGTGTGTGTGTGTGTGTGTGTGTGTGTGTGTGTGTGTGTGTGTGTGTGTGTGTGTGTGTGTGTGTGTGTGTGTGTGTGTGTGTGTGTGTGTGTGTGTTTGTGTGTGTGTGTGTGTGTGTGTGTGTGTGTGTGTGTGTGTGTGTGTGCGTGCGTGCGTGCGTGCGTGTGTGTGCGTGTGCGTGCGTGTGCGTGTGCGTGCGTGTGTGTGTGTGTATGCGCTGCTCTTTTGAAGTCTGGCTCTCTGTGTGGCTTCAGGTGATCTCTGCTTTTGTCTCTGCTCAAGGCGTCTGCTCAGACTGAACAGAGCAGCTTCATGTTTTCAGTTTGTTTTGTCCAAACTGTGTTTCTCAATATTTTTGAATCGTCCGTTCTCTGTGGGCAGGAAAAGATCATAGAAATTAAATTTTGTCAAACTTTTTTAGGTGGCTTATTTGGTTGTGGTCAGTGATACAATTTTTTTGTTACACAGTGGTTGTAACACGGGTGTAATGTTGTGATTTTACCAGAAGATGATGTGGGCAGTGTCCCTAAATGTGGCTAACAGGTCAAAGTTTAAAAAAATGAAGTATCATGGGTCTGACAGGCAGAAATGTAATGTCCACATATGTGGATGCTGGGTCTTTAGAGGTTGTTAAACAGTATTCTTTTTTCCTTTCTGAAGAAGAGCAGTCACTCTAAAGTCAGCATGTATTCTACAGCAGAATGTGACACGTGTAATAGGCAGAACACATTTGATAGATCCCTGGTAACCCTCAGTAACTGATCAAAGATTTTCTTCTCAGGCAACTGGATATGGGAACATGAAAAGGTTTCATTTGAAAGCTATAAATAAAAGAGATTCCAAATAATATCAAGAGCAAGCCAAAAAATTGAATTATAAATAGTTATAAATCAAAAAAATATAAATCTGATGTATTATTTCAGTCTGGTCATCAGCATTAGGAGGATCAATTTTCAACCAGTTCTTTGTGACAGTCTTTTCTGCTTGCTGCCAAAAGGCTTCATGTTTATTTCGTATCACTTATGTTAGATCTTCAATCCCTGAAGGTGAACTCAGAGCACTCACAGCTGTTATATAAGAAACTGCATAGTGCAAAACATACAAAAATAATATGACAAGTGTCAACTCAGAAAAAAAAGCCCATCAGAGATGACAGCTTGTCCATCATTGTCCAGTGCTGGAGATAGATCTTACATTCCCAATAACGATTGATCGAAGGACAGGTCTTCTCTCCTTAACTCACAGCACAGCACCAGCACATCGTCCTCACCTCCTTCTCCTCAGCCTGCAGGGAAAACCAGCCCCAGCACAGGTTAGCAATGACATGCTACAGGCTGCAAACAGGTAAAAATGCGTGTAAACAGTAGCCACATATACATGGACCCAATTATTTCGCTTGCGTTCGGTTTATTTGCTCAAACGGAAAGAATTTAACCTTTGTATACACCTCATTCCGAAAGAAAAGTGCCAATCTGAATGGACATTTAACCGGTTTCACAGCGGTGGAATATTCCTTTCCCCAAACCGATTGAGGTATCATGTATTCACTCAAACGGAAAGTTGCCAGGGTACGTTCTTTCAGCGCATGCTCAGATATGACGTAAGACACAACTAGAGATAT
The DNA here is from genome assembly GCF_033239565.1 of Halichoeres trimaculatus. NCBI lineage: Eukaryota > Metazoa > Chordata > Actinopteri > Labriformes > Labridae > Halichoeres > Halichoeres trimaculatus. The sequence goes on along the minus strand of NW_027437191.1, from coordinate 2,537,362 downwards.
TCCTCAACTTTAAAAATTCCAGTCAGCACTGGAAGAAAGTTTGCTTTTGATCCAAACTTTGAAAGAAATGAACATAATTTCAAGACTGGACGGACACTTGCAATACGGAGTATTGCAACACCGTGATAAACAAACTGTCGTCCTCCAGCTTTGATAAATCACGTGATGTTTACGTTTTTCTGCACATGCCCTATTGACTATTCTGTTTGATTATAGCGGTGCATATAGACCAGAGATTGGAATATTCCTTTCCATGTTTACTATTGTTTTCTGAAAAGTCATTCGGAAAGATTCCATTCGGAAAGACGAAAAACTCCTCATGTAACCGTGACTAATGAGACCATGGTTACATGTAGGATATCTGAACAGAATAGTTTAATTTCTTAAATATTGCGATGTGTTGCTGTATGGATGTGTTTGCACACCTCTAACCAAAGCCCAGATGTGTCCAGGTGTGATAAGCAGACTAGGACTCGGAGCTGTGGCTGTAAAAAACATGAACATTACAGAGTGACTCATGTTGTGTATATTTTCATGAAACAGCTGGATGTAAGACCTGTTTGTTGTCTCACGCTCCGTGTTAATGCTCCACAGATAACTTCTGCTAATAGCTCACCGGGGTTTCCTCTGTTACTGTGTCCTAGCTCACTGCTGCTCAATGAAACGTGACACCTCCATTTGTGCGGCGATAAGTGGATCGACTGGTTGATAGATCTCAGTTATGACAGGCGTGTGAGCACATTGATCTGATTTCTGGAGTTTATAGACATATTAACATGTCATGGGCCCCTGTCAGCTCCTAATCAGCCCTGCTCAGTGGATAAAACGATTACTAAAGATGCTGGCTGCTTTCAGCTGCAAGGACCACCTCAAGGCCTCTTTTTCTATGAAAACACTCAACATGCTGTCAGAAAATACAGATACTGATGCTTTAGATGCTAATATTTCCTATATTTACATCAGGGAGGGGTTTTCAGTTGAATTCTGATTTACAAGATGTTTCAAGTTTTTGATAATTCTGATAGCTTAAGATTTTCATAGATCTGTTTTCATTTTTAAGCAGCAGTGACGGAGGAGCAGAGAAGAAGGCACGTCCACTTTATGTCCACTGCAGTTCCCTCCCTCCTCAGAGACAGTTTGCCCCCTGCCTGCCTCCCCCCCTGTTTCTGTCTGTCACACAGACCTGTGTTTTCAGATTTGGGGAGGGTGGAGGCTTGTATCTGACTGAGCAGGGTGTGGCTGGAGGCCTTCCTGTGGTACACCGCAGCAGAGAGATATATGCAAAGACACGCTGTAACAGCATGTAACCATTGGCACCTGGACACAAAGATGTGCATTTCACACACAAACACACACACACTCTGCCTCTGCAGAAATTAGCATATAAACAGCGTGCCCCACAGATGCTTCCTGCGCTCACAACACCTCCTGCTTCTGTTTACTAGAGAGGGAACATTATTGTGCTGTATGTGGGAGTAAATAATATACTCCCATGGTTCTTTGGCTCACACGTTTATGTTTGTGTGAGAGTGTGTGTGAGTGTGTGTGTGTATTGCTTCAGTGTGTCAGTCAGTCACAGCATGGTCCTGCCTGCTAGACAAAAGGGAATGGGGGTTGTCCTGCTTGTTGCGCTCCTGTCTGGAGCGAGGAGCCGGCTAAAAGGGGGGAGTTTAAAACCAGGGGGGATTATTGGGAAAGAGGCCAGAGTTGTTTTTATGGACTCATCTTCAGAGATGCTCAGAGACATGCTCCACTGCTCTCTTTGTCTCTCTCAGGCCCTCATGGAGCTTCCATGGTGTTGACTGTTAAAACAAACAAGTGTTTTTATTCAAGCTGCTGCGTCCCAGTCGTCTCACGTCTGTCCGTCTCCACCCGCAGCCTTTCCATCCCATGGTGAACCTGCAGTGCTCTCCTGAGCTCAGGATGTTCCTGTGTGCACTCTACGCCCCGGTGTGTACGGAGTACGGCCGGATGACTCTGCCCTGCCGCCGCCTCTGTCTTCAGGCCCGGAGCGACTGCTACAAACTCATGGACATGTTTGGTGTCAGCTGGCCTCAGGAGATGGACTGCAACAGGTTGGGACAACAGCAATAATTCTCTCTGTCTCTGTCTCCTGTCCAGCTGACCCTCTGCTGCAGCAAAGACTGGAGCTCCTCCTATGGGGGGGGGCAGAGAAGTGCAGCAGAGACCAGCAGGAGAGGAAGAAGATGGTCCATAAATCGGATAGACATTTAAGCTCACATAAACTGCATGAATAGTTTTACTTTGAGGTCAAACACACTCTTGGGGGCAGATGATACGTCTGATGCAGCTCTTTCGGGTCTATGCCGCTCAGATTTCTTTCCTGCTGTTTTCTGCGATCACAGCTGCTGGGGGTAGAAGCACAGATTCTTTCTTCAGGAGGATTTTGGTGGAGCACTCCTGTTCCTGGCAGCTGAATTAACCCTGAGCTTCTCTCTTTCCCAGGTTTCCAGACTGTGATGAGTCCTACCCCCGCCTGGCAGACCTGCAGCCCAGCTCAGACACCACTGAGTCTCCTGCCTCCGTGCAGAGGGACTACGGCTTCTGGTGTCCAAGAGAGCTGAAAATCGACCCTGAGCTGGGCTACTCCTTCATGGGTGTCAGGGACTGCTCCCCGCCCTGTCCAAACATGTACTTCACGCGGGAGGAGCTGGCATTCGCCCGTTACTTCATCGGGGTGGTGTCTATCGTCTGTCTCTCTGCCACCCTCTTCACCTTCCTAACCTTCCTCATTGACGTGTCCCGTTTCCGCTACCCGGAGCGTCCCATCATATTCTATGCCGTGTGCTACATGATGGTGTCCCTCGCCTTCTTCCTGGGTTTCCTGCTGGAGGACAGAGTTTCCTGTAACGCTGCAGTACCTGGAAGGTTTCGAGCTTCAACCGTGACACAGGGCTCCCACAATAAGGTCAGATGGTCTCTGTGCTCCTGGTTTGTTCATCTTCTTTTCTCTTTACTGTTGTTCTGATCCTCTCCCTGCTCATGGACTCTCTGAACCAGGCCTGCACCCTGCTCTTCATGGTGCTCTACTTCTTCACGCTAGCCGGCAGTGTCTGGTGGGTCATTCTGACCATCACCTGGTTCCTGGCCGCCGTTCCTAAGTGGGGCAGTGAAGCTATAGAGAAGAAGGCCTTACTGTTCCACGCCTGTGCCTGGGGCATCCCTGGCGTCCTGACCGTCACCCTCCTCGCCATGAATAAGATCGAGGGAGACAGCATCAGCGGCATTTGCTTCGTGGGGCTGTACAACCTCACCGTCCTGCGCTGGTTCCTGCTGGCTCCACTGGGACTGGACGTTGTGGTGAGATGGAGGGTTGTGGAATTTTGGAGGCTATGAAAGCATCAGATCTGTCTTTTTTAAGCCTGGGTCCTCATTAGTGGCTCATAAAGGTCTTAACCTTTGTAATGATCAGTGCTGACAGGATATTTTTCTACCATCTAAGCTGTGTTCAAGAAAAGTATGACCTCTGACCCCTGTCCCTCACCTCTTTTATTAAAGGTCGGTGTGGTGCTGTTGCTGGCAGGCATTGCAGCCCTAAACCGAGTCCGCATGGAGATCCCCCTGGAGAAGGAGAACCAGGAGAAACTTGTGAAGTTTATGATCCGTATCGCCGTCTTCTCCGTGCTCTACCTGGTTCCTCTGCTCACCGTCCTGGGCTGCTACCTCTACGAGAACAGCTACAGAGCCATCTGGGAGACCACCTGGGTCCAGGAGAGGTGCAGAGATTATCATATCCCGTGCCCATTCCAGGTACTGCCCCTCACTGCTCCTCCTAACATGACATGTTCTTTTCATCTGGGTGTTGGTGTGTTTGCAGTTCTAAAAGTGTGAACATTAGTTTACCTGCATGCAGACTGTTTGATAAAGAAGCTATATATCAGCAGTGAACCACGTTTGTACGCAACTTGGCATAGAACAAACATTAAATGTAGGGCTACAGTTTTACAGTTCTACATTTTCATTTAGCAGATGCTTTTGTCCAAAGCGTCATACAACACAAGCAAGAATTTAAACAGAAGGAAAACCTGGTAAGTGCGACATCAGTGCTACGAGATATTAGGCTGCAGGTGCTGCCATTAAGCGCAGGATATTTTTTTCTTTTTTTTGATAATGTAGAATAATCTAACCGACAAACCACAATTAATCCCAGTAACGATATACGTCAGCTGCTGTGTGAGCACACACAGACATTAGAGCGCAGAAACTCACAGCTTTCATCAATGAGACAATAAAGTCATACAGCTCCATACAGCTCACTCCTCTGCTCTGCTGCAGCCTCCAGCATCAGAGCAGTGTGAGGGTGAGTGTGTGTGGGTGTGTGTGTGTGTGTGTGTGTTTGTCTGTCTTTGTGTGTTTGTGTGTGTCTCATCCTGTGGATCTGTTAATAACTCAGAGGTAAATCTCAGTTATTCTGTTCCTCCCAGCCAGGTTTCACCTTCTGTGTGTGACTTTCTTTGACTCCTGGATCTCAGAAGCCTTTACACAGACAAACTGTGTTTGAATCTGTGGTTTGACACACTGCTGGAGTGAATCTCTGTGTGGCTCTGGCCTGTAACAGTGGGTGGTTTGGAGCAGGAGTCACTCAACGTCTGTGCTCTGGTGAAGCTGGGCTCTGTGGGAAAGAAGCATGAGATGCTTCTTGAGTTAAGATGACACTTGTGCCTTTAATCTGTCCCACATTGACGTGAGAGAGCAGTGTATTAATCCTGTGTGTGTGTTTGTGTGTGTTGCTGCTTCTGCAGAGTATGGGTCAGTGGGGTCAAGCTGCTCGCCATCAGAGTTACAGCAAACAAGCTGCATGTGCTGCACAGCTGGGTACTCTGCTGCTGCTGCTGCTTCACACACACAGTGACATCACACGAAGATACACTCACAACCCCAGCTCCAGTGTGCTCCAGACGAGACACACACACACACACACACACACACACACACACTCAAACACACAGCCCGAGCAATGCATTGATGCAAAATATTGACTCAAAGTGCTGTACTATATTTATCTTAAGAGCTTTCCCTCAGGCTCAGACTTCAACTCTACTGAAGAGCCTCTGAGTGATGCTTGACCCTTCATCTCCACACACACACACACACACACACACACACACACACACACACACACACACACACACACACACACACACACACACACACACACACACACACACACACACACACACACACACACACACATAGAGCTGATGTGGTGCAGTGGCTCTGCTCAGTGTGGAGCTTCTGTGTCATCTTAAACATGAATCCATGAGCTCACTCTGCGTCACCGAGCCACTCAGACAAGTTTCTTTTCCCGTCCCCAGTGGCACAGAGCAGCATTAACCCAATATATCTAAGGAGAGGTTAAAACAGAGGCTGTCAGTCATGACCAAACAGACAGTTTGGAGACACATGCTCACACACACTCCCTTGGCAAGCATGTCTTTTGACAGCCGATGGAATACCGATGTGTCCCGATGTTGTGGGCCGGGCCGAGTCAAAGTCCCAGGCTGTTTTTCAGTCCCAGTCCGCCACTAGTCAGACATTTAAGTGTTTCATGCAAAATATGAGCCGCTTTAAATTTGATGTGAGCAACACCTCCAGTGGAGATCCCTGCAGTTTATTTACATTTCACAGGCCTCAACTAGGGATACGCCATATCCAGTACTTTACAACTCATTCAGCCAATTACCAATACCGTTTTTTTTTCACACGCCAAATGGCAGCGATCATCACTTTCTCCTGTACGGGAAGTAGTGTACAGTGTTCTGGTCCAGACTCTCATCACATTTGTTTGTATGTTTTATTAATTTCTTGTGAAAATGAAGAAAAATAATTAATACTGTAAAGTGTTTTTTCATTCATAACAATTACTTTCAAACAAAATAATACAAAGAGTACATCCTACTTAAACTTGGATGATGCTCTCCTTGAGACAGTAAGTACATCACCCACAACCAGAGCAAATAAACCTTTTTCACAATTAACAGAGTCAGTAAACTGTTCACAAGGAACATGTGAGACGTACAAATGTTCAGCTACTAAACCCAGATGAAATCAAATGGTTTACTCTCTGATGGTGAATGTCTGTTAATGAGTCAGCCACATGTACCGCACAGACCGCTGCTGACAATGTTTTCTTTTAAATAACTTTCTTTATTGGCTGTATATTCACCAGTGATAGTACAAAAGTGAAATATAACAAAAAATCCTCTTTTTCCCCCTGTTTTTAAATCTCCCCAAGTAACTTTCTTTCTGTTTCATCCCTGCTGACCGCCAGAGGGTGGTGCTAAAAGCACTGAATGTTCTCTTTGCGCATGCGCAGTTCGGGTATGCATACCAACGTTACCCGTGACCCCTGGCTGACCTGAGAATGGTAATTAAGAGGACAGATGAGCTTAAGGAGCCACTGAGGGAGAATCTGAGCTTTTCAAGTTTAATGGATAGAAGTAGCTCCTTCCACCACCTGTTATGAGATGGAGGTGTAGGGTGTTTCTAGGTAAGGAGAAGGGTTCTTCTGGCCAAGAGGGTGGTGAAGGCAAGAACAGTTAGAATGACTGCAGAGGTAATAGCTTAAACTGAGATTTGTCTTAAAACAGGAGCCAAAAGCGTGTCCACTCAACCTGCACCGTGCAAATAAAACCACAGAAAGAAAAAACTATCTGCAGCTTCAGTCCCTGATCAGAACTCAAATAAACAGGTGGGCTCCTTCTACACTGCACACATCAGTGAGCTTCAAACCCTGAGCAACAGAGAGGCGCTAACAATTACAGAATACAAAGCATATCAGCAGCAGCTTCAGTTCATGGTGCAAGGTTGGGCATTTAATCAAGTGTGCCGCTGCACTAATCTGTTTTAATCCCATTTAGTGAGGATGCCCATATTTGATGTTTCATTTGATATTTCATCATGAATCCCTCGTCTCCACTTCTTTTTTTTAACCAGGGCTGCAGAGCCAGTTCCCAGCCCTTCAGGTTCATCCACGTGTGTATCACTGCACAGCCTCCTCGCTCACAGTGTTTGTGTGTGTGTGTGTGTGTGTGTGTGTGTGTGTGTGTGTGTGTGTGTGTGTGTGTGTGTGTGTGTGTGTGTGTGTGTGTGTGTGTGTGTGTGTGTGTGTGTGTGTGTGTGTGTGTGTGTCTCCTGCAGGTGGAGCGTACCAGCCGTCCTGACCTGGTCTTGTTCCTGATAAAGTACCTGATGATGCTGATCGTGGGGATCCCCTCGGTGTTCTGGGTCGCCAGTAAAAAGACGTGCTTCGAGTGGGCGAGTTTCTTCCATGGCAAGAGACGCAAAGAGTATGTACTACACACACACACACACACACACACACACACACACACACACACACACACACACACACACACACACACACACACACACACACACACACACACACACACTTGAACGTGCTATGTTTTAGCTTCTAATACTGATTATCTTTAAGCTTATATTTGAAAGAGCGTGAACAGAAGTTTGTTTTGTGCAGCTACAGCTCTCTGACCTCCTCCAGTCTTTGGAGCATTCACTGTGAATGTGTGAAGAGTGAAGGAGTGTTGGCAGAGGGGAACATGCTCCTCTTTGCTCCTGAATGTGATTTTGAGGCTTTTGACAAAAGTTAGAGATTTTGCAAGATGTCTTCTCTGCGCTCATCCCCCTCCCATCCAAACTCAGAGCATTAACCCCCTCTCCCACCGCCTGCTCCACACACTCTTCCATCCTCTTCTACCACTGCCACCACCCCACCGCCTTCCCTCTCTCCCTCCCCACACTCCTGCATCTCTCCCTGCCCTCCCTGCCCCCCCCCAACACCTCTCTGTCCTGCTCCTCCGCCCCGTGCTCCTCCCTCCCCCGCCGCAGCAGGATGGTCAACGAGAGCCGACAGGTGCTGCAGGAGCCCGACTTCACCCAGCTGCTGCTCAGGGACCCCAACACCCCCATTGTGAGGAAGTCACGAGGCACGTCCACCCAGGGGACCTCCACCCATGCCTCCTCCACCCACCTGGCCATGCTGGACGAACCCCCGAGCGGGAGCACCAGCCGAGCCGGTTCCGTGCACAGTGCTCGCTCCAAGATGAGCAGCTACCACGGCAGCCTCCATCGTTACCGAGATGGCAGGTGAGTGGGTCTTCATGTGGTCTTTGGTCTGCAGGAATCCACAGGAGGTTCAGCTCCACACGCCCACCATCTTCTCCTCTGTCCCAGGTACACGGCCTCCAGCTTTCGAGCCTTAGACGAGCGGCTGCCATACGGGAGCCTGCCCCGCCTCAATGACCAATCGCAGTCCAGACACTGCAGCACCAACCGCCTGGACGGTCTGTCCCGGCACGGCTCCACACAGAGGCTGGAGAGCCAGTCACGGCACAGCAGCGTCAGGGACCTCAGCAACACCGCCCAGGCTGTCCTGGGGGGTCCTGGGAATGGGATCCACAGGGTGCTGGAGGAGGACGGAGCCACAGCCTGAACTGACTGGTTTTAAAGGGGGCGGTCTCCTCAGGACACTCAGGGAGTGAGGAGGACAGAATGAAGAGAGGGCGGGTGATCTGCTTTACTGACCAGGGTACAGGAGACCGTCTACATCCTACCAAGTGAAGAGGACCCAATGTGGATAAATGCCTTTCAGTGGCCTGTCAGATTTATAGAACCTGGCTCACCCCAGAAAACAGGCCTGGTTTACTGAACTGTGCTGACTTCAGTAGAGGACCCAGGTCTCTGAGCCAAGAGGACCATTGCTGACAGACTGCTCTGAACCACTGTTTGTACAAAGAGTCTGAACAGAATCTTACAGATGGATGTGGAACCCAGTCCTTGGTTCCAGTCTGAGCCTCCGAGCACTGTGCAGGGAGGAAGCAGGTGTGTTCTGGTCCAACCCCTGGCTCATTCCTGAGACATCTGAGGGACGTCACCTGCTGAGACGCGTCTTGTAGATCCAGTTTCTGCTCCAGGTTTAAGAGTCCAGCTTAGAGGGGAGACTGAGGACCTCTAAACGCTGACTGGACTCTACATTCTGAAAACTGTTTGTCTTTTAATGTGATGGACAGCACTGTGTCAGGACGTGTGTGTGTGTGTGTGTGTGTGTGTGTGTGTGTGTGTGTGTGTGTGTGTGTGTGTGTTAGAGGAGGGAGATGTCAGTAATGTGAAACACTGAGAAACAGCTGAATCCAAACCCGTCTTCATGACCGTTCAGATAAAGAGCTGAGTGACTTTCTCAGACACTGTGATTTCCTGACTTCAAGTCTAATAAAAGAAGAAAAGTGTTTTGGGGTGTTCAGTCAAGAGGTGACTCACAGGGTGACACGAGGGTGGGGTGGGTCCTCTGTTCATCAGAAAGACGGAGGTTTGATCCCAGGTCTTTTTGTCCACATGCAGAAGTGTCCTTCAGAAGTGACCAGGAGTGTGTGTCGAGGATCAGGTAAAGCCATCAGTGTGTGACTGTGTGTGTGTTAGGGCTGGGTGATTATATCAAAAACCAAAATCAGGAGAAATGAACTCTTTTCCTTGATTTCTGTTCATGCAGGTTTCTTTCACCCTCAGCTCAGCTTATTCTGAAAATATTTCTATGAATTTGAAAGAACTGTAATGACTATGAACAGATGATTAGTTAAAGGTTATGTATAGAAACAATGGGAATGAAAACACTGATCAGCTGGAATGAGAAAGTTTTCTGGAGAAATCACAATTTCTTTAAAAAAAAAAAAGGAAAAATAAAAAACCTTTAATTACTTGCAGCGAAATAGTTTTAATTAGTAGAATTACTGTTGAAGATAACTTTCACCGTATGGCAAAGTTTCTTTACTCCTTATGGCAAAGTTTCTTTACTCCTTTAGTCAAACTTCCAAATGCCAGTCTCCATTATTTTTTTATTAATCCAGCCTCGTGTGTGTGTGTGTGTGTGTGTGTGTGTGTGTGTGCGTGTGCGTGCTACATCATATGTGAAAATGCTTCAAAGCTTAAGCCCATTGACCACGACACACACACAGTCACTCACAATTACAGATGGTGTGTGTGGTCCAAGCTAGCATGATACTAATGTCCAGTGAGTGCTCTGATTTAGTCTCCATGGTGACCTTTTGCTTCACTGTCTGAACACGCTGTGTGTAAAAAAAAACACCAGCTCTGTGTCCAGTTTGTCTCTGCTCTGTTGCGTGCCCTCTCACCTGTCGCCTTACTGCGGCTGTGTGTTCTGTCCGACATGAATCAGGAGTCATATTATGCGTTCCATTTGTACTCAGAACTGGGAAGTTTGGAGTGGGAATGACGTAATCTCCAAGTTAAAGCATTCCAGTTGCCAAGTTGGAAAAACTTAGCATAACAGCAGAATTTCTGTATAGAAACACTGAATAATACTATGTATACGGCTTATTTTGTGTAACAAACACCAGTCAGAAATTTTAAAATAAAAAGAATCTAATAAGAGCTTAATTACTGTTTACCCCTGAACTTGGATTTCTTACTGAGAAATCAGGGGTGGTGTGGGTGCCCCGACTTCGGAAACTTGGGGGACGTCCCAGTCGGGCGGTCAAGATGAATGTGACAGAGTGGAGACGACACGGACACACACCTGTTGTTTCAGAGCTGTGGGTTAGTCTGCTCTGAGTAGTTTGTCCTGTTTTGAATGTGTCCTTATCTGCATAGCTGGTGTTAAATAGTTACCCTCTAGTGACAGAATCTGTGTATAGCTGTAAAATTTGAACCTGTTTGTTTATTTGTAATAAAGTTTTGTAATAAAAAAAAAAAAGGCGCAGACTCTGGTTTGTATTTGTAACAGCCCTCCGCTTTATTGAAATACATCGGAGTCAGGTTAATATAATGAGTTCTCCACATACTCGTGGCAGCCAGTTCCATACATAATTTTTTTGTTTTGACCTTACACCTTAAATATTTTTGTGCAAAAAAGAATCTACATCACCTGTAGTGGGTTATCCTCAGTAAAACGCCCAAACCGTTCAAAAAGGAGCAAGTAAAACAACAAACCCAAAAACAAAATGATTACATCTATAACATGCAAAACTGTACAAATTATTACAAAGCAATCCTAGAAAAAAAAACGTAAAGTGTAATATGATATGAAAGAGCAAAATAATAAAGAGGGTACTGGAGATAAGACCTCACTGAAATGCAAAGGCGTTTGAATGTTGAGATTTTCTTCTTTTTTAATGTTTCCACTGTGGCACCTCGAAAACCATCTTTTACATCTCCACCCCCTCCACCTCTCCTTCTACTGCCCCCACCTGCCCGACTCACCTCTGTCCCTCCCTCCCTCGCTCCATCCATCACACTAAAAACATTAACGACCATCTAAAGGAAAAAAAAATCATTGGTTCTGACGTTTCCTGAGTTTCTCTCCCCCTGTCCTCTAACGAGGATCTGGGATCAGCTTCTCTGTACAACATAGGCTGATACTAAAACACCCGCCTCCCCACCACCTGATACATTCTACAGATACACTCCAGCAGGAACTACAGAGACCCACCAGTCTAAAAGGTTCAGAGGTGGAGGTTTGGAATTAAAGTTTCACGGGGGCGCTCCAGCCCTCTCCCTTTCTCCCTCCCTCTTTCTCTAAAATGGAAAAGACAAAATAGTTGGAATGAGCCTTTAAAAGTGACTGAACACGGAAACTGGCAGGAATCACCACCATCATTCACAGGTGTGCACAAGTAACCAATAAAACCACAGTTTAGTGTTTCACATCAGGGTCTAGCTCGGTGTGTGTTGTTCCCTCAGACTGTCAGCGTCTGTGGTTAAATCTGTGTGTGAACGGCCAGACCAACGGAAGAAACTGCTTTTTGGCTCTGAACGTCTTGCTCTTCAGCCCCAAGCTCACAAATAGTCCTGTTCATGTGAAAGCAAACGTCATGTCACAATGAGCTTATTTTCCATTCATCAAAACGTTCAGAACAACAGGTGCTGACCTCCAGGCAGCGTTTACTCTGAACCTTCTTATTCTAATGTTTTCGTTTTTAATCAGGAGATTTTGCAGAGATCACTTTGTCATCAACACATGTACTGGTCTGTCAAGAAGAAAACCTACATCCCTGTTTCCCTCTTGGTCTCCACTTTTTGGATCCATGGAGCTTATCAGAAGGACTTGGCTTTCACTAAGGTACCACAGAAGTTCAGGATCACACCGGTCCCATGTAGACCAGCTGATCAGAGCCGCTCCTTGTCTCACAGTCTGAGGAGGAGCACTAGGCATCTGCTGCCAAACACTTCCTCATCACAGTGTGTGTGTGAGGGTGTGTGAGTGTGGTCGTAGGGATAAATGTGTATGGGTAGTAGTGTGTGGGTCCAAACAGACTGGGAGCAAAACAAAAGCAAAACCACTCCAAGTGTCAAACTTAAAATATAAAAGAAATAACTCTAAAAGCGCTGATTAAAAAAGAAAAAGTGGTTTTAAAATGGCTTCTGAGTGAACAACAACAACACCTCCACACCACTCTGCAAACACACCCACACAGGGAGCAGACAGGACGTCAGAGCACGTTTCCCCCTCTCTCAGATTATCCTCACTCTCCACTCTGGACGCTGTGCACGGTGACGGGGACCTGGGATCTCGCCAGTTTGGTTCATAGCGAACATCCAGGGCTGCCGGCTGATGTCACACACACACTGGACCAATGAGGAGGAGAATAGCACAGAGGAGCTGCGGCGGTGTCATTAAGGTCACTGTGTGTCGCTCAAAGTAAACGTGGTCTTGAAGTTTCTGCACTTTGCATCATGAGCAGAAGGAAAAACAGAAACAGCTCTTCTCTCTTTTTTCTTTCCAGCGCTGAAGGAAGCATCTGAAGCAAAGCTCCTCTTCAGAGCTCCCACTCAGAGCTCCCATTCCTCGTCTAAGACCGATAAATAAATTAAAAGATCATCTCCCTAAAACCCAAAGGGTCCTATGTACAGGTAGAAATCATCTCTGTCACTAATAATCCTCTTTTTTGTTTGTTTTTGTTTTTTAGTTGTATGGGGCGATGGAGTCTCTGGATACATCTGGGGGGCTGGGTGATGCTGCTGGGAGCCTTTTACTCCTATACCAGATGCCCTACCTGAAAACACATGCACACACACGCTGGCAGGCACATACAGTCTCACACACACACACACACACACACACCCACACACACACAGACACACACACACACTCTCAACCACACTTCCACCCTCCGACATCAGTCCCCACATGTTGCTTCCTCTGAGTCTTGATGGCATCTCCCAGGATGAGCAGAGGAGTGGCGCCTGGAGTGTCTGCCGGCTCTTGAAGCTGTCATGAAGTCTGTGTGGGACACACTGAGGTCATGAATGACACTGATGTTCATCAGGAGGTGCAGTTCTCTAGGCAGTGAAGGGGGGCGAGGCGAGGTGAGGTGGGGCGGGGCGCTCAGAGAGGGTGTAAGAGGCTGCGTTAGGGGGGTGGGGGTGGGGGGGTAGAGTCCTGTGCTGTGGAAGCTGGTCAAATGGGTGGGGTCAGTGGAGCCTGGCGGAGGCTCATGTGTCCCAGCCCATCCGGTCTGTGCTCTCCAGGGACAGGGACTTTGTCTTGTGTGGGGAAGCTGGACTGGGAGGACTACTGAAGGTGGAGCTGTTGGAGGCTGTGGAGTGTCGGGGAGAATCCGAGTCCTGAGGAGGAGAGGAGAAGGAGAGGTGAGATGATGGAGGTGGATCCTGGAACTGAGGCTCAGTCTGGATCTGATAAATACACTCTGTGTTAAACTCTGATCAGGAGTGTGGATAATAGATTTAACACACACTAACCCCCCCCCCACCCCCCCCACCCCCGCTGGTTTTCCACTAGAGTCCACAACGTCAGAGAATGAAGCATTCAATCCAGCAGAAATGAGCTGAAGGGAAACAAACATGCAGGCTGGATGACAGGGTGGGGGGTTTGTCTTCATAATGTTTCTCTCTTTCACACACACACACACACACACACACACACACACACACACACACACACACACACACACACACACACACACACACACACACACACACACACACACAGGGCTTGACAAAAACACCCGTCAATCTGCCAAATGTGGGTGAGTTCCAGCTGTGGTGGGTAACACTGCCACTCCTACCAGCCACTTTGGCGGGTTGAATCATTTAACTGTAGTTTTCTGGAACGGCATCTGAAATACTAAACCTATTCTGATATGAGACTACGACACTACAACTCCCATGAGCACTGCCTGCCTGCAGAGCTTGCTCATTGGTCATCATTTCGCATCTTTTTCGTTCTCTACTGTAAACGGATTCCAGGATTTAAGTAAAAAAAAATGTGTCAAAACTTCTGTAACTTTCTGAAAGTGATAACATTCATTGGTTGGAGCTCGTTTAAGCTCACACTGCACTGTTCTCATCTGCAACACCCACCTAGAGCAGAGGAGGGGGAGAGGAGAGGAGCGCAGGTAGAGAAGAGAAACAGGTCACAGATATGAGGAGCTGAAGGAACAATATTTAAAGCTCCTAATACACAAACATTTATCAACGTTATATGTATAAAGTTTACTATGAAAAAACTGGTAAACAAACCAAATCATTCTAAATAAATAAGACTTATAGTCCAGTGTGCATTATATATGTTGTTATCCTCTTCATGACGCATTTTTTGACTGATACAACTTAAAAAAAATGCATGATAACACTACGGAGTGACTTATAGTCCAGAAGGTATGGTACTTACTTTATTACTAGAAACATGTCTGTTGTAAATTAATATTTAAGCTGAAAGTTTTTCTAGCTAGTTTTTTAGTTTAGTTTTTATCTTTTCAATTAATCTTCAACCTTCACATTTTTCATGAACATTCAATAATAAACTTCTTCTTCTATTACTTTGTTTTAATAGACTTCATATTTTCAGGTTTAAGGAGAACAATCTCACACACAACTGTTCATAACTGAATACTTGACAATGACCTGTAGCGTTTAACATATTTGTAGTCTTTATTCAAGTGTGCATAGGGATCATTTCCATTTTAAAAGGTTGTAAATCCAGTTCAGGTCAACTTTAGCTTGTCATCATCGGCTTTAGTTATATTAAACATTATTATCCAACAACAAAATTGTGGCTTGTGAAAATGCTGAGTGGCTAGTAACTCTGGGAAACCACTATCCACAGTGGCTGGTGAGCAAAAAAGTTAATGTCAAGCCCTGCGCGCACACACACACACACACACACACACACACACACACACACACACACACACACACACACACACACACACACACACACACACACACACACACACACACGAAAGCACGCACAAAAAAGCTACACATGAACATCAGCTGTCGATCATCGTTAAACATGAGCAAAAGCCTCGTTTTCTAACCTCTAATAACTAATGAAAAATAAACTTATCAAAAGAAGAGGACCTCAACACAAAGCATCCCAATAATACCTTTAAATCCCCACAGCATATGGATGTGTGAAACATTTTCACCAGGTATTTTAATTTGTTTAAAGTTTGATCAGAGCTTGTCTGGAATGACTGGGGAGGCAGTTTTTGACCTGTACTGTAGCCAGCCACCAGGGGGAGCAGTTCATCACGTCCTTTTTTTAAACAGTCTGTGGTATAGACTTGTTCTCTTGATCCTCTGACAAGCAGTGTCAAGCTTTTCTAAAACATGGACCCTTTCAGGTGTGACCCTCACATTATTAGAGAAAGGGATCACGTCCACTGAAAAAGGTACCATAAATGCTTTTAGTGTTATTCTGACATTAGTATTTATGAGATTAGAGTCAGAATTCTGACATTCATCTCGTACCCATAATAAAAAAACAATTTGACCTTACCTTTTTTCCCTAATCCTCTTCCCTACATTACCCTTACATTGATAAGCATGATATTAATCCTGTGTAATAATGTTACATGTAGTGCTTTGCAACGACAGAATTAGTGTTCATTCAAACTTTCCAAGTAATTCATTTTGTCAACTTTGAGAAAATGTTGGCTCCAAGGTTTGTTTTTTTTTGGCTGTGGTTACACACTGTGTGATGGACCCGTCCCCATCCTATCAGAACTGATCTCATGGCACTAAAATAAATAGGGTGGGAGAATGAGAGAAAACAGCTGATTCTATTGTTGCAAGAGACCCCAGTTTTCTGACATGCTTACTCAGTCAGGGTTAGTTATAGAGCACACTTTGACAATTGTTTTTAAAGTATTCTGCAGAGCCCCAAGCTATGGTTCACTGACTCCTGGGGGTCTTAAAGAGTTATTGCTTTAGAACCTTCAGGGCAGGGGTCTCCAGCCTTTTTTAAGAAAAGAGCTCCTTTCAAACGATAACACAAGTCGTGAGCTACTTCTAGTCTCCTTACTTATTCATTGATTTGGCAGCTACATATTTAGCACCTTATCACAGGCTAACTTTTGATATGTGTGACAGTGCATGCTGTCCACCAGGACTTTGTAGTTTGTTGGTTTTAATTCTGGATGGACTTGGTTCACTCTCCAAAGCGGACACTAGCTTTAATAAAGGAAAATAAAATCCCAAACTGGTATAATCCTGGTCATAGAGCCATAAAGAAGGATGTGATTGGCTGATAGTCTCTGTGAGGGATAGTGCAGCAAAAACTGTTCACATGATGATGCGAGCATAAAATTTGGCACAATACTCTCTAAGGGACACTCTTTTGAAATAAAACGTTAGACACCCGAAGATTCGAGATAGGGGCCGTTTTTGAAGATGGACGCTATTTCTTTAAATGCTCATTATTCCAACAGTTCAAATGGTGATGTACGCTTGAAATTTAGCAGAAATACTCTCTAAGGGAAACTCTTTTGAATAATGATGCTAGACTGTGTGGAGTTACCCTGTGCAGAACTAATTGGACCTGTAAAGACCACAGGCTTAGAATATTACAGAACTTTATAGTCATTGTAACAAGTACAATGAAATTAAAGTCACAGCCACATTTAAGAAAACAAAAGTAAGAAAGTGTCTAGACTGAGTCTAGACTACTCAATATTTACTCTTTACTCAATGAGTGGCAAATAGAGAGTATCTGTGCCAACTTTAAAGCTTTCATCACCATTTGAACTATTAAAAAATGTACGTACAACAGAAATGACGGTCATCTCAAAAAAAGGCCGCCATTTTGAATTTTCACGTGTCTAATGTTCCATTTCGAAACAGTGGTTCTTAGAGAGTATTTGTAAATTTCATGCTTGCATCACCAATTAAATGATTCTCTTAAAAATTTGCAATTATCTGCTGCACTAGGAGAGGAGGTTGGATAGATTAGTTGGAAGAGATCTTGTTTGAGCTGATTCTCTGTTTTCTTCCCAATTCTTTTATTTTTTCATTCTACATTTGCAGGGTGAGCGACTCAACGATAGCCTGTGAGTGACCTGAGCCTCCTGCTTTAGAGTATCCTAGTAGATCAGACCCTGCCTGACATACACACATTTATACAGGAAATAACAGCAAGCACACACACACTGCGCACTATGACTGCAGAGACTGTGAAGCTACAAAACACACATTCACACTCAGCTTCAGACAACTGCCCCGTTTCTAACAAGACACACACACACACACACACACACACACACACACACACACAGTAGAGAAAATAATCACGTAGACAGGCAGTTGTATGTTTCATATATGTGCTCTTTGAACATGCTACATATATGATTCCTGCTGAGTTTGTGTAGCGCTGCCCGCAGCAGAAAGAAGTCCATACATGATGCCTGTGAGGATTCTTTGATGCTAGATTTGTGATTTACTGCAGTCTGAGCTGAGGATCAGGTACAGGTCTTATCAGAGACCTCAAAAATCCCTCAGGGCAGGTTGTTGGAAAACAAAGAAAACATGAGCAAGTTTCTGGCAGCTGTGAAAAAGCAGACATGCTCTGTGATTGGCTGGAGGGCGGCAGAGGGAAGAAGGATGCAGAGTGGCCGATCAGCAGATTTGCACCATTTACTCAGCAACTGAAAAAATGAGAAGCCAGAGCCATGGTGCAGCTGATGGTGCAGCTGATGGTGCAGCTGATGGTGCAGCTGATGGTCCGCTGACGGAGGTGATGACTCATCGGATGCTGCTGGCATGATGGGGCTAAAATGGTGCATTAAGGGGCTGTGGGATGTTTCTGGTGTTCCTCATGCTAACGTGGAGACACTGATAAAACGCTTTGTGTTTGCATGTGAGTGCATGTTGGGTGCCATGGTGCTCTCAGGTGTGTGTTTGGTGCAGTTGTTGGAGCTGTTGACATTACCTTCATCTTACTAAGCAGGGTCCTTAAAGCCCTTTTCAGATCAGGGGTCTTCTCCGATGGTGAGACTGCCTGCCACTGCAGAGGAGAGTTCAGACTCAGCGCCCAGCCCACAGACAGCATGCTGGGGTGGGAGGGTGGGGGGCCAGGCACAGCTGGGTGAGGGTGGAGGGAGGCAATGGATGGGGCAGGATGGGGAGGAATGGAGCTGACAGCCTCCAGGCTTATGGGCTGTGAGGATGGGGAGCCACAGAAGGGGATGGAGTGGGGGTGGGGTGGTGGGGGGTTGCTTTGAGGGTGGATGGGTTGGGTCTGTAGTTCCTGGTAATCTAAGCTTCCTCTGATGAAGCTACATGTACTTCTGGAGAGTAGGGGAGCTACGTTTACGAGCAGGAACCAACATTGATTTGACTCTAAGACCATCACCACCTGAGGCTGCATCAACAGGAGAGCTAGAAACCAGTCTATGGCCCCAAGACCTCAGCCAGCTGGTCCTGAGTTCTCTAAGAAGCTGGCATCATGGGGGGCTGAGCAAACAGTCAAAGAGGTGGGATGAGCTCCAACAAGTGAGGATGACAGATGGGATAAAGGGGAACATGTAATTTCTCTGTAAACATCTGATAACTTCACATCAAGCCTCCACAGTGCAGAGCAGGGACCGTCCTGATTGGACTGTCTCATACACAGCTGATGCCGGGTTGACATAACTCCATTAACAGATCTGTGAGGAGGCTACACAAGGGTCTGTCCAATCAGGTTTGACTTGGTTTAACCCACTAAAGAAAGCTGTTATGGACTGGGTTGACCAAACCAGACTGGGGCTCTCCTACACATACAGGCTTCAAATGTCCTCCTGTTTGTTGTCAACCACACATGAGGCTGTATGCTCCGTTTCAGGGTTAGTACTGACCTCTCTGTCGAACTGTGAGAGTGGAGCGTCACCACAGTCCATGCCTCCGCCTGATGAGAGAGAGCTCTCAGAGGGGGAAGTCATGGTCTGCCGTTTGGACCCATAGCTCCCACCTGACAGCTCCCTACGCAGGGCGCTGCCATTCTGAGAGGAGGAGCCTGAAGGGAGGAAAAAAGGGAAGAGAAGGTCAAAGAGGAGCGCCAAACAGGAACTTCAGTACCCAGGCTTCCCAGGCTGTGTTACTCACGTATGCCGAGTCCGCTGCTGGCGCTCATGGAGCGACCTGGCTCTGCCCGGTTCTTGGTGATGGAGGGGATGCTGACTGACCCGCTGAAGCCCGCGCGGTTCTCCTGAACACGGACGTTCTGGTTTAAAACGCGCACAGAGCAAAAGCACACACGCACCAGGAGACAGAGTGCAGTGCAGGGGACAGGAGTGAGGAGGGCGCAGCTGCAAACCACATGCACATCAAACCAAAGGCCCCCCTGACCTCTGAGTGACCGAGGACTGAGCTTTGGGCGGGGCACGGCCAGGCTCCACTGACACGGAGCCTGGCCTATAAGTAGAGGGACATTCAGTTTGTGTGAGTCTGTCAGGTTAAACAACAAATGATGAGTCATGTAGGAGCTGTGCAGCTTCCTTTGATAAAGCTAACGTGTTAGCATGCTAAAGCACACAGGGAGCTGCAGGTCTACACACACTTGTATCAAACTGTCAGGAAGCTGGTTTTTCTGTTCACACTTCAAGGATGCTGTGAGTGTGTGTGTACATTTCTGTGTGGGTGCATGTGTGTGTGTGTGCGTGTGTGTGAGTGTGTGTACGCGTGAGTGTGAGTGTTTGAGTGTGTGTGTGTGTGTACCATGGGCAGGTCTTTAAGGATCTGGATCCCATCCCCAGGTCCCATGTGGGCCACATGGTTAAAATTGGTGGGGTTGGAGATGAGTTTATTCCTCATCTCTGGATCTCTGAGCATCTCTCTGGAAAGACGAGCACACAGAACAGAGGTTAGTGAAGGCTCCAGCAAACTGAGGCTGGTGTGAAGAGTTCCAATCAGGAAACAGAGCAGGAGAAGAAAAGAGCACAAACTAAGGAAGGCAAGGTCTGCTCATCATGAAACAGGCTGTTCCAGGCTGTTTCATCAGGTAAACTACCTCCTCTGCTGCAGCCGCTCTTCCTCAGGCACCCTGAAGGAGAAGCGTCTTTTGTTGTTCATGCTGCGCACCATCTGTTTCCTGCTGTTGTCTGATGTCTCTGGGACGACCAGCTCATCACCCTCTGGAAGATCACAACAAAGCCGCGGGCATGTTCACATCAGAGACTGCAAAGTGTTGCCAGTGTTCTCCAGCAGCTGACAGATGTGTGTGACTCTGTGTGTGACGGAAGAGTCCTGACTCTCCTTTGTGTGATGGCTGTTTTTAGCTGCATGCTGCTTAACTCAGGGACATGTGAATTCTTACCTGCCATCTTGTTTCTAAAGTAGATAAGCCTGACTGTTTCCAGTCCCAGCAGGTTCAGAGAGCCATCGACATTGAGAGGTCGCACCTGAAGGAGAGGGGGAGCAGAAAAAACAACCAGTGATCTATATTCAACAGATGAAGGTGTTCAGTTTGAGGTGTGTGGCACAGCAGCACTCAAAGGGGGCAGAAAGGACTCTGACGGGGGACTCATTTATCTTAGCCACAAGGTGGAGCCAGAGAGGCAGGGAACTGTCAGGTTTACCTGATGAGTCCTGTCACTCACCTTCTTCAGAGGGATGGTCTGAATCCACTCCATGGTGTTCACATCAAACACATCCACAGCGTTCTCACTGTACACTGACAGGTAGGGGGCATTGTAGCCTGAATACAGACAGACAGGATTTTTTTCTGTTAGTTTATTGCACACTTTGATTTCTCCTTGTTTTTGTCCAAGGGGCAACATACGGTTAGTAAAAATGAAACCTATGCAGAAGTGCTAAAAGTTGCTGTTTATGGAGAATCCTCTTGAGGCTGGCTGCAGGAAAGCTGGTAGTCACGTACACACCCAGCCAAAAAACAGACTTTTACTGCATTAAAAACATATTTACAGCCTGGTTCAAAGCCTGGGGTCTAAAATGCTGATTTCAATAGCGGCATACACTGTATGCTGAGTTTTTTTTTCTTTTTCTTTTTGCAACTCAGCGGTTTAGAAGTTATTAAGATCATCTGATTATCCAATCAGAGACACAGCTCAGGTCACGTGACTAGTGGGCAGCCTGTAGCTGTCCAAAAGGAAACTCACAGCCGGCATCGAATCCAACGTGGTTGTGTGCGCAGATTGGCTTCATTTCACGGTTTCAGGAACAGACAGGTGACGTCGCGGAGGCTACATCCATGTTTTATGCAGTCTATGTTTTTGTCTCATTGATGAAATAAGTTTGTTTCTCAGAGGCTGAGGACTTTGGACTTCTGAAGTGTTTTTTATGGGATAAAGACTCCATTTCCCATGGCACCTTCACTCACTGTGGTAAAGACACGACTCTTACAAAGGCGTGTTTGTTTTGGAGAGCAGATCTTTTTTAATTTCAATTTTCTGTGTTCAAGGTAACTTTTCCCAGGATGCAAAGCAACAAGGTCATGTCTTTATCTGTAGTTATATCGTTTGTAAGGTGACACCAGTTATACTCCGTGAACTCAGTTTGTAGTTTAGTGTCCTGAAGGTGAGCAGACTATGTGTTCAGTGTTCCACACAGCTTGGTGCTCTGGGACATGTCTGTAACGCGTAACGTTAGTGCATCCTGGGTATGTCATCTACCAACTCCAACCTCACCAAGCAGAGTTAACGTAACCTGGCTCTTTATTTCATTGGTAGACACTCAAGTTTGAACAGACCACTGCAGAATAACTGCTGCATGTCAGACCTGCCTCTTCATGCCATCTCTGTGTAAGTATTAATGAACTCTTCCACTCACACGCTGAGTTGGGCACAGCCGGCCACATAAGCTCCTGCTGACGTGACCTGCGGCCGTGGGAATCCACGTACACTCCGATGGCGCTGAAGCACAGCAGCAGCTCCTTGCTGGATATCTCCACAGCACAGAGGGCGTCCAGGCCCTGCTGGGGGATGAATGCCAGGGTGTGATCCTCTGGGTGGAGCAGGCTGACAGGAGACGTGTCTCCATGGACACTGGGGGGGATTATCAGAAACACAGAGTTGGGCGGATTAATGGTGTTGTCATGATTGAGAAATAAATACCTTCCTCAGTTATTTTCACAACCAAACACGTCCCTGAACCCTGTCACTGAGGTGTGTTTAATATGGAGGTAAACAGGTGGGTTACCTGTAGCGGGTGAAGCCGGATTGATAACCCACATAGAGACGCTCACTCAGCAGACCCATCCACTGAACTTGGCCCGGGGCCTGCAGCTCCCGCAACCTGCGGTGACGTGCTTTACTCTTATTCACCTGGAAGGCAGGAGAGCCCACAGAGAGGGTTTTTACAGGAGTTTTTAAAGGACCATTACAACATTAGGCTCCAGTCAGCCTGTGACTCATCTTATTTTAGACCTCCTGACCTCATAGCATATGATTTGCCTCTTCATAGCGACACAGAGGCAGGTGAGGGACCCATTGCGGACGGTGCCGGAAACGATGGTCTGACAGCCCTTAGTCTCAGCTAGCTTGTAGGACTCGGTCTCCCGTCCATCCAGGGCCTGTGTGGGGAAGAGGCGGACGTGGCGGTTCCTGCCTGAGATGACAGCTAGCAGCTGCTCTTGAGGAATCAGGTCAATGTGATGCACCTTTTTGTTGTCCCCCACACGGATGATTTCTGAAGACAATGAGAGAAACACCAGTGAGCAAAGATGAGGGTGTGATGGTTGAAGAGAAATGAGGAAAAGACCAGAGACAGGTGAGTTATTCATAATCAGCCTCTGTCTGTTGCTAAACAACAGAAAACAACCTCACTTAGAAAAAAGATGATCAGTCTTTAAAAGTGTGTCTTACCATCTTTGGTGACATGAATGACAAAGAGACCTTCCTCATTGCCCAGAGCGACACGCTCATGATCTGTGGAAGAAGCAGAGTATTCATTAAAGGACAGTCACAGGTATCAGTGTTTTCTGATTAAATAGTGAAGTATGGCCTCAAGAGCAGCTCTAATCTGACCGGCTCTCTGGAAAAAGGGCTGAATCCAGGATTATTTGCCAACAGATGAACAGGCGTCTGCCATTTTTAGGGAATGACTGAAAGGTCACAGGATGGAGACGTGAAATGACAGCATGTTTATCCTGGGTCTATTCTTGGTTGACAACGATCGTTGTCATTGCTTTCTTTTAGCCTCCTCAGGTGTTGTTGTGGTGCATTCTGGGAGCAGCTCTGAACTCCCACCTATGATAGCAGCAGACTGTGTTGTCTTGATGAGCGGCAGGGTGCTGTCATAAGCCTCCTTGGGGACGTAAACGAAGCGCTCCTTGAGCTTGTTCTTCTTGAGGATACGATGGAGCTCGTTGAGGAGGCCCACCCATTTGTTCCTCTCCTGATCGCTGTCGGCCAGGATCAGGATGGAGGGTTTGTGGCTGCTGGAGGGGGAGAGCTGAGACGCTGTCACCTGAGGAGAGAGGCGGCACAGATCATGGGAGTGAATATTTAGTTTTAGTGTTTAGAGTGTTCTGAAACTTCTGCGGGCAAAGAAAAGAAGACTCACTCTAAATATACAGGGGATGTCTTTGCGGCTGGCATGGATGACGTCAGAGGCCAGGACAGAACTGACTGAAAACTCTTCATCCCTGTAAAACACAGAAAGTGTTCAAAGGTCAGATGAGCAGGGAGCAAGAATCTACCTGTTCTTTAACTCGGAAAAAGATTTATGGCATGTCTGAAAACAAACTGTGGCCTGTGAGAAACTAAGAACACCTCTCTTTTCGAACTCCCTGAAGAAATCAACAGATAAATCCACAGATTAATCCACAGATTAATCCACAGATTAACCAACAATCAACAGAATTAATTCCAGTTAGGACATAATTTTGGCTGATTTTTTTGTTAAAGGGGCTGTGAGGAGTTTGAAAGAGATCTTGAAAAAGTCTCCCTTGAAGATATATGCCTGATCACAATCCACACTTGAATATGAGATTATAAGCACCCAAATTACAGGTTATAGGTTATTTTAAACTAATATTTCTTTGCTTCCCGATTTGGTCGAGCTGGACTGGATTGATTAACGGCACGTCTAGGTCTCAATGACACCACGCTGGCTGATGAAGTTTAGTAGTGAGAAGAGAGATCTGCGTTTCTCTCTGTTGAAAACGATTTCTGTGATTAATTTTGTAGTGATGGTGGACACCTGAGCCTAACTGTCAGACAGAAAAAGGACAGAAGAGCAGAAGAAAGATAAACAGGAGAAAGATAGAGCCTGAGCTAAAGGCTAGAAGGGCTAATGTGTTTGTGCTACTGTTTATTCCAACCCACAGTCAGCAGTTATTCTGCAGTGGTCTGTTCAAACTTGAGAGTCTCTCAATAAAATGAAGAGTGAGGTTACGTTAGCTCTGATTGGTAGATGACTGGCAGGACATGACCAGGATTCACCAACGTTACACATTCCAGACACGTCTCATAGCACCAGGCTGCCAGCTGAGCTAAATATAGACGCTACTAAACAACATACAAACTGATAGTGTTAGCTTGTAGCCACGTTATCCTACAGATACGTTGAAGCACTGGACTAATGATAGTGCTACATATAGCCAGCTACTACAACCTCTGCTTGATGTCATGTTTCAAACCGTAGCGCTGGCTAACTGTACTGATAAATAGCTTACCTCAGCGCGTTGTATCCAGTTTGTCTTGAAAAAAGAAAATTTGTTTCGATCTGATCTCCATTCAATTTCAAAACAAACAGACGCCTCGCCAAAAGTCATTATGACAGTGTGCGCGAGACTCTGGGCCATAAGGTGGCGAGGCAGGCCCATTACACAGATCCTACTTACAGCATCTTAAACAGCTGCAGAACAAACAGGGTATGTGGATTAGGTTGAGTACCTCATGTCTATGACTTGGCTGACCACCACACTGGGCTGGGTGGCTTTTCCCTCTCCCAGTTCGTAGAGGAAGAGTTTGAAGTCACACACCACGGCCATGGCCCTCTGCCAGCCCTTCTTCACTCCTGTTGGTTTGGGCACCTGGAAGACACACATAGACAGGGAAGAGTCTTAAGTCGCGTTTCCACCAAGCAGTCCGGGTCTGTTCAGTACGGTTTGGGACAGTTAAGCCTGATCCCGTTTGCATTTCCACAGCAAAGTGTGCCCTCTCGTGGTAGGCGGCGTGTAAGCTGGATGCCGCAAGTCCCATCAGTTAAACAATATTGTGATGCTATAGCAGCCTAACAAATTTTATCCTGCAAATAAATCCAACGAAGAAGAAAAACACAACACAGTAAACAAAGAGCAAATATGGAAGACATGCTCTCTAGTTCTCATCGTGTCGTAAAACGACGCTACCTCCGCTGCAGAGCCACAGCTGGCTATGAGGCACACGCCGCTAAGTGTATCAGTCTGCGCGTAGCGTGCCAGATATAAACAAACGCAGGCAGTCTGCCAGTACGAAGATTAGATGAGAACCAGAGCCTTACTTAGCGGTGTTTTTGTGTGAAAGTAACACGCGGAAAATTCTCTAAATAAATCCTGAATGCAGACTGATAGATTATTTTCGTCGGGAGTCCATTTATTTGTGTTTTTGGTCAAGTAAAATATGGCCCCGTCTGAGTGCAGAGGAAACCTGCAGAGGAGCAGGGAGTGGTTGTTTGGTGCGTGTGCCCTGGGCTTCTGCTGCACAAAAACACTGCTGTAGGGGTAATTTCTGCCCTAAACCTTGTGATAGGACCCAACTTGTTCCATCCGGAGTATCACTTTAACTGAGCTCGGCCAAAAATGATCTTGTTAAACCTGACAGCCTTGATTTTTTAAAACAAAGACCTGCACTAGTCTGTATAACTGTTCTCCATGGTATTCAGGCACTAGTTACTGTTTCATGCTAACCTTGTTTCATGTGATGGATCAAAGACTCACCCTGACGTGGCCCTCGTATGCAGTGCCAATCCCTCTCTGAGGGTCGATACCCAGAGGACCCTTTGTCTGGTCCTGGGGCACAGGACACACAGCTGGGGCCTTATCCGCACACGTCACATGGCAGGAGAAGTTACACACTGGACAAGAAGGCAGACAGACAGACAGACAGACAGAGGGGGTGAATGAGAGCGTCACCAGGTATGCGATCATCTTTTACAAACAGACTTAAAAATTTGCAGCTATTGAAATAAAACGTGCAGTGAAATTGAAAAGAGAGTCATGTCTTTTGGTAGGGTCCTTACCTTCACATGTACAGCCTTGGCGTATGAGCCCCACCATGAGGGACGTGCACTGGTTACACTTGGTGGGTGTGCTGAAGGATTTGACCACAAACTGATGTGCTTTAGGCTGGAAGAGATCAATACGTCAGTGGTTAAGACAAAGGACAAAGAGAAATCAGGTTTATGGCTGTGATGCTACAGAAACATGTCCAACCTTAGGTGAGGAGCGTCCAATACTGCCGTACCCCCCTGAGCGCATTGTAGGAGTCTGGACTGTACGCGGATGGTCAATCAACTGCAGGAAGCACAAAGACAGTCAGTGAAACCCGGAGCGCTTTTCACCAGTGTGAGGAGAGAATTTAACATATTTGTTTGTCACAAGTTCTCAGAAAACAAAAAGAAGAGGAAGGAAATTATGTGAGTAAGATGGTGGTGCTACATTTAAGAGCCTCATTAGTTCAGTAATTAAATCTACAGTTTTACAGTTCCACAGTTTCATTTAGCAGACACTTTTGTCCAAAGCAACATACAACACAAGCAAGAATTTAGACAGAAGAGGACACCTAGTTAGTGCGACAACAGTGTTACAAGTTGTCTGTTTGTGTTTTTCATATTTCTTTATTTTTTTAAATGTTGGCTTCATGTTTAGAGGGTTACACTGGCGTGCACATTGTCAAGGCAGGTTACCGACAGCTTTTTAAGGCCTCCTTGTTCATAAAAATAAATCCTGCTTTTACAGGCCGACAATTCAACAGACTGAAAAATGACCTGACCTCTATGGGCTCAACATCACTAGCCATGGAGGGAGAACGGGAGCGGGACTTGAGGTGAGACTTGTGGTCATCTTCCCTGGATGGAGTGTTGGAGGGGGTGAAGTTATCAATAGAGTCCACCTGGATGTATAGAAGCAGGATGGAGGATCCAGAGAGGACCAGCATAAAGGTTTAAAGTTGGGAGGGTGAGGAGGAGGAGAGTAAGACAGGAGGATGAGTGACAGGATGATGATCAGGTAGACAGAGAGAGGTACATCAGAAAAAGAGACAAAAAGAGAAACAGTGGCAGCTTAGTAAAAAAAATTGACAACGATATGGATTCATGCTCAGAGAGAAAAGAAACCAAATTTAGCTTTGTGATCAGGATATGTGGGCATATCCAGGGGACTGAAGGAGCTGACCACAACTTCATGGAGGACACATCTCAGCCAAAAGACCATGCTCACATGACACCACAGCTTCCAGCACACACCATGCACAGCAAGTCACACAGAGGAACATAGACGCCATCCAGCCCAAAAAACACTCACAGAAGCCCACATCATCAAAATCTGTGAAAAACAACATTTACTCTCTTCACAACACAACAAGCTTTCAGGGATCCCCGCCATGCAAACAGACAGCCACAATAAACAGGAAGTACATCCACCAATCAGAGAGTGACAACACGAGGAGAGGAAGCACAGGCAGAAAACAGCAAGTTTTAAGAAGAGAGGTCATAAAAATCACAGCGCAGTGGTGGTGCTTACACGTCTGCCTTTGCTAGATGGGCCAACAGATGGTGAGCGCTTCAGTGGCAGGAAGGAGAGGCAGAGAGTGGCAGAGACACAGAGATGAGTGAGTATCAGACTGACAGAGCTGAAAACACATCTGAACAGACTCAGGAGGAAACACTGATGTGATGATGTCTGCCTGCTCTGCACTGAACCAGTGGTTCCCAACCTTTGTTTTCTGATGAACGCTGTTCATCTTTAACTCATTATGGTGTTTATATCTTTATTTAAGATGGGCACACTATTTTATTACTGTCACATTAACCTTCAGATGAAGTCGGTGGTATATCTGTTTGCTGAGCCACTTGACACATCTCTCCACTCTCTCAGAGTTACAGCTTCTCATCAAACTTTACAAACTACTTTGTCACTACTTTGTCACCTCAAATTTCAACAAACCTTAAAGCTCTTCATCCACTGCTGGAGCTTTTTATATGAACACTTCATCTGCCTGTCTTTAAAGCCTATTATTAAGTTACTCAGTCTTCAACACTAACTTCTTATTTCACTCTTTTTCCCCAGTATTTTCGTAAAACTTTTTAAACCCTTTTCTTCAACTTTCATGCCAAAAGATGATTTATCTAATGGTTTTAATCTTATATTTTTAACCAAGCTAACTGAATACACTGAGTTGTCACTCACTCCTCTTCACACTCATGTGGTCAGGATTCAAGGTTGGACCATGTCACTGTAAATTTCCAGGTGTTTTAACATTTTTGAATCCAGTTTGCATGTTCATAAAAGCTGTAGCATAATTACTTCTATGTATTTCACTCATAAGTTGAGCTTCCTCTTAGTTTGGTTCATTCATTTTCACATCTATAAGCACGTGTACTGGCAGCCCAAGTTGGGAATCACTGTGTTTAAGAACTGTGTTGACCAGGATTAAGTTGGGAAGGAGGGCTAGAGAAAATACAGGCACGAATGGATAAATCAAACATGATGATTGGTGAGGAGGGAAAATCAGTGTGTTACAGAGACACATCAAGTCCCCTGTTTTTGGCTGAAGCTGTGCAGGGAGATTCCTTTAACATCCTTGTTGTTTGTTCTTTTGGACCAAAGCTCTAGTTCTACCAAGCCAAGGTCGATCCATTCAGAGAGCCACTAGCTGACAGGGACTTGCAGGTAACTGAGTACAAGAGCAGATCACTGCAAAGTGCATCAACATTCACAAAAGCAGCTGAAGTAAACAAATTTATATGAGCTAAATGTATATGAATTCACCAGGTTTCATGTGTTTTCTCTGAATAAGACTGAGGTCTGGTTTGGTTAACAGAACTGAATCATTTCACAGTAGCTCTGCTCTTCCTTACAGTCACACCAATGCACAGGCACAAACTCATGTACACAGTCTATAAACACAGATCTATAATTTGTTATCAGCTGACATGCTCAGTTCTACAGCATACAGCTGTCTCACACACTCACACACACACTCACACTCACACACACACACACACACACACACACACACACACACACACACACACACACACACACACACACACACACACACACACACACACACACACACACACTCAAACACACACAAGGACCTCTGCCTAACACGACACTTACGTCTTCCCAAAACTCAATTAAGGAAGAGGAGGATGAAGAATAAGAGTCCTGATGTACCAGAGATTGAAGCGAGGGAACAACCAAAAAGATAAAACAAACATAAAACTTTTGGAGAATTTATGCAAGAAAAACGAAACAAAACAAAAAGAACAGAACAGAAAACAGAGTGGAAAAACAAAGCATGTGAATTAACTGGTGATTCATGAGGCTTAAGATCTGGTTGGTAATGACGACCAACTTCGGTCATTTATTCCAGGCCAATATATGGTCATTCACTTCAGTTACACTTCAAGTGGACTCTGTGAGCATCTTTCTGAAATACTTACATCAAACTGGTCAAGTGCTGAGGTCGGGGCGTTCAGGAAAGCTAGGAAGGAATTCTGGGAATCCTGGTGCTTAACACCTGCAGGCAGCGCACAAAAACACAGCCAGGGTTAAGGAGATGACATTTTAACATCAGGGTCACCTTAGTGCACAGGCTGAGGGTCTGAAGTCCAGGACCTGAGGATCTATGAAGACTCCATGTGGGGGCGAAGAAGCTTCTTATAAAAGAGATGAAGCAGCCACCTCATGAGGAGTGATCAACTGACACCTGTAAGCATGGGCTAACTTTTACCTCCCCCTGAGAGCCTCACTGAACAAGGGATGGATGTGTCTGGTGTAAAAACAGGAGGATGCCTTCTTACATACAGAGCTAAAGTCTCTGTTAAACAGTTTAAGGTTTTTTATCCAACCTGTAGGTGCATGAGGCACAGTCCAACTTTTTTTTTTTTTTTTACATAGGAGGAGTGGAGGAGGCAGGTCATACTGTCCCTGACACAGGGACCTCTAGATCTGTGTGGAAGTAACACACACAGGGTAGTGTCTGCTGTCACTCTTAAATGACTCCACACATACCAAAAAAAAACACAAAAACAAAATATAACCGATCACATTTTCATCCCTGAATCCTCAAAAGTAATAAATGACAGTTTTGCCCTTTCAGGTTATTTTTTGATTGGTTTTTGGCCATAACTTTAGTTGACTTCCTCCACATGGAATGACAATCTGTAAGTTTGTTTTTTTTTTTTAAATGAAAAATTGTAATATTTAATTTTTTTCTACAATCAACGATACACTAGGGACAAATTTAAGACTCCTTGAGGGAAACAGAGGACAAAAATGTCCACTGCAAAAAAGACTCCTGTGAAAACAGAACAGATTCATGTTTTTATCTACTTTTAGTTGAAATCTTTCAATGAACTCCAGTCCTAATTTAATAAAAACAAGTATTTAATTATTTTAATTATTTCCCCGCTTTCAACTTCCATTTGAGTACATGACTCCTCTGTTTATCTGAAAGGTTACTGAAATAACAATCAACACTGGAGAAAATAACAACAATGCACCAGATTACATTTTATTACTAATCTTCATGTTTGTTTATAAATAGTCGTTTAAAGGGTTAAAATAATTCAAATAGTGGAATTTGGGGGTATTTTTGATTAAGACTGAAGTTAATTATACAGCACTTTTTGGCAGAGGATATTTTTGTCCTCAGTTGACCTCAGAGGGTGGTTAATCAAAGCAACCCATGAGGGTTAAAATATCTGTAACTACAAGACGACAGAATAGGAGATCATTTGAAGGCCTACCTCTCCGTAACCGCAGCTCTTCTGTCTCTTTCTTCAGTCTGTCGATTTCAGCCAGAAGCTCTTGGTTCTTACTCTCCATGTCCTGCAGTTTACTGGTGGTTCAGAAAACAACACTCACATTCAAGACTTGGTTTTTATTACAAAGATAGACAAAAGAGTGTGTTATATCAGGAATTATCATCCCAGTACTTCCCCAGATCATTTCAGACTTCACTTCAAATCAAACTACTGTATCTGCGAGCTTAGCAAAGCATGAAAAAACCTTTGGTTACCATTCTGTGGAGATGCTGTTGGCCTTGACCTTGTTCAGCTCGTCCTGGATGCTCTGCTTGGCTCTGATTTCAGCGTCTAAGGCAGACTGCAGCTCCAGACGGGCCGACATGTCCAACTTGGCAAAACGCCGCATCTTCCACGGCATGTCCTGAAGCACAGACAAACACAAGTAAAAAAAAGACAAAACATTAATTTAAAGAGTTAAAAAAGAGGAGGCGCCAGGATCAGAAAGATGGAGTAAGACTGCATAAAAGACACATTATCACCAACAACACGCTGAAGACAGGTGTGTCAGTATGAAACAAATTAGATCAGATAGTGTCTGCATGTTTGTGCATTTCACCGTGGCTCTCGCTCCCAAGCTGGTGATTCTCAGTCCCTCCAGCTCCTCCGTCATTTTAGTGGCCAGAGCCTGCAGGTAGCCCCGAGCATCTTTTTCATCGCTCACCCTGCAGCACACACACACACACACACACACACACACACACACACACACACACACACACACACACACACACACACACACACACACACACACACACACACACACACACACACACACAGAGTTACACATACGCTCCTGATCAAACTCCCAAGACCAGCTGAAAACGGCACAGATTTACATGTTACAATGTTGGATCTTAAAAAAGTTTTAGGTAGAGTAAAAAGAAGAAATGGAAGTAAGACAAAACATGAGTAAGAAACTTTTTGAAAACAACAGTTAAAGGTAAACAGTCCAATCATCTGATCAAAGTTTCAGAGCTCAGCCTCCAAAAGAGAAAATCTGCTCTCAAATGTGGATTCATGTGATTTCCTGTCAGATATTCACTCTGTCATGACCTCCTGATGGCAAATGCTAAAAGGCTTCCTCTCTTTGAACATGGTCAGATTGTTGAGCAGCATCAGCAAGGCCTCTCACAACTCGCCATCTCTGCTGAGGCTGGATGCAGTAAGACGGCCATTTTGAATTTCTTCAAAGATCCTGAGGGTTATGGATCAAAAAAGTCCAGAGGTAGACCCAAAGACATTTCACCAGAGCTGAGCCAGAGGATCTGATTGGCTGTCCATCAAGACACGGGAAGATCCTGGACCCAAATGAAGGCTGTTACTGGAGCCGACTGCAGCCCAATGACCATCAGACGCCATCTGAGAGAGAAGAGCTCTAAGAACAAAGCACATCTACAAAGGCCTTGTCTCCTTCAACGCCACAAACTCGCCGTTTGGACGTTTTCAGAAAGCAGCAAACATGGGACACTGAAAGGTGAAGAAAGTTTGATTCTCTGAGGAGAAAAACCTGAACCTTGACGTCCTGATGGCTTCAATGTTACTGACATGACGAGGACATCCCACTGGAGATGTTTTCACGGCGGCACAGTGGAGGGGGCGACACCATGATCTGGACTTTTTCCCTCAATGGAACAATGGAGCTTCAGGTTGGTCAGGGGCATCAAACGGCAGCTGGCTCTGTGGAGATGTTGCAGGGGGCCTCCTTCATGACTGAGGGCCCTGGTCTGTGTGGGAATGACTGGGTTTTTCAACAGGACAACGCTGCAGGTCACAATGGCCGCCTGACAAAGGACTTCTTCCAGAGGAATCAGTTCACTCTTTGGGACCATCCTGTGTGTCCCCCTGATCTAAATCACACTGAGAACATTTGGGGATGGATGGAGAGGGACGTTTACAGAAATAGACATCAGTTCCTGGTAGTGGATGATCCTCCATGAAGACATCTTCACTACTTGGAGCAACGTTCACACGGCCTCCTGGAAACACTCGCATCAAGTGTGAGGTGATCAACGAGAATGGTGGAGCTCCTCATCACTGACTCCTTTTTAACACTTTGATTTCTATTTCAGGGGGTTTAAGGATTTTACCTGTGGTCTTAAACTTTGATCATCTGATGAACTATTAACTCTATTTCACTTCTTTTTGCAATAAATTACTTATTCTTTTTTTTCCTCTTTAAGATCCAACAGTGAAAACCAGGAGTATGTTTAAGTCTCTGAGCATGCCAAAGCATTTTACTGCTGCACTTCAGTTTAAAAAGCAGCTCCCAGCCTTGATCAATGGATGTCAACCTTCTTGTAAATAATCACGTCTGAAGATTAACATTCATTTGCGCCTTTGAAACAGTTTGCTGATGTAAGAATGCATCACATCCACCAGGGGGCAGCACAGATCACTGAACTCATTAGGGACTGCATTCCAGACTCACATTTGTACACACATGTTTGGAATGCGAGTTGGTGTGCTTTGGTGTGTGTATCTTTCAACTTTTTGATGGATGTATTTTGCACGTGTGTGAGTGTGTGTGTGTGTGTGTGTGAGTGTGTGTGAGAGAAAGTTGATGTGTGTGTGGAATGCGTGCTATGTGAAGACTGCAGGCCTGTCCAACAGAGGGAAGCCGAGCAGCTGGTGAGGTGTCAGCTGCTTTGGGAAGTGATCTGAGAGGAAGGGTGGGTCGAGTAGTTCTGGGTCCATGAGAGGAATGTGAGAGCGACTTCATTTGTACTGTACACAGGAACCTGATACGCCACTAGAAGACACAGGAGGGTGACTGAGAAACTCGCCACATGTGTGAGTGTACGGAGTTCTCCGTGCGTCTTACCACTGAATGATCTCTGTGATCTGGGCCTCCCAGTGAGCCACACTCTCCTTTTTGTCAGCCAGCTCCCTCATCTCATCCTCCAGCTGACGGTTGGAGCTGCTCACCTTCTCAAACATGCTGGTCAGCTGAGGGAAGATGCAGAAACACATGTTTAATGAACACCACAACAGAAGCTGACATGACATGACACCATTAAAACACTGAAGTGTCCATGTCTGATAGTCTGTTGTGAAACTACAGGCTGAATGATGAGTCCTGAATGTGAAAGTACAGTTTTTGAGTAGTATCTGACCAAGCTGATGATTTAATGCTCAACCTCTCTGTTAGGAAGCTGCGTCCACTCACATCCACACATCCACACATCCACCCTGGGACGAGGAGGTGATTAATCTTAAAAATCTGCCTCATAATCCTTTAATATGAGAGGCGTGTCTCATTAAATTATCCTTACATCATCACAAGCCTTAAGCCGCCCCATTGTTCGCCTTAATACTCCACACTGTGGGCACGTTTTTGGTGTCTCGAATCTGTCAGAGCAGTGATGTAATTTGTGAGTGAAGACGGTAATTTCATATTATTTTGTAACTGCTGTCCAATCCTGGAGCTGGTTGCCAGTGAATGTTAGGGAAAGACAGTTAAGGTCATAAAACAGTCTGTGTTGTAGAGAAGGCGTCAGGCTGCCTAAGAAAAACACAAAGACAGGATTAAATAAATATTGCCTCTTAAGGCGTGTGCTTGGGCCCAGTGAATAGAAGCCTGGTTCATGGCTCTGAATTTCACTCCCTGTGATGAAATCACACCATATATGGGTAAAGTCATGAGTAACACAACGGTCACAGCACAGACACCACACCTCGAGTTAAAGTCTTTTGATATATCACGGTTTGAGATGTGAGCACTCACTCAAGTGGTCTTGATTAATGTCAGTGAGTGGTTATCTATGAGGGAACGTGTTTGACATAAATAACAATCAGTTCAGATTGTGGCTGAACAATCTTGGCAAAAATGTGAATTATGATTTTTCTGCTTAGCATTTAGATCACAAATCTCTTACACGATCATTTTCACAACACGTTTATTGCACTGATGAACTTATCACCGGATATCTCTAGACATAAACAAATAAAAAACTAAAAGTAAAAATGACATGTCAAGTGATGTCAATGTATTGTTTTGTAATATAATATTGACTAAAGTTAGCCATTCAGTGTCTTGCTTTGACTTGTTTGGAACCTTGCTGTAGTTATGCTGCAGTCAGTCCTGAGTCTGCAGTAACTTTTCTTTTCTCTTCCTGGTGAAAACATTTACCTCTTAGTATTTAGACATTTGGAGTTCTCAGTATTGTTTAGAGAGTAACTGTGATATCTTTCTGTGATAAAAGTTGAATTTCTGTTTTAAAACAAATTTTAAAAAAAGATTTTTTTTATTTTAATTTTTTGATTTAAAAAAAAAAAAGTTATATTGATGTACACTTACCACTACCATATAAATGCGATTTTCCATATACCGGTACATTGGCATCTAGCTAGTGCTGTTTTCTACATGATTTTTGGTCCATTAGGGGAACATTTTGAGAGAGTAATGTACTTTTTCTGTGCTCAGTGCTTCTTCAGTCAAACTTTGGGCAGAAAATCCTGAATCAGAGTTTTCTTGGGAAATTGCTATCATCTGCTAAGCTAAGCTAACTGTGGTGAGTAGTCGACGTAAGGTCCAGCTGCTCTGGTGTAAAGTAAAGAATCAATAAGGGAATGGTTTATTATAAAGGCTAATGATGTTGGTGGACTGAACAATTTCTGATCTTATCAGTAACTGGTTATTTATAGGGATGCACCAATACCAATCCTGGTATCGGTGTATTGGTGTCCCTCAAAGCTAGATCGGTATCAGTGGGAAAGGGGCCGATCTATGGTGCTGATTCAAGCAACCAGCTCTATGCCTTTTTTACTGGGGCTCTTTGCCACTCAATTTAAAATGTTACCTTTGCTGCACTTTTTTTCTGCATTACCAGTCTACAAGGTATAAAAGTTTACAATTGAATAGAATTCCATCTACTCATTTTTTGCCTTTTACCCAAAACATTACCAGTCTTATACCGCAGTGGGAGCCTATTCCAACGCAGGTTATTATCTGACGCTGGTATCGGACCGATATCTGTATCGACTGATACCCAAAGCCCAGGTATTGGTATGGGTATCAAAACCAGAAGAGTTTGATCGGTGCATCCCTGGTTATTGATGCCCATCCCTTGTCATTCAAGCAGCATGAGCAGCACCCTGTCTTTCTTCAGTCGGCAGCAGGCTCACATGCTGTAAGATGCTTTACCAATACAAAGAATAGGGCCTTGGTTGTTGATGGTGGAACAGCTTCACTACTTAAAAAAAGTTCTCCTCTTTGAAAAATGCGTCAGAACAGAAACACTGTTGCCATAATACTGTTTCTGAGAGCACTGAAGAACTACTGTTTGTGCAGAGTAACACACACTTTTTAGTCCTGACATCTGTCATAAAAACTAAATAACATCATAAATAACCAACACTTATAAAAACCAACACTTGTAAAAACAAAAATGTTCTAAGTCTCCCACCTCTATGGCACTGTTTACACTGAGGGGTCCTTCTGGACTTCCATGAGTGATTTCCAAGATCAGTACAGAGTAATCCAGAACCTCATTCCATCTAACTGTGTAGGAGGCTACAGGGTGTTTTTATGAGCGACACTGAACAGTGATTTCTTTGGCAAAGCTGGGACAGAGAGGGGGTGGAGGGAGGAATGTGATGACAGCGTTTAAGCCAGCTGAGGAGGGTTACCTGGGGTAAGAGAACTGTTTTTTTGGTGTGTGTGTGTGTGTGTGTGTGTGTGTGTGTGTGTGTGTGTGTGTGTGTGTGTGTGTGTGTGTGTGTGTGTGTGTGTGTGTGTGCGTGCGTGCGTGTGTGTGTGTGCGTGAGAGAGAGAGAATCACAGAGATAAAAGATGAGAGAGCAAGGTAAAACAATACTGGAATAAAAAGGAGAGAAAAAAGCAAACTCTGCTATTTGTAGAGAGTGGAGTTGATTGTTCTGATGGTTTGGTTTCTTTACCTTATCCAGCTCACTGGACAGCTTCTTATTCTCCTCAATCAGCAGGACTCTCTCCCTCTCATACTTCTCTTTGTATTCCGTCTCAAACTCTTCCCGTTCGCTTTGGCTGAAAGACAGGACAGACAGACACACACACACACACACATTCATTGTCTGACCTCAATTTACAGGGTGGCTGGGTCAATGACATGACGGGAATATTGAATTCAATTCAATAACTTTAGGACAGCCTCTTGAGTTGTAGCATCTCATTGTAGTTTTGTAATTTCGGTGTCCAAGTGCAGTATTTCCTTTTCTAATAAAGTAAGCATTTCCTCACGTGTTACTTTAACCTATAAAAGTTATGTCATTTTAATTTATCTTCAGCCTATTCCAATGATTTTTTTCTGATTGGGCACCTAAAACCCCAAAACGTCAAGTGGTGAAACTGTCAGGGCAAATGAGCATACAAATTAAACTATAAAAATGGTGTGTCAGTGGAATGAAATTCAAAAAGAAAATACTGTGGTATTATTTGATGTTTGAAACCTTTCAAATAAAACACTTTTTGAACAAAAAAAGTTTTAAATCTTTTGAGTTAAAAACTTTTGTCCAGCAATTTGCATCTTGTTGATGTCAGGATGGTGCAACCGTAACATTGGACTTTTATTTTGCAGGACACAACACTAAATGGGATGCTGCATGCTGGATGCTGGATGCTGAGGTCTTCAATGGTTTGCAGACCAAGGACCCCCTTCCTGAGATGCAGCAGGGACCCCTTGCTATATAGACATACTGTATATGAAATTATGTTTTCTGTTGAACCAAGCCTAGTGCCCTGTACAGTGGGGTAAAAAGTATTTAGTCAGCCTCTGATTTTGCAAGTTGTCCACTTTAGAAAGACAAGAGAAATCTGTAATTTTTATCAGAGGTACACTTCAACTACAAGAGACGAAATGAGTAAAAATTCCAGGAAATCACATTGTAGGCAGGATTTTTGAAGAATTTATTTGTTAATGGTGGAAAATAAGTATTTGGTCATCCACAAACAAGCAAGATTTCTGTCTCTCACTGACCTAAAACTTCTTTAAGAAGCTCTTCTGTCCTTCACTCATTACCTGTACTAATGGCACCTGTTTGAAGTAGTTATCCGTATGAAAGACACTTGTCCACAGCCTCAAATGGTCAGAGTCCAAACTCAACCATGGCCAAGATCAAAGAGCTGTCCAAGGACACCTGGAAGAAAACTGTAGACCTGCACCAGTCTGGGAGGAGTGAATCTACCATAGGGAAGTGGGTTGGTATGAATAAATCAACTGTGGGAGCAACTGGAATAAAATGAAAGACATACAAGACCATTGATAACCTCCTTCCATCTGGGGCCCCATGCAAGATCTCATCCCATGGGGTCAAAACGATCAAGAGAGGGGTGAGCAAAAATCCTAGAACTACACGGAGGGACCTGATGAATGATCTGCAGAGAGCTGGGACCAAAGTAACCAAGGCTACTATCAGTAACACACTATGCCGAAAGGGACCCAAATCCTGCAGCGCCAGGCGTGTCCCCCTGCTTCAGCCAGTACATGTCCAGGCCCGTCTGAAGTTTGCCAGAGAGCATATGGATGATCCAGAAGAGGATTGGGAGAGTATCATGTGGTCAGATGAAACCAAAACAAAACTTTTTGGAAAGAACTCAACTCGTGGTGTTTGGTGGAAGAAGAATGCTGAGCTGCATCCCAAGAACATCATACCTACTGTGAAGCATGGGGGTGGAAACCTCATGCTTTGGGGCTGTTTTTCTGCAAAGAGGACAGGACGACTGATCCCTGTGAAGGGAAGAATGAACAGGCCATGTATGGTGAGATTTTCTGCCAAAACTTCCTCCCATCAGTGAGAGCATTGGAGATGGAACGTGGCTGGGTCTTCCAGCCTGACAATGATCCCAAACACACTGCTCGGCCAACGAAGGAGTGGCTCCACAAAAAAGCATTTCAAGGTCCTGGAGAGGCCTAGCCAGTCTCCAGACCTCAACCCCATAGAAAGGTTGTGGAGGGAGTTGAAAGTCCCTGTTGCCCAGCAACAGCCCCAAAACATCACTGCTCTAGAGCAGATCTGATGGAGGAATAGGCCAAAATACCAACTACAATGGCCCTCATTTATCAAATGTATGTGCGCCTCAAAAATGGGTACACACTCATTTTCACACACAGATTGGCAATTATCAATCTGAAAGTGGGTGTCAAGTACGCGCAAATCCCACGCCAGGTCTGAGTTTGTGTACGCAAGTTTCATGTCGGTGGGCAGCACGGTGCAGTGAGGGAAATCCGCCTGCTGAGGAGAATTACTAGATCATATGAGCGCAAAACATTTACGGACAGAAAAGCCAATGTTCTTAGATTAACATTTAGATTGTTGAATTAGATATGACACAAAATATTGTTTCTGACATTTCACTATTCTTCTTCCGCCAATCAAGAAAATACATCACTATGACAGAGCAGCGCGAGCTGTCAGCTGATTTCTCTGTTTAAAAAATGTTTCCTTTATTGATTTACTTAAAAAAAGAGGCAAGATTGTTAAATGAGGGCCATTGTGAGCAAACCTGGTGAAGACTTGCAGAAAATGTTTGACCTATGTTACAAAGTATTGAGCTGAACTTTTGTTATTGACCAAATACTTATTTTCCACCATAATTTACTAATTTAATTCATTTATTCTTTAAAAGTCTTATGATGTGATTTCCTGGATTTTTTTTCTCATTTTGTCTCTCATGGTTGAAGCTTACCTCTGATGAAAATTACAGACCTCTCTCATCTTTCTAAGTAGGAGAACTAGCAAAATCAAAGGCTAAATACTTTTTTGCCCTGATGTATAAATGTTACATGTGTTACGTTGTTATTGTGTATCCAGTACCAAGCTATCCAGAAATTCCTCAGGTTCATGGATTTATACTTTCATTTAAAATATCTATGGGGTATTGTGAGTGGGGAGTAACAAATATTTGAAAATGTGAAAATGTGTCTGATTAACCCGAAAATGTCACAGAACAATACCTCCACAGATCCCCTAGGGGCTCCTGAAAAACTATGATATCGAGAACCCCAAATGACCTTTGTGACCAAGTGAAAAAGTTTTTAGATCTCTCTCAAATGTTGATAAAAACTGATTATTTTCAGTTCGTAGGTTCTGCAGCGTAAGTTGGCTGGTATAATTTCTATGTTAGGTAGCACAACCAATGTTATACAGATGAAATTTTTGATTTTGACTTAAAAATGATATGCATTTACTTGATAACAAAGGCTAATGCTGATGCAGTTCTCCAAGCAGATGCCTGTGGGTGGCATTTCAAAAGACCATCCACTTCCTGTTAGAGTGAAGTGTTCTGAAGACACCCAAGAGGAAGTTAGAGGAGGTAACTTTATGTTATTTACATAACCCCGGTTCTCTGAGTAATAAGAGTGAGATATCTCACTATGGGATGCACGCCCCTGCTGCAGCCCTCAGTAGCATTAAGCTCATTACGCCAATCCTGATTGGCTGGTGTCTGTCCGCCCCAGGTAGTCCTACCTACCTTAAATACTTCATGCGGACGGCACCACGTCATTCAAGATAAGCACCTCTTCTCACTTGCCCAAGCAAGAAGGGTTGTCTGGTGAGACATCTCACTCATATTACTCAGAGAACCGGGGTCATGTAAATAACCTTAAGTTCTCTTCCATAATATTTCGCTCGATGTCTCACTATGGGATATGGTTGCTCCAGTATTGCCAGACAAGCTTATCTAGCGTTGCTCTCAGGGAGAGCAGCTCCACAGGATCAATCTGCATGCTAGCATATGCAACTGACAGGAACATAATCCCCCTGATGGTTGATATATGCCACGGTCGTTGTATTGTCCATCCTCACCAGAACGTGATGACCCATGAAAGATGGAAGAAAGTGTTTCAGGGAGAGGAACACCGCTGAGCTCCAGAAAATGTATGTGAGAGCGCTGAAGATTCACACACCGGCGACCCCTCACACACCGGCCCTCGTGAGTCCTGCCCCAACCTGTCAGGCTGGTGTCCATAGTGACCACCTGCCTGGACAGGACTGAACCCATGGGCACCCCTTGGGTCAGAAAGGACAGGATCCGCCAGTGGCGCAGCACCCTGACACATTCTGGTGTGACCAAAGTAGGCCCCCCTGTTGTAGGCCTTCTCAGTCAGAGCTGACTGGAAACGGTCAGATTCGGACGGCCGGCTGGGGCTCTTGGAGGACAGTGCTGACAGACGTGGGTGGAGGTGTGTTGCAACGAGTGACTCGATCGGAGTCATACAGAGCAGACCCCGGCCCTCCATCGCTTCACAGTTGAGGGAAGAGGCCCCGGGAATCGGGCTCCTGCTGCTGTAAGGGCGGTCTCTCCATGAGCGCGCTATCTCATCCAGCAGCTCTGGGAAGACAAGGACAAGCTGCTTTGTCGCGCTTTTGGCCGAGGGCGATTTCTTCCCTTCGTAGCAGGATCTGGAGGTCTCAGCTACAACAGAGGGCCAAGGGATGGCCCGTCTGTGGACAGTTAAGCTAGCTAGCCCAGGATGCGAGATATGCTCCAAGTGAGAAGAGGTGTTTGAATGACGTGGTGCCGTCCTGCATGAAGTATTTAAGGTAGGTGGGACTA
Source organism: Halichoeres trimaculatus (assembly GCF_033239565.1). Lineage (NCBI taxonomy): Eukaryota > Metazoa > Chordata > Actinopteri > Labriformes > Labridae > Halichoeres > Halichoeres trimaculatus. The sequence continues at coordinate 2,495,574 of NW_027437191.1, read as the reverse complement.
CCTGGGGCAGACGGACATGTTTCACCAGCCAATCAGGGTTGGCGTAATGAGATTAATGCTTCTGAGGGCTGCAGCAGGGGCGTGCATCCCATAGTGAGACATCGAGCGGAATATTATGAAAGAGAACTAAAAGTGAGAGCGAACTAAACTCTAATGACATTACACTCTAAAAACAGTCACATCAACTACCAACAAGAAGAAGCTCTTCAGTTTCTATACATTAACACCAGACTGTAGGAGTTATTTCTCTGCTTTGACATGGGGCTGTATGAGCTACAGCAGTGTTTCCCAATCCTGGTCCTGGAGGACCCCTGCCCTGCATGTTTTAGATGTTACACCCACTCCAGCACACCTGATTCAAATGAATGGCTCGTTATCAGGCTCCAGCGGAGCTTGATGACGAGCTGATCATTTGAATCAGGTGTGTTGGAGTTGGGAACATTAAAAAACATGCAGGGCAGGGGGTCCCCAGGACCAGGATTGGGAAACACTGAGCTGCAGGGTAACTAGCTTCTGTATGCTGCTCTGCATCCCAGACCACCAATTACTGAAACAGGTAACTCATAAAACCCCTTTACAAAAAATGAGAACTCCCCCTTCAACTGAGCTGTTTAAAAACTGACCTCATACAAACGTCGCTGGAAAACAAAGAAGAAAAAGTATTTTATCACACATGTAGATTGAAAAGTACCAAGAATAAGAAGCAACAGATTACAGAAATACCTCTCCCGGCGAGTTTTCTCCAGCTTGTCTTTGAGCATCAGGATCTCTTTCTGCAGAGTCAGGTGCTGGCTCTCTGCATCCCTCAACTCCTTGCGCAGGGTTTTCATCTCAGAGTTATGCTGCCCTTCTCTGCGTGTCAGCTCCTCCTCGTACAGGAGAGTTTTCTTCTCCAGGTCTCCTCGCAGGCGTCCCACCTCCTGAGTCTGGTCTGCTGAGGCCGGGATGGTAGAGGGGCCGGCCTGCTTCAACTTGGAGGTAGGACAGAGGAAACACTGGTTCAAACTTTTAGCTGTTGGTAACTTTAGTGTTAAGAAGTCCTCTCACTTTTGAGGATGAGCAGGAACTCTTAAAACGGAGAAATTAGCACTCAGCTCACCTTTAACCCTTCCAGCTCCTCTTCCAGCTGTCGACTGTACTGTTCATTACGTTCTCTCAGCTTCCTCTCTTTCTGAGTCTCTGCTATCTGCTCCTCTGTCTGAGCCTCCATCTGATGACGGACACAAGTAGAAACATCTCTCAATGGCTTTATCCTTCATAACAGCAACATAGTTTACTCTAGTACTTTGTGAAATCTACAAAACTCTAAAAAGTAGCACCAGAAAAACAGAAATAAGGGGAAGGTTGAATTGTGCACAAACCACAGAAAGGAGATGGAGCAGGATGTGCTACCAACCACAGGGAGACTACTCTACCTCCTTTCTAGCTCTCTCTGCCTTTCGCACCTCGAGGCGGAGAGCCTCAACTTTCTGACTTAAGCTCTCCATCTCTTCCTCCTTGTCCCGCAGCTGGCGAGTAAGGCGTTGCTTCGCTGACCTGAAAAGTTAGTTACAGCAGGGTTTTAGTATAACAGGGAGTGATTTACAGAAAAAGAAATAAGAAAACATAATAATAAAAATGTAAAATAGAAAATTCATAGGGTTTGGAAATGTTTGAGAGCAGTGATCAAACCTGAGATCTGTGAGTCTCTCATTAAGCTCAGAGAACTCCTGCATGGCCAGCTTCCTCTGGCTGTGAGCTTCCTTCAGCTCTTTGGACTGAGACTTCAGCTTCTCATTGGCCTCCACCACATCCTGGTCACAAGGGAAAATACAGATTTTACTTTGGTAATAGAACACCGCCTCAATCTCAGCTTAGTTTTGAATGACTTTTATTTTATTGCACTTTGTTTTAACTATGGTTGTTTTTTTAAAGTGCTTAACAAATAAAGTTGGATTGGATTGGATTTTGGCATCAGGACCAAAGCTGCAGGTTTGGATATCGATATGATTGAGTTTATGATTACAACACTGAGACAGATGAAAGTTTTCAGTAAAAGAAGTCTCTCTGGTCCTTAAAGGCAGTGGTCCCCAACCTTGTTTGCGCCACGGATCGGTTTAATGTTAGACAATATTTCCACGGGCCACCACTTCTTCTGTCTCCTCACTGGTTCTTGTACCCTGCCTAAAGAAACTTTCCAAACATGTTTGTTTTTTGTCCATTTTTCTAGCTAGGGAGTTTGGCGTCAAGAATGAGTCATTTTTCAAATAAAAACATTGTTCAAAATCAGAAAATGAATCAAACTGAAAAAATGTAAGTTGAATGTTTTTTATGTACGGTACCAATTGACTCACAGACCAATATCAGTCCACGACCCAAGGGTTGGGGACCACTGCTTAAAGGTACAGTCTGAAGGATTTTCCAAAAGAATAAAATGTCAACTTTGACAGGAATAATCCTTCTCAGTCATCTCCTCTGAGCCTCTATACATTTGTGTCACTGGCTGCCTCAACCCCCTCCTCTGCCTTGATGTTCATGTTTTGGTTGTATCAGGATGTTTCTGGGCGGAGAGTAAGCAAATTACAGTGCGCCCAGTGTACAAGTGACTATCCCGAGTCTTTCTCAAGTAGGAAGAAAAACAACCAAAGTGAAACATTAAGCAAAACAGATAAAGCATTTTCCCAGGGGTGAAGCTTGAAGCTGGCTCGACTTTTACTCGCTTTCAGGAACTTGGAAAGCAGCATGGAACGCAGAGCGGTGTGAATTAGCTTCCTGCTAACCAGGTATGTGTCAAATACCCGTGATTAGCTTGTGCTAACATGCCAAGTCAGGTTGCACGGCTCTCGAGTCTCTCCCACGTAGAAAAGTGATGCTACAGGTGGTTGCTGGGCTAGTGAGTGTGTCCACGCAGTCACAGTCGGAGGCTGTGGGTGTGAGCTGCTGCTGGCACTGATCCAAGGAGGAGGGACCCAGTTTGAATGTTGAGTTTACTAACAAGTAACTAAAACTCCTGCAGACCCTACCTTTGGAATGATATTAACTCATTCAGCTTTAAAGAAATACACAGTCCATCATAGTAAAAGTTAAAATCATACAGAAGTCTTTTAAAGTATTGCGTTCCTCATCAATGAATGTAATATGATTGGTGGAATGAGACATATTCATGACATTCTAAAACAGAAGTCAGCCTCTAAATAAATATAAATAAAGGTAAAATGACTCTAAACAAGATCCCACATGGATGCTCTGATTGATCTGACTCTACCTTGTGGAGGTCATCCCTCTCCTGTGTCAGGCTCTTCATCTGTTTCTCCAGAGTCTTGACGTGTTTGGATGAGTCCTCCAGGTCCCTGCGTGCCAGTGATTCATCCTCCAGCTGCTTCTGTAGTTGGCCTGAGTCTGACACACACAATAAATAAGTTTAAACTCTTACTGCCATAAAATACTGGTTTAGTTAAAGACTTGAAATAAGTGGTGTCTTGATAAAAACCTTCATGCCAATAAAGCTTATTTTGAATTTGAATTGAAATACAGCAGCTGGATTCTTTGTGCATGAAAAAACCAAATCCTTACCAGCAATTTGCTTCTTGAGGATGTCGATTTCACTCTTCAGACTCCTGATCTCCACCTCTCTGTTGGTGCTGGGTAGGCCCTCGCCTGATGGGTGCTGCAGGGCCTGCACTGTTTGAGTGGACTCTGCAGCAGATCAGATCAGAAACATCAGGTCAATGAACTGCTCTGTTTCCAAACAGAACTCTCATGTGAGGGACAGACTCTCATCAGCTGAACCTTGTAATTTACGGCTCAGCTCCAGTTTCTCTTGCTCCAGGCGGCGGATCCTCCTCTCGTAAGCCTCGGTGGCCAGGCTGTCTTCCAGGCCGCGCTGCACTTCCAGGTCTACCTGGTCCTGACCTGTCATTCCCGGCTTCACTACCAACTGTCGCAGGCAACCCCTGTCAGACAGAGTGCTGTGGGGAAGGACAAGGGTAAACATCAAAAAATAAAGGCACAGCAACGCTCTGTTGTTTTTAAATTCTATTGTGTTGATTTTCTTAAATGTGTTTTAACTACTGCACAGTGACCTTGAGGGTTGAGAGGGGCCATTAAATAAAATATATTTATTGAAGAGGGCATGACAACAGTACCTGTCAAACCAGTGTCAGACAAAGTATGGGCAAAAATTAGTAGAATGGAAGAAGAAAAAGTCTCATAACAAAGTAACTTTAATGAAAGATACAACAGAGTAAAGAACAAGTCTTTTAGTTTCTCCTGTTTGAAAGGAAATGGAGTTAGACAGGGGAAAACAAAGAAAACCAGATGGTTGGGATTGAGATGAGATTTGAGACAACGGGACATTAAGTCGTGGAGAAGGAAGTAGGGCTGCACCGATAACAATTTTCTGGCCGAGCACTGATCACTGATCTTTAAAAAGCCTGACCTGCCGATACCGATCCGGGCAAATGCTGATTTTTTTTATTTTATTTTTATTTTTTTTCATAACTGACAGCATATACCTTCAATGTTCCAATCTTATGTTATTGAAAATCTTTGAACAATACTTGTGAAACAATAAAATCTTTATGTTTTAACTTTAACAACCAATATAGTGTGACAGCAAAAAGCAACAATGGCTGGCTGTCAGACCTTCCCGGAGATACATAAGACCAGTTTCATACGTAAAGATGGGCCGATCACATATCACATATCACCGATCACCGATCACTGATCACAGATTCCCCAAAATTAAGGAAATTGGCACGGATTGATTTGCCAGCCGATCAATCTGTGCATGTCTAGAAGGAAGAATTAAAGAGTGACACTGACACAGAGGAAGAGAGAGGGGGACACTGAGGGAGATAAAGTGGTGGAAAGAAGAAGTGGACTGGTCATTGTCACTGAGCCCTGAAGAGATAAGAAGGAAAGAGCAGTTGCTTTCTCACAGGCAGACTTCAGTGTGAAGTATTAAACATGACTTTATTAGGCAGGGAGCGTATTTAATGACCTGTGTTTATTAGATGGAGTGATAACAATGCTGAGCACGGAGGGGGTGAAGAGGAGGGGGAGTCAAGTTAATTTTATTTCCATATAGCCCCAGATCACAGCAGAAGTGATTTAGAGTTACCTCTCTCATAAATCAGGTCTATACCTTGTTTTTCTAATCTAACAGACTAAATGGCCTTATGTTATTTATCTAATTCACATGACATGTGTCATTTGTACATCGTTGCTTCACATTTCTCCTCGTGCTGTTTTGCGCATGCCGGTGTTCCGCCCCAATGCGTTCACAGACACACAAACGTGTGCATTTACACAGGGACACTCATTATGTATAGCGGGCAGAAAGCTGGCTAAACCACCACAAGAAACATTTCCAAGCGCCTTTACTGTGAGGGTACAACACTCGCTCTCCTGCGCTTCCCCCTGACAACATCACCACTTCCCCAAGGCTGGAAACTTAAGAGAAACACAATATTGAAGTACTTACCATTTACTTGTGTATGTGAAGCCCACAAAAGGCAGGTGGTGTCCAGAGAATGCAGTGTGAGAGGGAGGGGGCATGGTCTCCTAAACATGGTGACAACAAAGGGACATCATTAAGGAGGTTTTAAACACACAGTCAATGGAAAGCCAGGTTTGAATTCCACAGGTTCAGAAAGCAGATACAGGCTGGTGCTACACAGTGTGACCTCAGGCTGAACAGCCAGGTGGAATCATGGGATTCTGATTCTTTCTTGAGGAATCAACACAGCCTACACGTGGCCCTGATGACAGGCCAGTGTTTGTGGTGTGTGGATCCCTGAACAAGCTGCTCACCGAGTTCTTCAGGCAGTCGTCATCCACGTCAAAGTTGGACGTATCCGTGGGACTGCTGACCTCTGGGATATAGGGGGCTTCACAGGTGAGGACGTTTTCCCAATCAATGCCTGAAAACAACAGTTAATTAATAAGGTTTGTCTGCACCTAACTACAAAATATTTAAGGTCTAGTCTGACTTTCCCATAGGTGGCTTTTTATGTTATAGCTCAGTTGTTTCAACAACTGATCCCTAGAACATGATTTTGATCCATAATCTTGTGTTTTGCTGACTGTGCTCTGTAGGGATGGGTACCAAATTAGGTACTTCAATAGGTACCGACCAAATTTACTTAAAAGTACCAGGTACTGATTCACGTAAAATCAAAAGGTACCATGTTTAGGTACCTAAACACATCCTTGCGACTGTGAGGGAGTAGAAGAGTAGGTGATTTTCCATGCTGGACATAAACACAGCATTGCTAGGTTATATATTGAAGAATAAACTTGTTTAAATGAAAAATATTGAGATATTACTTTTATAATTAAACAAATGTATATTGTTTACCACATAAACACAAAAAAGTATCGAAAATTGGTATCGTTGAGTATCGATACCGATTGCCAGGTACCGAGCATTGGTCAAATATTGTTTTAAATGTGAAAGGTAACCATCTCTAGTGCTCTATCTATTTTTGTGCTTCCTGTCTGCAACTTTATGTTTTGCTGCTGCCTGTCTTGGTCAGGTCTCCCTTGAAAAAGAGGTTTTAGAACTCAATGGGACCAACCGGGTTAAATAAAAAAATAATAATAATTTATTTAACAAACAGAAGACACAAAAAAATACAAAATGCATTCAAAGAGTAAAACAGAGAGAAAATGAAGGATTAGAAAAACCCCCAAGTATCACCTCTAAAATCACAACACGTCTGTAAATCTGTGTAGTATCTAGAAAATCGTTTGGTATAAAAGAGACATATGTTTCTGTACCAGTGAAAAAAGGGTGGTGCTTGAAGTCCTCGATGCCATTCTGACCCAGCCTGTGCTCACGACTGCAGATGAGCCGGCGGATCAGATCCTTCGCATCCTCTGACACATCCGTTATCTGCTGTGGAAACTGAAATCGCTCCTGAGTAGAGGACGAAAAAAGTGTGAATTGGAGCCAAAAACTTCCTGGATGTAAAGATCAAACAAGATTGATCATATTAAGAGCACTTCTACAACATTTCAGGCTGTTTATTGTTACATCTCTGTTTACAAGGACAAAGGAAGAGGACTAGAATCAGCCTCAATATTTTTAAGCTCACCTTGTGGTTCATGATCTTCCCATAGGTCTCCACCAGGGACTCTGCATAAAATGGAGTCTCGCCGTACAGCATTTCATACATGCAGACTCCCAGGGACCACCAGTCACACTCAGGCCCATACTTGCCTTTTCCATCCTCCATAGCCTGAAGGATTTCTGGGGAGATGTAGTCTGGAGTCCCCACCGCTACAGAGGACTGGACCTAGCAGAGAGCACAGGGTAAATCAAGAACTGATCCATGAAAAAATAAAAATAAAAAACATCCCAGACAGAAGGTCAGACATTGAGGCTTGGCCCACTCTCCTGAAAACAGTGATCATAATGATGAACTAGAGTCTGAACTTTTGGACAAGGTGCGAGAAGAATACCAGAGCCCCAGCAAACAAGCAAAGAAAAGGCAGAATGAACCTTCAGGCCTCCATCACTGGTTGAATTCACTGGTCTACCTGAGTTTTAGCTCTAACTCTGTGTGTTAAGAAAGTCCACCAGATCCTGCCGAGCTTAAGTCCCAGCACGTGACTGTCAGGGTGAAGTTCCTCCAGTTCCACAGTGGAAAACGTGAGAAGCCATTGTTGTGATTCAGATAAAATGGCCCAGAACAAAAAACATTTTCTTGTGACTAAAAAGAAAAATTACGTAATAAAATCAGAATCAGAAACCTGTAGGAATCTGCTGACTACCTGCTTAACAGAAGATCTGCTTCTGGACCTAGTGTGTGTGTGTGTGTGTGTGTGTGTGTGTGTGTGTGTGTGTGTGTGTGTGTGTGTGTGTGTGTGTGTAAGGATCAAACAACACACTCCTTGTGATCAGAACCCCAATCTGGACAAATTCTTCTTGGAAAGTGTTCTAGGAAGTGTTAAATAAGCCCTTAGTTTATTTTTCAAAGGGTCATGTGACCAAATCACTGTGTTAACATTGGAGGAGCACCTCTTTGATAACCCATCTGACAGTTTCCTTTTTTCTAACTGTTTCCTTCATCTGCATGAAGAATTGTCTGGACCATTCAATGCAGGAACAGCCAAGCCGCTTGACTGGGGGAAGTGTCAGAAGCCTAGTGGTTAAAAAACTTACCGTCCCGTCCTCCATGAGTTTGAGACAGGAGCCAAAGTCTGCCAGGCGGATGTGGCCGTTAACATCTAACAGAATGTTGTCCGGCTTTATGTCCCTGAGACAAGAAGACAAAAAAAATATGGGGGGAATTTAGTGAGCAGTTTTTTAAAGAACACAGAGGAACATGAAAAGACAAGACATTCCTCATAAGTCTTCATCAGATTAAATTACAGAACCTGGGGACATTTAATGCTCCTCGTCTAAACTTGCTTTTACAGCTAGCAGGAAAAAAATACAGATCTATTTGTGAGTTGATTAAGTGTAATTGTGGGTGTGTGATTGAGCTGTACAGTAAAAATATATGTGAGCATGTGTGTTTGACAGCATGTGTATGAGCATGTAGTGGAAGTGTGTGTCTTAGGATACTGCTTTTAAAATCCCCAAACATGCACTTTGTTTGAGGAGTTATGCAACACACAAACACACACCCACTTAGAAAAAAAGAGACCAGGTGTCCTCAGCAGACACACACTCCCCAGTTCACTTCTCCAACAATGTTTGTGTTTTTGGACTTACAGGGACCGGGGAGGGCTGTTTAACGACGCATTCTTTCACAGATGTGTAAACAGCAGCCACCAAAGAATTCCTCATGAGTTCAAACTGCATCTGTTCAGCATTAAATTTGCTGATGCTGTGTTTATAATAGTGATACAGACAGAGGCAGGATTCCTGTAAATATGATCCATGCTTTTAGAGGTTTTCTGACGGGCGACCACACCAGCTGGACGGTCTCAATTTTCACGTCTCTAACTTTGGAGCTGCTGCTTGCGTTACTTTCAGCATGTGTGGCAGCAGATTGTGTTGATGAAAAGTCTGTCTGAGCTCTTCAGATTTCATATCCTTTCCATTCTAGACAGAGAAATCATCAAAGCATTCATACCTGTTGTAGGTAAGATAACCCTCTAGGATTGGTATCAGTATGCATCCCATAAGTTAAGACACTGATTCTGATTCTGATTCTGATTAATACAAAACTTAGCCTGGCTGGCTCAGCACCAGAGCTATAGAGTTAGTAAGAGTTACGACACTCCCATGAGACGCTGTTGTACGCATTCTTTCTGTCTACTTTCGGGTTGTTGAGCCTCGAATAGTTCCAAACAGAGCTATAGACATAGTAAGTTACTAGTTACTATCTCTGTTGCTCTGGCTGGTGAATTTCCACGAAGTAGCCAGGCTAAAAACAGTAGAGGTGACCAGTATTGTATCTACATCCAATGTAGTGGCCAGATATTCACAGACCACACACCTCCATAGTGATGAACGTATTTACTGACCTGTCTACGCTTACAGATCAGTTTAGGCAGCTGCAGATTTATTTTACATATTTCAACTGGTGTAAAGTGTCTTTGAGTTCCTGAAAAGCGCTATACAAATAAAATTTATTATTATTATTATTATTATTATTATTATATATGTAGATCTGACTACATACACACAGTTTATTTTACACACTAACCAATTTTTTTTTTTAAATAGACACCGTTTATTTTACACACACAGATTTCATTTTCACATTTAAGCATGTAGTTACACACAGACAGATTTCCTTTACAAATTTGTGGATCTGGTAACGCGCACAGATCGAAATACCCATTTGTAAATAGTTTTGCCACAATACTGGCCCCATACACGTGCTTCTCTACAATTAACCCGGACTAAGTTGATTTTGGACTGCCTTTTTTAGGCATGTAATGTATTTTTTTTTGTGTGTTTAGTTTACACGTGACTTTGACTTTTAGTGTTTTGGCCATCTACAGCTTCCACAGTGTAGATGGAGAAACTCTGTGCAGAGAAGCAGCAACAAGAAACAAGAAGCAGCTCCTGAATATTTGCAGTTTAAATATTTTTTTCTGGTTTTTAAGAGCCAGGAAAACTTCTTCCAATCAGGCAGTGCTGTGGGTGGGTCAACACTGGAGACAGAGTTCTGACTGCAGACACAGACAAAGAAGCGCAGCTGCATCAGCGACAAAATAACTGTTTAAAAATGGCTTCTAATCAGCCATCGGGTAAAAAAAAAAAAGACACATGCCAATATGGCTCAAAATGCTGTTTATCAGTCAGTCTCTACCTATGAGTAATTTTACATGCTGAGATGTTTTAGTTCACAAAGGGGAAAAGAAGGAAACCTTCTCATCTGAAGGGGAATGAGGTGCAGGAGATCTCCAGGTCTGGACCACAGGTGGTCACTGATAGGTGGTCTGTGTAGACCTCCCGCTGTCTTACAATGCTAATGGGAAGCTCTGGATGGGATTCTGGTCCAGTGAGCCACTTTCAGCTTGGACTATTTTGCTTCTGTTTCATGTTTGAATGTCAGTTTCAGAACCAGGATCCCGACCTTAATATATCAATCAGCCTTTATTTTTATGGCACCAAATACTGACAAACCTTATCTCAAGACACTTTCCAAAAACATTAACAGGTCTGGACCCGTTAATGTTAATAAAATTTCATAACATTTTATAATTTTACATATTATATTATATTGTATTATATTTATATTATTTTATTTATATTATATCTATAAGGAGTCTGATCTCATCTTAACCCACCATGAGTAACAGGACTTTGAAGCATTTAGCAAGTTACAATGGCAAGGGAAAACCTGATGCTGAATCAAGCATAGCATTAGTTCAGGCAGGCAAGGACATCCAGCTCTAACAGCAGAGCTGTCATCATCAGTGCAGATCAGCTGATGGCTTGGCTGACTCCCTTTGGAAAATTGCATTCAGAGCAGTCTATTTAAACAGCTCTAGCCTAGTCTTCTTCCTGCTTCCTCTGCTGGCATTTTGCAACCCACCTCCACCCCAGCTCCTTCTGTCAATGTATTCATGTTCATTGCTCTGCTCTGTCTGGGTTTTTAGTGTTACTGCAGCGCTCCCTGCTTATGCCGTTCACAATGGCTCGTAATGGGCAGGAAGGTGTGCTCTCCCTGCCTCAGGCTTTCCACGCAAAGAGCATGGAAGAGCAGGGAGTCCCAGAACAGAATCATACCGTTAATTGAAACTGTGCCAGTTAATAAAGATTATTTTGACAAAGTGGTCCTGACTGAAATGTTGTTAATTGGACGTTACACAGGTCATTTACTGAATGACTGAAAAAAGTGCTGAGTGGAGTGAAACAAAGATGTCATTTCATCCCAGCAGAGTGGCTAAATATAGCCTCTGCCCTTGTCTGACCATTCCCCTGATTTCTCCTGAGAGCAGCCTCTGTCTGGCCCCTATCTGAGGCCCTCTCTGAGCCACTACACGGCTCAGTGCACACAGCGTTAAGGGCACATAGAGATGTTTAGAGTGGTGTCAAAGCATATATACACACGTCACCTAGGAACACTAAAACACCACCAGGTGAGGGCTAACACTTGACTGGAGTCAGCTTAAACACACACGCACAAAGGCTGGTGTAACACAGAGCTGGTTCTACATCTGGACAGAAGAGTTAGCACGTCTCTGCTCAAAATGATCTGCACAGTTTGGAATAATAGCACCCAACTCCAGACTCTGTTCTTGTAGCTTACGGAGATGATTTAATTTAACTTTAAAACAGGAACGGTGGATGGAATAAAACAATAATCTATTTAAGCCACCCCCTGAAATAACACAGCTCCCCACACTTGTTCACTCAGTTTCTCCAACTTTGGTGGCACCATTACATCATAGCAGGCTTTGTTTTCAGAGGCAGTGTCAGACACAGAAAGCAGGAGAGGGTTCTGTGTCTGTGTCTCAAGCTTTCTGACAAATAGATAACAGGGCTTCAGGAAGAAACACAGACTGCATATTAAAATGACCACAGTAACAGTAAAGCCAAAGACTGAGAGCGCTCCCTGCTGACTGGCTCCAGTGTCGGTCATGAACCCTGGTTTTGGTCAAACTGGACAATTAAACTCGAGGCAAACTCGTTTTTTTCTCAAACAGCAAAGTTAGTGTGGACGAGTCAAATGTTTGATTTTAAAAAGACCACTGAGCAACTGCTCCGGTGCTAAATGCATAGAGAAAATGTAACAACCACTGAAGGCCAAGCCATGGCTCCTGCATGAAAAGTTGCTGTTCATCGAGAATCCGTCTGAGTCTGGCTTCAGAAAGACCAGAAACCAGGTACACACTATAGCCGTGTTCCAACCAAGCAGACCGGTTTCGGTTCGTGTCTGTACGGCGCGCATTTTGTGGCATTTCCACAGACTTATCCCGGGACAGATCCCCAAATAACCGTGAAGAGCCATCCCACAGGATAAATGAGTTGTCTGTAGCTGTATATGCTGGCCTGTAACAGCTCCAGAATCTGTGCTGTAGTAGAATGAACCCAGTTAGGCTGAAGTCATGAGACGAGTCTTTAGCCTCCTTGCAGGGTGCCGACCTGTTTGTCAGGTCAGCCATGCTGATATGGACAAAACTTGTACATCCAGAAAGATAATTGTAAAAGAAAAATTCACCCCTGTTCAATGTGAGCTCATAGAAAAATTAGGTACCAGGCTGTAAATGTGTTTATTAATGCTGTAAAAATCTGCTTTTTGTCTTAGTGTGTATAGGAGCTTTTTGCTCTTTTGCATGGACTTGGTTTCTCCTTGGTTAGACGCCTGCTTTCACCTGTAGACAGAGGGGCTTCCGTGCACGCCTTGGCAGCACTAGCGCAATATGTGAGCACTCACTGAGGTGGGCTTTTGGCTTCACATCCCACAGTGGGCAGAAAGAAAGGCATGTTGTCCTCTCTTTATACAGTTATGGGGGATGAACACTTCTCATGGAGTTTCCCCAGTCTCTCCTGCACACAAACACAGGACACTATGCCATTTGCAAGTGTTGGAATACACAGTGAACTGGCTTTGCAGAGGCCTTTGATGTGTCTGTCTTCATCTACAGAGCTCATCAAAGCCAGATCCAGAGCCCTGTCAGTTTGTAGTGGTGTTATAAACCCTGTGTCATGAGGCTGCTGAATGGGGTGGGCTAGCTATATCTCTGCTTCAGACACACGACTAAATCACCCACCTATAAAAAACAGAGATAAAAGTGAAACACACACATATGCCACTTATGTAGACGTATAAAAATCAGGCTCCAAATCATAAACGTGTGTATAAAGTGACACTTAAAGAGTCACTGCTTGCATCATGGATCACTAAAAGCCTTTTAAGGATCTTGACACAGATGAGTTCCAGATTGAAGAACAATTTTAAAGTGGATACTGTATATATATATTTACGGCATTCTAGATGGAAACCACACCATACATGAACACACATATTCAGCAATGCTGAGTGAAATGAACTTGGCAGGCACAAACATACAGACACTGAATGGTCAATCCATCAAAGACTGATTCAAACTCAGAGACAGAGTGAGAATATTTCTGAAGCACATGTAGTATGGTTGATATAAGACACTCTGATTTTTGTGCTGCTCTGATTTTACCAACTCTAAACTTACTAACAAAGACTCAAGTGAAAGGACATGACCCTGATGAAAGGACAGGTTGCTGGAAAAAAAAAATACTTTTGGCTTGCCCTGGTATAATGTCATAAACAGAACTCCTGGAACATTTTTAACCTTAGGAGAGCTGTTATTCCTGTTCCACTGAACTTTACCTTATGGAGATTAAGACCACTGGCAGAGCTGCCCAAATGATGATGGGCACGTGGTGGAAGAAAAATGTCTACAAACGTAGAAACTCTACTGATACAGGTGGCAGCAGTGAGCCAAGCCCCTGAGCTACACATGGACAAATGACAGTGAAAAAAAAATCATTAGACTGACAATCATTTTTTGTCAGTGGTGGTAGTAGGGGGTCGGGGGCTCAATTACCTCCTAAGTCCCTACTTGTAATACATTTTTGGGGCTTACCATTGTCGTCTATTTCATTTAGCCAAGCCCATCTCCACAAATTTTTTGCTGATTTGGCAATTACTGACACGTCGGTGCCCTCCTCTAACAGCTGGGCGTCCACGTTTGCAAAACCGGAAAGCGCATTGACGCAGACTAATGATGCAAACCGAAGTGGCTTAGCGTAGGTTTAGGCTCTGTAAAATAGGGCCTTACAGTTTATTTAATCTCAGCCTCTCTTCAATACTGCTGCCGATTATTGCTTAACTGCTCCAATCTGCTGGTCCAGGGGTCGGCAAACTTTTGTATGGAAAGAGCCATTTCGCCCTCTATTTCACCGTGGAGAAGTCATGTGGAGCCGCAGGTGCAGCGGTGATGCGAGTAAACTTCTGGGGGGCGGGGGTGGGGGGAGTGAGCAAACATCAGAGAAGGGGTATTTACGCGCCTGCCGATCGTCACAGTGGGCTTCACGCGCCGCTACGCTGCAAAGAACTGGCACCCGCAGGCTCATACCGTAAGCACGGATGATAAAAAATGATGACAACGTGGCGCTCCCTTCACTACATCACTGGCATGGAGCGACGCCGAGCGAAGAGCCTCATCCGGCTACGGAACCGCAGGGGGCTGCAGGAAGCTGCAACAAGTAGCCGCATGCAGCTCCGGAGTTAAGACAGTAAATGAGGCCACTCTTTGCTCTCCATTAAAGTCCGATAATATCACAAACAGTGACAGAAGTACCGGGAGTCACATACACACCAAGCCAAAAAAAGCAGTTTTCAAAGCAGAAATTAACCTATTTACAGCCTGGTTCAAAAAGACGTCTCTTGTCTGAGTCGCATATTTCACTGCACCCACTATGGGGTTTTATTTGTGCCATCAGAAACTGAATATTGAATTAAAATATTGAATTTGAAAAGCATAATGTGTACTGAAAATTAATGTTTTGAAAATGAATTTATTTTTTTAATTGAATTAATTTTTTTAATTGGATTTGAATTTGTATTTTGCCTATGAAAATTCAACTCTTCTTATACTTTAATTCAACTTTTTTTTTAAACTTAAAATTCAAAAACACGGAATTCAATTTCAATTCACAAAAAGTAGATTTAGTTTTAAAATTCAATTTCAATTCTAGGTGGCACGACCGTTACGTCATCTTGTACCCGTAGGGAGACTAATCGAGCACAGATTCACATACACAGTTATCAAGCTCCTGTAATAATCAGTTCATAAAAAACTTCTGACAAATGATTGTAACACTAAATCCGCCGCAATCATAGTATTGTTCAACTTATATTTGTAGAAATGCTACCACAGTGCTATCTACATCCCTCGTGGTATTTGTAAACTACACGCAGGGCGTGCTAACAACAGCTAACACAACAGCCATGGTATGTCGGCACAGTGAGTGGACGTGAAGAGGGTGTCCGTGAATGTGCTCGATTAGTCTCCCCGATGGACACAAGATGACATAATGGTCGTGCCACTCTGAAGTGAAATTGAATTTTAAAACTGAATCTGCCTTTTGTGAATTGAAATTGAAATCTGACTCCCCCCCCCCCTCCCGGAAGTCGAGTTAAATTTATTTTTCCATACAGCACCACATCACAGCAGAAGTACTTTTTGAGTCCTCTCTCTTATTAATCAGGCATAAACCTTGTATTTTAATCTAACAGACTAACGACCTTATGTCATTTTTTAATTTTCATGACGTGTCATTTGTCCATCGCTGGGTTCACATTTCATCTCACACAGCGAAGCTCACCACGGCTGTAAACCCAGGGGAAACACTGGTGCCCGCACAGGTGCTTCAATTGCTGTGAGGCCTTAATCTGCTCCAGAGACTTCTGGTCTGCCAAAGAGAGGACAGCATGAGTTGACCCTTGCTTGTCCATGTGTATGGAATGCGTGTATGCGGCAGACAAACAGGTCAGCGGGGGGACGTGAAGAAGGTGATGGTGCAGCTACTGACAAACCAACGCGGCCCACTCCCTTCTCTTCCTCAAAAAACTGAAATCTTATCAAGTGTTTTGTCTTATTTATACAGAAAAACATCTTGTTTCAAGTTATTTGAAGACAAAAATGAGCTCTAAATTGCTTAAAACAAGTAAAAAAAAATCAAATGTGATGAGAGAAAAGTTACTTGTATAAAGAAATTTGTCTAATTTCAAGAAACTTGACAAGCAAATTTTTCTCAGCTTATCGGCAGGTTTTTAAATTTGTTCCGAGCAACTCAGACCTTATTTTTGTCTTTAAATAACTTCAAATCAGACATTTTTCTGGACTGTTCAGGTAAATGTGACTCATAAAGTATAATAAGACAATTTTTACTCAAAACAAGACCACACCATTTGTAAGCTGACAGTGTTTTTGCAGTGTATCACCTTCATTAGTAGACTGTCACTACGTAACCCTCCTCCTTTCTCAAGGAGCTGGTACTGCAGGAGGGTGCTCTTCTTGATCCTTAAATATAGATAAATGTATATTTGTTTATCTTTAATCATACATTTATATGTATACAAATACAGACCTCCTGTGTAAAGGAATGTGCAACATCTTGGATGTTAAAGTTACCCCTACAACAGTCTCTCGCTCTTCTTGTCTCATCAGCGTGTCAATCACTGATGGAAAGAAGCTGTATGAACCCCCTCCCCCACTGATACCTTAAAGCACCAAAGCTGACTCACATTAACCCTTCACATACGGACAAACCTAGAGAGTGGGTGGTGCTAAGCCGCTGCTATGCTACACTTGCTCGCATTGTTAATTGGGCTACTGTGTCACAGGGCTCCTGGTCTTAAGGAACAACGCAGAGACCAGAATGGAGGGAGGTAATCTCTCCTAAGACCACAGCATCCATCTGTGAGAGCCATCTGGACACCAATACACACACACACACACACACACACACACACACACACACACACACACACACACACACACACACACACACACACACACACACAGAGTGGCCTGCAGCAACTCCTCAGACTGGACAGACAGCGCACGGCTCTAGTCAAGTGTTTGTTGACTAATCATCCAGAGAGCGACTGGCTGGTTGACTTCCAGCATCACTTATTCACACTTACACACATACACCTTCTTCTTACATGGGTTCATTGTTTTATTTTGATTTTGATCAAATCTTCAATCCACAAAGCTTTAAATGTTAACAGTAAGACAAAGCTTCTTAATGGATGTCAGCAGAGTCTGTGTGTTTTTGTGTTTGTGGGAAAGAAAAAGAGTTTGTTCACTTTCACATCACCGGGCTGTGAAGAGACACGTGGCCCTAATCAATAACAACAAACAAAGGCTGCACTCAATTGGAAAAACACACGAGCACACAGGCACACTCATGCAGAGTGATGCAGTAAAGAGATCTCAGGTCATACAGAGGGTTTCTGTCTACCAGCTACATAACATCCCACTTCAAGACACTGAGTGTTTTTTTAATCTTTCCTCTCAATGATCACATCTTACTTTCACATACACGCACACACATGCACACACACACACACACACACACACACACACACACACACACACACACACACACACACACACACACACACACACACACACACACACACACACACACAGCTGCCCCTCTAAACCAACCCCCACCTCCACTCCCAGTCCCCCTGCATCGCCCCAACCTCTGACACTTAACCCTGCACACATCCACTGTGGCAGACAGATGTGGTGCTAGGCAGCACAAAGCCATGCTGAGATGGCCCATTGAAACATTATTCAGGACCCTCTGGGAGACCGAGCAGATCACTGACCACTGAATAAATGAACACACACACACACACACACACTAAGACTCAGACTTCCTTTGCGTCTGACTCCAGCACACGCTGCCTCTCAGGGGACTCAGCTGAGGGGGACAGAAGGATGACCTCAAGGTTCTGGGCTCGTCATTTCTTTCACATGAGCTCTTTTCAACTTCATCAGTGTCAACAGGATGGCTGATATTAATGTTTAAGGAGCCAGTATTGTGGCAAGGTCAATGACCTCCCCACACAGCAAAATGCTAACATTAGGGAAGCTTTAACGCCTTGGTTTCTCTGAAGGCTAAAAATGCTAATGGTCTGATAATTTTTAATTCAGTTTTATAATTTTCTGATTTTCTGATTTTCTATGCCATGAGAAGATTCCGACTCATCATTGTCTGTTTTTCTCACTCTGCTTCTACAAAACAGACTGTTTTTCACACATGAATCTAGTTTACCCTATTTAGGGGTACAGTAGGAATACCAGCCAAAAAAAAAACAAAAAACTGAAAAAAATCTAGATGAGGCATGAGAATAACACTGTGGAACCCTGTCTGAGATCATTCTGGAGTTAACATCTAAAAAACAGGAAGCATCCTGGTGGAAAGCTAAAATGGATGAAATAAACTGTAAATACTCTAAATCCTCCACCAACTCAAGTATGCAAACATGTTCTGTCTCTATTCAGACTTATTTTTGTCACTGAATCACTTACTGTTTGTTATTAAGTTGTTAAGCTACCAAAAGTTTCCCACAAGTTATCATACAGGAAGCTAAGAAGCATTTTAAATGCTTACATTAGTCAGGCAGGGTTTCCGCTGAATGCAAATGATGACAAATGATCGTGGCACACCGCCACGCTTAAATTAAAGCTGCCATGCCTTCAGAACTATAATTTATTTTTGCCCCAGATGTTTCAAATGTGACTTTACAGGGCTCTTGTACATACGACCAAAATTTCATGACTAAAAGTCAGACTCATGGTAGGATCATATCGTGGTCAGAACTATTAAGAGACAGTGCGGGTTTTTGCAGTTTACAATTCTCAGCTCTCAGCATCACAAACAGCAGACTCACACATAAGACACAGTCACTAGAGAAAATCAATTCTGTACTTACTTTGATCATAAACCAGTGTTTACTAATACATTTTATCATCTTTAGTTGAGTTCAGTTTAGTTTAGTTTATTTTGGTCACTTTTAACATAAAAACTCAAATACACAATGGAGTGAAAATGAACAAATGTTGAAATAATGCTATTTCTGAATTAACACCAAACAGTAAAAAGCAAAAAAACAAAAACAAAAAAAACAACAACATAACTAATAAAACAGGACCAAAAAGGTTTAGGCTGAATCCTTTGCTTATTTGGCCTACCCTTTTCAAACTCATCTTCTGCTCAGCTTACTAATGACTTATGTAGAACGATAAGGTAAACATAACTTAGTTATGTGAGTATGAGTATCTAGTTAACCTAGATACTCATTCATCATAAACAGACCCTGTGTCTATCCAAAATCTCATACTCATCATCAAGCTCTGCTCGAGCCTGATAGCGAGCTGATCATTTGAATCAGGTGTGCTGGAGTGAGGTAACATCTAAAACATGCAGAGCAGGGGGTCCCCAGGACCAGGATTGAGAAACACTGGGCTATGCTAATGCTAGTTGAGCTAACAGCTATCTCAAATGCCAAAGCTCATTGGGCTAACAGTTACCAGGGCCCTAGCATTACCCGGTGAACCAGGTAAATATAATAACAAGCGAGTTAGACCTTGTACAGTGAATACATGACCAGAAGCACCACTCAGACATTTAATTTGTGGATGTATTTTGACTGCCGCAGTGCTCAGCGTAGCTCTCTCGGTAGCTTCAGTCAGCTGCACCGACCCCCATTAATAAACTCTACACCGCTGATCATGTTATTAGCTGTGTTTAATATACTACTGAAAAGGCTTTGAAAATTTGCTGGCAAATAGTGGCGGTGTTTGGCGGAAACGCGCTGGAAGCCGGTCACAATTAGACCTAGAAGAAGAAGAGGTCAACATCATGTCATCATTCCCGGTAAGTACGGCGCTCGGCAGTATGCGATTTGGGACAGCACTACACCCTCAAAATTTGCGCACTAAGCCAGTGAGTATGTAGTATGCTTAGTACACTCAATTTGAAAATTTTGAGTACACAGTATGCGATTTGGGACACACTAATAGTGTTAAATAAACCACATAGAAGAAATTAGAGACAAAGAGGAGAGGTAAAGAAACCACTGCAATCAGCACAGCCACAACCTGATCAATGAAAGGAGGGTTTCTTCTGTTTTTTGGATGATAATGTAATTACAGTGTCAATGTGTTATAAAGACAAGTTTCTTATCCA
The DNA here is from genome assembly GCF_033239565.1 of Halichoeres trimaculatus. Taxonomy (NCBI): domain Eukaryota; kingdom Metazoa; phylum Chordata; class Actinopteri; order Labriformes; family Labridae; genus Halichoeres; species Halichoeres trimaculatus. The sequence goes on along the minus strand of NW_027437191.1, from coordinate 2,475,425 downwards.
AGCAGCTGATTTTTATTGAGAAAACACACGGGCCTGCCAGCAGGACACACCTCCCTTTCTCCACGACACACTCTGCAGTGTGGTGTCAGTGAGAAACACAGGCCATAGGAGGAGTGAGGGGTTGGTCCATGAGGGGCTTGATGGCACCAAATCCCCGCCCACACACCTACCATACCGCCATCATTACTATCTCAAAGCATCAGGGACCTAAAGAGAAGCAGTCCAGTCCCCTCCTTCGTGTCCCTTCTTCCTCCTCCATCCACTTCTGTCTCCGCTGCCAACCCCCACCATTGGCCCCCAGATAACACCATGTAATTAGTGGCTTCCCGCTCACTTCTCCTTCTCCATTTATATCTACATCTCCCTCTGACTCCGGCTGCTCTCTTTCCCTCTGACTTCCCAGTGGATTTCCCATGAACAGCAGACACACCCAGATCATCATTACCCCACCAAGCAGCCCACGAGGATCCTACCCACTCCTTGTTTCCTATTCATCTCTCATCCTTCCTTTAGCAAGCATCAAAGTAATTATGTTAACATGCCAATGTAACCACTTCCTGTCTAGAAGGGCTTAACTTCCTGTTCAGAGGGGCATCCCCTATTGGCTCAAGGGTTAATTTAGGATCCATATCACTGAAGAAACCCGTTTCGTGAAACATGGGAACTGTTTTCTTCAGTCTGCCTTTTATCTGCTTTAAGTATGTTCATTTTGAAATTCAAGAAGACAAACTGTAACTTTAAAAATGGCCAGGGGGATTTTTGTATCAGAATGAAATGGAAACTTGGTGGTGGGGGAGAGGTTAACCCCTTTATGATAAGATAACTTGATACTTCTGAGGTATTTCTTTAGATATACGTGTATTTTAACTACCAAAGAGCCTTTTTCTGTCTTTTCACTGTTTTATGGATGTTCTGTAGTTATTAATCAGTCAGTGGGGTCTGTTTGTTCTGTGAGTATTTTTTCTTAATCTCTTCTGTACACCTCTTTTGTTTGAGTCTTTGTCGTTCATTTGTCCCTGTATTTTATGCAAGTTTTCTATGTACCAGCAGCCCACTAAAGGAAAAATAAAGTCATTCAAATTAAATTCTTAATATCAAGTCCTCTAAACCAACTAAAGAAAGATCGTTTTGTCAGCGTACGCAGTGTGACTAAAGTGTAAGGTTGTGAAAACGTCTTGACACAGAGAACAGAGATGAAAAGGCCTCGTGCTCTGTGTGGTTCTGTTCGAGCTTCTATTACTCAGACTGAAGAATGTGCACAGCATTAACATGATCAAATGTGGTATTGGTGGTTTTACTGCAGTTCAGGATCCAAGCTCATCTTGAGACAGTTCAATCATTTCTTAATGCACCAGAATCCTCCCTCTCACACAAACAAACTAAACCCTTCAAATTCAAGAGTGAAATCAAAACTGAACACATCAAAATGTTCTCTGTGATATGTCATCTCACATACACACACACACACACACACCAACACACACCAACACACACTCAATGTTTATTTATTTTTTCAGCTCTTCACAGCTGGTGAATTGCCCACAAAGCAGGAAAAATGTGAGTGTGCTGCACATTTGTAATGAGGAGCTCTTGCTCGGGGTGTTCCTCTCAGTAATAACTAACACCTTCTGCCTGCTCCTCACCTGTGGACGTAGTGAAGCTGGTGAACGGAGTCAATGGCCAGCACCATCTCAGCCAGGTAGAACTTGGCCATCTCCTCTGGCAAACGGTCCTCAAACTTACTGAGCAGAGTCAGCAGATCCCCACCCACATAGTAGTCCATGACCAGGTACTGAAGAGGTAAAGAGGCAGAGAGAGAAAAGAGGGCGGAGGAATCAGCTCACAAAAACTTTCAGTTAAAAAAAAGATGATTCATGAAGAAAACAATAAAATCAACGTCATGCCCACTCAGTCACCCCCCCCTTACACTCATCTCCTTTCTCCCTGTATCATTCCCTCTGAGGGGCGCCAAGGCAGGGAGTGCTCAAACGCCTTTTGACTTTTGAGGGTTTTCCTAAAAATAGATGTCTGGTAGAGCAGCAGTGTATATTTTTGAAGCTTGGGGAATGTCCAGGGTAAAGCATTTCTTGTGAGAATGTGGGAAATGGAATGACAAGCAGTCCTGGCATTTGAACTCCGGGTCACACGGAGAGGACAGACTGTCAGGGTGGAGAGAGAACTGTTGCCTCCAGCAGCCAATGAAAGTGAAGGAGAGTAATGCCAGCAACCAACCAGCGAGCCCCAAAGTCGTTCTCTGGGTTTTTTACATAAATGATATCTGGTGGTGTTAACTGCTGTTGCCCAGTTTCCTACAACTCTAAGTTGTGTTGTGCTTTGTGGTGGGAGTAAATGTACTGTTCAGCGTCTGGAAGGTCACCAGCCGTCATACAGAGCCTGTGCTGTTAGCTACAAATGAACTGACCGGCCAAACAGGGAGAATGGCAGGTGGATCCACACAGCAGAGGGCTGTGGCTGTTTCTGAGGAAAGTACCAAAGTTTGAATGTACTGAAGGGTACTGAGCTGGGGTGGGGCAAGACTCCCAAAGGGATCAGATAAGAAAAGGTTAAAAGTTACCATGAAATGGTTTGTATTAAAAAAAAAAGAGAGAGAAATTTCTGGAAATACACAGAAAGCCATCATGGTAAAATCAACACACAACACAAACACACAGGTATATGAAGACATAGAGAAAAGAGGCTGTTACCAGGTTGTTGTCATCCTGGAATGCGTAGTGCAGGGTGGTGATCCACTGGCAGTCCCCATTTACCAACACGTCCCGCTCTTCCCGGAAACACGCCGTCTATGGAAAGAGGGTCAAACCTAAGTCAAGTGTTCTGCCACAGAAACACATTTCTGTTCAGATTCCTGGCTTAGGGAACGAGGAAGAGATCTCTGGCATTATTATTGTACACCTTATTTTATCTCACTATCTTAAACTTTAGCCGCGTTTCCACCAAGCAGACCGGTTCGGTTTGTCTCGGTACGGCGCGCATTTTGTGGCGTTTCCACTGACTTATCCCGGGACTGATCCCCAAATAACTGAGACGAGCCGTCCCACTTTTTGGGGAGATTTTGTATGGGTGCCAGATTGTTGTGGAGCTACAACACTGCAGACTGTTGATTGGTCAAAAGAATCATCACTTACCCCGCAACAGCAGCTGTATTTCTCCTGGCGGTACACAGATTTCTCTGAAACAAAGCTTGATTGCACTTTGTATCAAAAAGCTACATGCCAATCACAAAGAGGAAGAAATGCTGCATGTCTTCCATATATGCTCTTTGTTACCGTGATGCGTTTTTCTCCTTCATTGGATTTATTAGCAGGGTAAACTGTGTAGCGCTGCTGCGGCGTCACACTATTGTTTAACAGCTGCAGGTATTGGCATCCGGCTGACACGCCGCCTACCACGAGAGTAGGGCTGAACAATTTTTTAAATTAATATAATAGAATTTTTGGAGACCAATATTGCGATTGCAATTTAGCTTGTTTTTTTTTTTGTTTTTTTTTTTTTTGGGGGGGGGGGGGGGGGGGGGGGGGGTTAATCTTCTGCATTGTTCACTTAACACAAGTTTTAAGTCATTTTACAGTATGACTAACACGACAAAAGATACTGTCAACATTTTTGCAAGTCTTTTTTGCATTTCTTAATTGAAAAAGAAAAAGGAACACTGTGAAATTTTACTGACCTCCAGTTGTCAGTAAGAGTAACAAACCATACAGATTAAAGTAAACAAAGGGTATGGCTCTGCGATCTACTGGGTGGGTCTTTGTAGCTCACAGGGTTTTTTTGCCAGAAAAAAAAAGCATTTTGACTTTAGCTGGTTTTAAGGGAGAGCAAGTACAAGATACTATTTTCCCTCCAGGTCTTTGTACACAGAACTTTTTTTTCTAAGTGCAGCCTTTGCGATTCGAAAATTGCATTCTATTACATTGCGATGTCGGTTTTAAATTGATTGATTGTTCAGCCCTACACGAGAGGGCACAGTTTTGCTGTGGAAAAGCAAACAGGACCAGGCTTAACTGTACCAAACCGTGCCAAACCGTACTGAACCAAACCGGACTGCTTGGTGTTTTGTTATATACAAATAGCGATGGATACCTTTCACACTTATTCATTAATATGGTACCAATACCCGGTAGCTGACAATCAGTATTAGCACTCAATGGTACTGACTTTCAGTGCTTTTGTGTGTTAATGTGGTAATAAATATTAACTTGTTTCATAATAAAATCTAAAAGTTTTTTCAATTTAACATATTTATTCTTCAGTATATAACCTTGCAATGCTGTGTTCATGTCCAGCAAGGAAAATCCCCTACTCCTCCACTAGGGGTGGAAGAAAAAAATCCCAAATTGATATATCGAGGTTTTCTGATTGACAATATGAAAATCATGATTCTTTGTCGTTAAAAACATTTTTTCAAATTCAAGTTCTTTATTTCAGTCTTTTTTTTATAAACTGGACTGAAAAAAAAAGTTACCACTTTTCTCCAGCAGAGAGTGAAATCTTACTCTTTGACTCGCATGTTGTGCATTTTATGGGAAAATATGGCTCCTGGTGATAACTGTAGGCATTATCATCCACATTTAACTTTTTCACATGGTCTGGTGTTAAAAAAAGCAAATTAAAAATTGCAGTAATCGTAAATATCAAAAAAATGCAATTTAAATTGAATAGGCACCCAAAAATCATGATAGAATCGAATCTTGAGAATACCATATTGTCACAGCCCTATCTTCCACTCCCTTACAGTCACAAGGATGCATTTAGACACCTAAAGATGATACTGTTCGATAATATGTTAATCAGTACTCAGTACTACTGACAAAATTCTGTCGGTACATTTTCTGATCCACTATGGAACTAAACCTCGAACTTGCCTGCATCCCCGATTGCAATAATGTGCTCTGCCTTACCAATCACCAGTAATGTAAGTTTTAAAAACCCTGTCGTTAAGAACTCTCTCAATATTTGGTTTCAATGTCGTCGGAATTTTGGCTTTAAGCAGCCTCTTACTTGTTCCCCTATCATATCAAATCCACTTTTTCTGCCAGCTTTGAATGATTCTGGTTGCAAAACGTGGTATAAGAAGGGAATTGTATTTTTCTCTGATTTGTTTGTTAAAGGGTCATTTTTATCATTTGAAACGTTATCCAAAGACCTGACATTCCCAAATCTCATTTCTTTAGGTATTTACAGGCCCGTAGCTTTGTGGTAAAACACTTCAGAACTTGTCCAACCCTACCTCCCTCTTTTCCTCTTGAGGATTGTTTGCACCCTCGACCTCTTTCCAGAGGTCAAATCTCTCAAATAAATAACTTATTACACCATATAAGACCTGAATCTCTGGATAAGCTAAAAGATGCATGGGAACTAGACTTGAACTTACAGATCTCAGATGATGTGTGGGACCTTAGTATGTAGTGAAGTAATTTGGTCGGTACCTATAAAAGTACCTAGATCGGTACCCATCCCTGTATAGATATCATTTTCACACAGGTCAAAATCAAATACAGCCCTCTACTCCTGCATTTATGATGACGTTTTAGCTGTAGCGACATGCTGAGTGTGAACAGTCAAGAGAACATGTGCCGTGCTGCATTGTTTCCTATGTCCAGACTTTTGCTCACGCAGCAGTGACCAGCTTTGGCCTGTGATGTATATGAGGCATGAAGACTGAAGGCCCAGGAGACCGACAGGAATGTCAGACTGTCAGGAGCTAGAGCTCAGGCAGAGACATGTTCTGTGCCAACACTTATCAACACAGGCCTAGAGTGAATGTAAACAGGTTATAATGTGATTGTGTTACACAGTGGAAATGTTTTAAAATGTGTCTTATTTTTTTTCCAAAGACTCCCCTCTACTATTACAATCACCATGTTACAGCATACAGTCGCCCATAAAGTGGCACTCACCTCCGCTCTCTTCAGCATCTCCCACTTGTTCAGAATCTTCATGGCGAACACCTTGTCTGTGTTTTTCACTTTTACAACTGCAACCTGTAAGTACAGAAGAAGAAAAACAAGAGGATGGTTACAAGTTGTTGGAAAGAGAAAGAGACTGAAACTTAGTGAAACAAGTTAAGGGCACAAAACAATAGCAGGAAAATGACAAAACTGGTGTTATATCTTATTCCTGCAGCAACGCGAGGACAATATACATTATACAATTTCACAACTCTACATCTGTTTGCCAGCTTGAAAGAAAAAGAAGCTCCTGAAGAAGATGGAAAACAAAGTTTGATAAGGGACGTAACAAAAAATGATACAAGCTAAAAAGACAGGAAGAAAAGGATGACTAAGATCAGTGAAACCCTTAGAGCAGGAACTGCAGGGCCTGAGGGCTTGAGGAGCTCACAGTCAGCTGATCTGCAAGCCAAAATAAGTTCAAGAGGGAGTAGAGCACACTGAAAACAAAGGGAGGCTGATGAAATACACAAAAAAGCAATGAAGTGTAGAAAGGGATAGAACGTAAAAAAGACAGGAAACAGACAGATCACAGACAGGAAGTAGTTACAGATACTACATCTCTGACCTAAAAGGACAACAGATAATGGACACATGGGTCCAAACCACCACAGCTGGTTCCTCCTCGTAGGCTCTGCTCTAAAGCTGAAAAAAAATCCCTTTGACTGATGTGTTGCAAGATTTTTAAACGTATAACCTGAAGGGGCTGGGAGGGTTGGTGATAGACACACTGATGTCTCTATTTCTAAAACACCAGACATGAAAATAGGTAGGTTTGTCTGTAACCATACAAAAACAAAACTTCCAAGCTATTCAAACATCTGCAAACTGTTCCCAACACTTCAATGGATGAAACAGACACTAATACACTGGAAAAAGATTAGGAAGCCATTCTGACCATTCCCTTCAGTACAACATCTCAACCATCATTCAAGAAAACTTCAAATGATTTCATCTGGATTCAGGTTCAATCAGAAAATCAGTTCCTGCTGGAACCACTCTTCTTCAAGTTCTTAGTAGGCCTGGGGGATACATTGATTATATCAATTAATTCAATTTTTTTCTTTGTAGACGATTTTAAAAAAGAAAGAGTTTCTCTCCCCCGCTGTTGTGCACTTTTCCCACTGCAACAACCCCTGACTCAGCGTGTGTGCAGTGTGATTGAACAGTTCAGTAACGGAACAACAGAAACTAGAGTGTCATAAAAATGTTCTTGTGCGTCTTTGACACCCAGCACCTTGACAGACACGTTTCTTATGGTCAGTATCAACAGCCAAAAGATTTTAACATAAACTAGACCTCTTGTCAGCAAACGTCTAAACCCCTTTCCTTGTTTTCTGTTTTCTATCTGTCACTTTTCAGGAGTTTTATAAGATCTTTGACCAAAACATTTACGAAGCCAGGACTCTTTTAGTTTCACCTGCACATTATTAATGATTTAAAGGTGGAAGGTCAGATTGAGAAAGTTGCAGCACTTAAGTGGATTTTCAAACGATACAACCGAAGCAACCCCACCCCCTCCCACCAGGCTTACCCCGAAACCACGCCTCCTGAAACACATGAACGCGCAGAGGCAGACGACAGCTGGACAATGAGGACAGGTAGCGGTGGAGAGCTCACTTGCTACATCGTTTACGGTATATTTTCATCAAAGAAAAGAATGTCTCGTTCTCATGTAATAAAATTCACTTAACCACATTAGGAGTAGATGGAAATGAGGATTTTTAGTGTACCGAGTGGTTATACTAGCATGTACGTTTGTGTTTATCTGATCGGTAGATGAGAAATGACAGATTTATTATTGCCTGGCTAACAATTCCTGCTGGCCAGAGAGCTGGAAACAACAGTCAGCAGTAAAAAGTAACGATTGATTTGACTATTAGTGTAGGTTTAGCATTGCATCACATTATGTGAAGCTACTAAATGACTCTGGAGCATATAAACATATTTTAGTACACCATTGTTTACAGTTGGAATTTTGCTTTGGGTTTACAACGTTTTGATTTTTTTCCCCATGTTAGAGCTCTTTTGATGACAGTGCAGTTGGTTCTGTGGGTGAATATTATCCAGCACCGAGCACCTCATCAGGTCAGAGAAGACAAGGCCGCAGTCGAGGGCATGGCAGGGGTAGACGAGTGATAGGGAGAGCAGTGACTGCGGACGGAGGCATTCATTTTGGAACGAAATGTATGATTGGGCTAACTTATCACTGCCCAGCTGCTGATACAGACCCATAGTACAGACCACTGACATTTCTCATCACAGTGTCAGTGCACTATGTGTATGACTCGCTACCAGTGTATAGATGACTTTTTGACTGTTATTTACAAAAATGCTTAAAAAATATGACTTACCCTACCTTTAATTGATGTGTAAAGCCTGCTGCTCTTCAAAGAAAATACTCTGATCATTTTTAGATTTAGACAGTGGAGAAACATACATCAGTTTTTCTCAGAACACCCCCACTCTACTGAAGAAAATCCTCTCTTTTTGGTGATATAGCTGGATCACGATTTGTGAAAATAGATTACGGGGCAGGATGACGATGGGCGATGGACCAGAGCTGCACGCTGCTTGGACAGACATGACTGAGAAGTTGTTTGACTTTTACCTGGGAGCAAGCTGAGTCTCGTCTTTCTCTGTAACTCCCTCTATTTCACCAACTGAACCCTCCGTTCAGCATAAATCTATCTGTTGATGAGCAGAGCAACATAATGTACCTGCAACGAGGTACACTCTGACAAGCAGGGGCGGACCAGACTTTTTAGACCGGGATGCCCCGAGCAGGGCACTGACTTGTGCAGGGAGGCATGAATTTTATGAGCCCACACAAGGATAAATAGCATTTATTTTTGGTTATTCCTATCTTAAAATTACAGGATTAACAGGCTATATCCTTAACAAAAAATAAAACGAGTGAAACGAAGTGTTTTTTAAAAAATCATTCAAAAGTAAAATATAACTGAACAGTGCTGCAGTGCACTGAAACTGTACTGTACAAGCTTTTTTTAGCTGGATTTTTAAAATCAAAATGTCTAAAATGGTGCAGCATTCAATGTGAATGTAAACAGGTCTGTCTCCTTTAAAACTACAAAGTTGTTGAAACAGAAGAACAGCTAAAACTTAAATTCCAGGGGTGAAATATTGGTTACTTTTATTACTTTTTGGTGAAATTAAAACAAAACTGGTTTTGAGCTCTCTGTCAATTGCAGTTATTGTTTTCTGTAAAAGGTGGGAAAAAAAGGTTAAAAAAGATTGTAAATCGGATACTTTGTGAAAAAATCAGGGATTTTATTTTAAGGCCATCTCGCCCAGCCCTATTTCTTATCTAAGCTTTAACAAACAATTGAATTTTTCAGAATATACACTTATACAGTCATAACTCTATAACTAGGGCTGGGATGATATGCTATTTTTGCGATTTGATTCATTACAATTTTTGGGGTGCCGATTCAATTTAAATTGCATATCTTCGATATTTCTGTTTTTGGGGGATTTTTTCGTGTGCTTTTTCAACACCAGACCATGTGAAAAAGTTTAATGATAATGATAATGTCTACAGACTATATCAGGAGCCATATTTTCCCAAAAAATGCACAATACGTGGTACAGAGAGAAACATTTCACCCTCTGCTGTAGAAAAGCAATAACTTTTTTCCAATCCAGTTTATAACAAAGACTGAAATGAAGAACTAGAATTTGAAAAGAAAAAATGTTTTTTTTTTTTGACAAAGAATCCAGATTTTGATATTGTCAAACAAAAAATCCTGACACACCGTACAATGATTTTTTTCTCCCACCACTTTGTATCACATCACTTTAAAGCCTGCAGGCTAGTAGACCAGTGCGTTGATTCAGAGAAAAGTTTTTTATAGGACAAAATATGTCACCTATTGTGCAAACTCTTTGTTTTTGTGGTCAAACAAAAAAGATCTTGTAGGCAGGTTGAAATGTTCCCCATCATGATCCATCAACAACAGGCAGTTTGCAGTTAGAACAACATGTTTGTTGGGTATAAGAGAAAGGACAAGAAGAGGAGACGCTCAGTCATAAAGCCATTTTAAAGAAAATCATAATGTGTATTAAAAACTAAATAAGTATTAGAAGCAGTGATTTTTACAATCAGTAGCACATTTAGTTGAAAACTTTTTAGTTCCAAAAAAAGGACTGTTGGAGAAAAAAAACGTCTATATATGAATAAGTAATGGTTTAACAATGAAATATCCCTTGTGGTAGCATAGTTTATAAGATAAAGTGAATTCAAAGCTGTCTCACTTATTTTGTCATCACTGATCCTGGAAGTTACAAAAGGAGCTGAACTTGTGACAAACATGAACCGAGCTCATTAGCATGAGCCCTGGAGATGTGAAAAGCTGCAACATCATTTGGCTCTCCACCCTCCCCCTTCTTCTGCCCTCTTGTTCTGTCTCAACAACATTACAGCTGCCAGCTTTCCCCTCCCTGATAATTGTTGAACAGTACCATGTCAAGCTTCCCCAGCTCTGCCTTCACATTTTGCCAAAAAAGGAGCTGCATGAGCCGCGCTGACAAACCACTGCAAGCTGACAGCCAGAGCACGCACCCATGCAGGCTTACGTCTAGGGTTTCTTTTTCCCACCTTTTCTTCTAGTTGGTTAGCTTTAAAAGTACAAAGTCATTTTAATGCAGCCAGATACCTTTAAACTGAGTTCAAATAAGTAAACAAACAGAGAAGAATGAAATCCCAGCAAGTAAACAGACAGGAATTTAAAGGTTTACTGGACAGACACAGGGAAGGAGAGTGAAACAAACACAGGCGTCCATACAACAGAGGGGTCTGTAGTCTATTAGATGAGCAGGGGAATGCTGCTAATGCAACACAATGATAACATTCCTGCAGTGTTTGGATTTCCCCTAGTGATCCCTCAGCAGAGGAGAGCAGGGACAAGGAGGAAGAGAGGAAGACAGGGAGAGCGCTCCGTTCTTGGCCACTGGCTTGTTCCTGTTGTTTCTAGTTTCTGCATCTTCACCCCTCTGTTCCTTCCTGCATCTCTTCCTGTAAGTGAAGCCCTGTGTCCACTACAGCAGTGGTCCCCAACATTTTGTGCACCATGGACCAGTTTAATGTCAGACTATATTTTCACGGACTGGCTCTTTTACCCTGCCTAAAGAAACTTTACAAAGACGTTTGTTTTTTGTCCATGTTGCTAGCTTGGGGTTTTGGTGTCAAGAATTAGTCAAAGACGGGTATGACAGAGAGATCCTGGTAATTTTTCAAAATGAAACATGATTCAGATAAATCAAACTGAAACATTTTAGGTTAATAAATTATCACATTTTTTTCTTGTGGAATTTTATGGAGGAAGACCTAATAAGTGCAATAACTAAACTTGGTCTTTGTACGGGGTGTTTGATTATTTGAGTTATGAGTTCTCCATCAGCTGTTTGTTAGTAGTGATACTGTACTTAAACCGTTGTTTTTGTTTTCACAAAAATGGGTGTAATGTTCTGATTTCAACAAAAGATGATGTCGGCAGTGTACCCAAATGTGACCAATAGATCAAAGTTTTGAAAACGAACTATCATGGTTCTGAGAGGCAGAAATGTAATGTTCACGTGTGGATGCTGGGTCTGAAGAGGTTAATAACACTATTTCAATGTAAAACTGAATTAAATGTTGACTCAGTTGCACATTCTTACAGTGTTGATCATATCATGGTTGAATTAAGGTTGATTCATTATCAGAACTGATTGGAAATTCATTGTTCTCTCCATGTTGATCAAAGTGAGCCCTTTCAGTGTTTATTTTAATATCTGACATCAACGTTGACCCCAGTCTGCAGCCTGACAACATCACTGATCCAATTACTTTTTGCTGTCTTGCTTGAAATGTATTTGACCAAATTAAAAGGAGCAGTGAAAATGGTCTCTAGTTTTCCAGATGACACACATATATATGACAAATGAAGCACACAAGCAGAGCTCAGACCATCCACAGAGTTCTCAAAGGCTGAGTGCGAGGCGAGCCTGTAAACATCACATACATCGAACATTTGTTTTGGAGACTGCTGACAATGGGAGGATGGAATCAAAACATCCTGCTCTCAGGCTTTTCTCAACGTCTTTTTCCTGTGTCTGTCTACTTGGGCCCGACATTTGTCTTTTTGTGTTTCGAAGTGTGATTATTTGAACATCTTTATTATTTTGTATTTCTTAAAGCCCACGGGCACTGAGTAATTATATGATACCAGGAGTCACTAAATCTCTGATGGATTGTAACACACTGAAAAAAGGTGCCTCAGAAAACAGCACAACAAACCTGAAATACAGCACGAAGCTGTCAGAGAATAGCTCAGGGTTCATTTCTAGATGTTTAGTGCCATTCAGGAATTTGAAACACCGGTTTCAAACATCTGGTGACTGCATGGTACTGATGTTAAAAATGCTTAGTGTGGCGAGCACCAGTATGGTCCAGTAGTTCAGGTCCCTGCTCCAGGAGGCTAAGCCTGGAGCTGGTAGCCCAGCTGTGACCCCTTTCCCACACATCGGTCTCTTCTTGTTCTCCAAGTCGGTTTCCTGCTCTATCTACAGCCCTGTCCCCTGATTCATGCATTAAAAAGGCTTAAAGAAACTGAAAACAATAGTGTTTGGTACTTCTTCAAATCAGGATTTTGTTGTTTGACAAAATCAAAATCTGGATTCTTTGTCAAAAAATCTTTTTTTATTTTCAAATTCTATTTCTTCATTTCAGTCTTTCTTTATAAACTGGATTGGAAAAGAGTTACTACTTTTCTCCAGCAGAGGGTGAAATGTTTCTCTCTGACCCACATGTTGCACATTTTATGGGAAAACATGGTCTGTAGACATTTTTATCCACATTTAAGTTTTTTACATGGTCTGGTGTTAAAAAAAGCAAACTAAAAATCATAAATATCAAAGAACTGCAATTTAAATCTGATTGCCCCCCCTAAAAATCATAATGGAATTGAATCACAATAATAGCATATCATCCCAGCCTTGAAAATGTAAGGGTTTTGTTTTGTTAGATGTCTGTCCATTACACTGCTTTCAGAATAAGCCCTTGAAAACATAACAGCACATGTTACATGGGACTTTCAAAATAATGGTTTAAGAAAAGGACCATATTGCAATGTCTGCACTAAGTTCATGCTAAAAACTGAAGTTGTTAAAGATTTCACTTAAGGCTTGAAAGACCAGGAACTTTAAACACACCAAGACAGAACAGATCTGTCTACAGCTGAAATAAACCTGTTAACTCCCTGTCTAAAAAAAAGGGTTGGGTCTGAAGAGTTCATCTCTCTATCAGCACATTGTGGAAGGAGGTGAAGTTTTAACTTGTTGTTTCTGAAGCTGTCAAACCTACAAGTTTTGCCCATATAAAAAAACGGCAGACTTGACTGACATGTAGAAACCCTGACACAGTAGAGGAACCTCCATTTTGTCTGTATTTCCTGATTATTTACTGTCCAACTTAACATGTGTCACTGGGCAGGTGTAACCACTGCTGGTAGTTAAGGCACAGCGACTAATCACCTGGATTCCTCTACCTTTCATCGTCTCTGTTTATTTAATGTCTGTGATGGATTCAAATGGAAAAAACAATCTGACTGAAAACATGATCGACATTCTCCAGGCAGCTGTTGAGCACTGTATCAGTTGGAAACAGTGGGAATAATGTTTCTCCTTTTAGTTAATTTTCATCTGTGCCACCTTCAAACTTTCTTCCTTTCATGAGAGGAAACAGAGTGCAGAATCACTGAACCTCTCCAGAGCTCTTCGTCTTTATCTGAATTCTGTCTGGAAATAGCAGAAGAAAAACAGAGAGTGTGTTTACACAGAATATCAGCTGACTTTATTCTGTTGACCAATTAGAAAAGTGGAGTACTGGATAACAATGACATTTAGTGAGAACTAATCTGATTTTTTTGTGATGTGAAACTTGCACCAGAACAGCTGACAAAGTGAATAGACACTGGAATGTCACGACAAGGTAACAAGGTAGCACCATTCATGATTCACACAACATCCTCAAGCAAAACAGGCCTGTTACACACACACACACACACACACACACACACACACACACACACACACACACACACACACACACACACACACACACACACATACCAGCACTCCTTCTAGAGGCTCAAGCCAGCACACTGATATTTGGCATGATGTGGTCATACAGCAGCTACATGCAGGCAGACAGGTGTGCCCACACCTTTCTCCATCTGAACAAACACAGGAATGCACTAGCTTGTTAGTGCAGATGTGGAATCACTTGATGTGTTTAGAAGCCAGAAGCGAGGCTTGAGAAGATCCATCCACAGATGAAAAGCTGTATCATCTTATCATTAAGAAAGACGCAAGTAGACTTCACCACAGTATGATGAAAAGTGTCTGCGAATCTGAAGATCTGAGGTCTTCGTAGGACACTGACATTATGCAAGAAAGTTGGCTGAGGACCACAATACCTGTCCCTCCAGCATTCCCCAGCTTTGACATCATTACCTGAAACTCAGTGACAAAACTATTTCAAACTCCCTACAGGCACATAAATGCAAACACTGGATAAACACACTTGCACATGTGTATACACACACACACACACACACACACACACACACACACACACACACACACACACACACACACACACACACACACACACACACACACACACACGTAAAGCCAAAGCTGGTGGTTTCCTGGTGGAGCATTGATATTCTTCGGGAGATTAGATGCAAAGAAGGATCCAAGGTTTTGTTCAAGCTGCAAGTGCAGTCATGCTCATCCAGAGGACCAACTGTACGCAGTGTTGGTGGAATGCAGCAGATATTAATCTCCTATCACTTTTACTGGCAGACATCTAAACACCAAACTGTTAGTCATTCCCAACAGGAGAGCTTTCAGATTTTAAGAACAGTCCCCTCTGACTAAACAACACTAAGAGAAAACCTGCGCTGCAGCTGGAGTGTCCATGAGGAAACTCCAAACTCTTTTACAACACCTGTTTCTGCTACAAAAGAGAAAAGAGGAAAAACCCAAAGAGCAGGGTTCTCAGTTTGTAAGGTGATGGATTGCTTCATGACTGAGTGTAAAAAACAAAGTGTATATTACCTCTCCAAAGGCTCCTCGTCCAATCACCTTAAGGATTTCAAAATCTTCTTTGTGCAGGCGCATCTGCTTCACTTTGGCGGTGAAGGGTTTCGCTGTGAGACAAAATAGAAGAGAGGTGCCGGGTTAATTTAAAAATCAATCGATGATGATGTGTGAAACATTCTGTATGTTGAAGCATA
The DNA here is from genome assembly GCF_033239565.1 of Halichoeres trimaculatus. Lineage (NCBI taxonomy): Eukaryota > Metazoa > Chordata > Actinopteri > Labriformes > Labridae > Halichoeres > Halichoeres trimaculatus. The sequence continues at coordinate 2,460,154 of NW_027437191.1, read as the reverse complement.
GAAAGATAGTTTTCATTTCAGGCCATGTGTGATAACACACAATAAAACATGTAGCCATCAGAATGGAACAAAGTAATGGCTCTATGAAAGAGGACGTACCAATTAGGGATGCACCGATCACAATTTTCTGGCCGATCACTGATCTTTAAAAAGCCTGATCTGCCGATACTGATTTTGATTTTTGATTTTTTATAACTGACAGCAATGGTTCAATCTTATTTCATCGAAAATCATTGAACAATACCTTTGAAACAATAAAATCTGTACGTTTTAACTTAATGCTGTATTCAGACCAGAAAAGTCCTTTGGTCCACTTGTTTGGTCCGGACCAAAAGCGGACTTTATTTTTTTTATTTGGGGCAGCTCCTATTCAGATTGTACTGTTTGCAAGTGGACTATAGTCTGTAAACACATCCACGTGTGTGACGATCAGTGCTCTCATTGGACAGCACTGACAAAGGGCGGCACACAGAATACAGACCCAGAAATGGAGGTAAACGTGTGTTTGTGCTCTTATTTGAGCTGCCAAATCATTTTCAGTTTCAAGAGCAGCTCCTTCAAAGAAGGCTTAACAACACAGCTTCAAATTTTGGAACAGCAAAGACAAATGCGCGCAGCAAGGAGACGCTATGCTCTGCGTGTCCTGACCCACAACGTGCTAGCAACAGCGTGGCTAAACAGAAGACGGAGGATCAGGTATGAACCAAAGGCGGGTAGGTTACGGTGGCTTAATAGGCTCAAAAGTCGCATGTATCCTGTAGTTAGTTCGGATGGACCTTGGTTTATATTCAGACCTGCACCGGAGAACCAGGAACCACACCAGAGTTCGTTTGTGTCTATTCACACCTGCATGAAAAGTCCGCACCGGCGCGGGAAACGAACCCTGGTCCATTTAAAGTGGACCAAACACTCCAGGTCTGAATACGCCCTTAAACAACCAATAAAGTGTCCTGAGTTTTAGGTCTCAGAACAAAAAGCAACAATGGCTGGCTGATAGACCTTCCCGGAGGTATATAAGATCAATTTCATTTGTAAAGATGGGCTAATCACTGATCTCTGATCACCGTCCATCCATCAATCCATCCATTTTCTTAACCGCTTATCCTGTTCAGGATCGCGGGTGGCTGGAGCCTATCCCAGCTGTCATTGGGCTTGAGGCGGGGTACACCCTGGACTGGTCGCCAGTCAATCACAGGGATGACACAGACAGACAGACAACCTTTCACACACTCACACCTAGGGACAATTTAGAGCGACCAATTAACCTGATGAGCATGTTTTTGAACTGTGGAAGGAAGTACCCAGAGAGAACCCACGCATGCACGGGGACAACATGCAAACTCCACACAGAAAGGCCCACCGGCCAAGCTGGGTGACGAACTGGTGACCTTCTTGCTGTTAGGCTGCAGCGCTAACCGTTGCGCCACCGTGCAGCCACCAATCACTGACCCCCTCAAAATTAAGGAAATTGGCACCGATTGATCGGTGCATGTCTAGTGCCAATATACCAACCTACTGTACTAGACAGAAAGGTGGACTGTGTCATACAAGGCTGAATCAAAATCTTTTCTAAAGAAGAAACTCAGAGTTGCGACACTCAATGTGATAAACATTGAGTGCCTTAAAGAAAACGCGTTGGGCTTTTGTGTGTTGGGTTGTGCTCAATCTGGATATCCAACAATGAGAAGCATGTTATTTCTATCAAGTACTCGTCCAGACTTACAGGGACTCCTCTGACATCCTTCACAGATTTTACTTTATGAATCATCTACTCCAGGGGTAGGCAACCTAGGGCACGGGTGCCAGAGCTGGCACGCAAGGCTATTTATGTTGGCACACAAAGAATAATTACAATGAGACAGAGGACAAAATGAATAAATGAATAAATATATAAAATAGATAATAAAACCATTGTGTTGTATTTATTTAACACTTAATAAGAAATTGAGCACACTTTAAATGTAATATGTCAAAGTTCAACAAATAACTTTAAATAACACATTTTAAAGTCTTCCAAGTGCATCACCACAAATCTCTTGGGACGTCTGTTTTGCAAGCTTGCAATCACATTTATTTAGCGGCAAAACAGTGTTAGCAAAGTATGCAAAACAAAGCAGCACATACAAAACTTTCTGGAAAAAAACAGGCTACAGAAGAAAGTCATATCATTTATCACTGCATAGCTAAGCACAGAAAAGCATTCAAGAAGACTTTCTTATCGACTTTCCATGATTTTATGAAAAAAGTAAGTCTTGGCACATCGGGCGTGCATGTATTTTCAAGTGGCACAAGTCATGGGAAAGGTTGCCTATCCCTGATCTACACCAATGAGAAGGAATAATTTAAATCAAACTCTGCACATCAGTTCGAAAGATTTTTCTCTGTCAGTAACCCCAAACCATTAAAACGCTCTGACCCAGGCTTGTAGATACATGTCGTAGCCCCACAGCAGCTGATGACACTCCCTCAACCATGAAAAGCTACTGTTCCTGGATGAATGTGTATCATTTTGTTGGTGCCCACCTCCAGCTCTGTGCAGCGCATGACGCCGGACGCAGAGAGACTGGGTGATAAAAGCTGGACATTGTTTTTTCTTCGGTATGGCCGTTTGTGGAAAAAGGACTTGGAGTTGTATGTGAAGCCAGCATTCTCTCAGAAGGCTTAACAGATTCCATCTAAGGCTAACAAAGTCAGCATTTCCCTCATTTGTAAAGAGCTATTCAACCACTTCCTGGTTCCTATGATCCCAGCAGGCCAAGGAGAACCTGGACTGGCTGCAGGCTGGCTGAAGTCAGTCTAATGGAGGCACTGATACAGGCTTTGATAAAACCGAAAACTATAACACCGCGTTTTGATCTGAAAGCTGCCTGTCATCATTAGAGTAGGTTTAGTGCAGTTTAGCATTGTTAGCATTGTTAGCATACAGTGGCAGTAAAATGGAACTGGACTCCAGTGCATTTCAGCGCTTGTTCAAACAAAGACTGAGTCTACATCCACATTAAAAACATCCTTATTAGTTCTGGGATTATCTTTTTTGTGCGTGTACGTGTGTGTGCATATGTGCATGTATGTGTGCGTGTGCATGTGTGTGTGAGTGTGTGTTCGTGTGCTCACTCCCTCACAGCCAAAACATCATGTTTAACTCATCTTGTGGCAGAGACTTAACAGATCGTGCCGTGTTGGGGAACAGCAGAAATGCCTGCTGAAAGAAAACAAAGGGGTCACTCATGGCTCAACAAGCCCCGACTTTGACACTCCTTGCTGACTCCACTCGCAGCTGACCTGCCTAGCTCCACAAGATGAAGGGAACTAGGGGCCGGTAAAGTGTGCCATGTCCTGCTCTGCACTGCTGCAGCAAATTTGCATCAAGACAAGCGACCGGCCCAAAGCGCTTAACTTAAAGGAGATATGTTCAGAAGCATCTCAATGTGAGTAGATGAAAAATATTAAAGTGGTTTGTGGTTACTGATACACGCTGTTTATCTTTTATCTACAATAATGAAGAACGGGCTATAACAAACAAGATAATTGGGCTTTCTTACAATGTTTCCTTTGTGCCTCTATGTCTCTCTTTCTTCATCATTATCAAACAGCCTACTGTTTAAGCTTCCAGCTGACTAACAATAACTAAAGAGTTATCCGTGGCATGCTGGTCTGGAAGGACCCCAGAGTTTCATTGCTATAACATCAAATCAGGTCCAAAAAGCAGGCTGGCAAACTACACTGTCAAAATGAAATTTACTGCACATTTAATTTACTGCTCAATGTCAACCACAAACCTCATTGTGAACACTGAAGATGGAATTTGAGCATGTGATGCCGGAGAGTTTGGTTCTGTCAAAGAAATCTGGAGAAATGGTTCCTATGGTTCAATAAATCAGTCACCCAGTGTCTTTGATTCAGAAGAGAAAAAATTCTGGTTGGCTGCCCGTGTGGGTGATAAAGTCGTGAGGAACTGATTTACCACCGTCAAGATGGAGGCTGGTGGTCATTTCCATTACACACTCAGTTGTTTTGATGAGCTTTCAACTTCATCTGGCAGCTGTAGACACTGAATATTTGTAGTTGTGCCATATTATCTGGCTTAAGGATAACACACTTCATATCATATTGAATATTGAAGGCCATGCATTTATACTGGAAAAATCAGAAACAAAGAAAATCAACTGTGATGTCTGTGATGTTTCTTCATGTGGATTCTTTCCATCAAACAGTTGTTGCCTGCAATCATAAAACTTAAACATGGGATGGGTACCTGTCACATTTGAAACAATGGAGTACCAATGCTTGGTACCTGGCAATTGATATCAGTACTCAGTGGTACCAATTTTCTGTACTTTTTTGTGTTTATGTGTTAATACATATCAATTTGTGTTAAAAATAATAACTGTTTTTTTCAATTTAACATATTTATTTTTCAATATATATTACCTTGCAATGCTGTGTTTATGTCCAGTATGGAAAATCACCTACTCTTTCACTCCCTCACGGTCACAGGGATGCTTTTGGGTACCTAAACATAGTATCTTTTGATTTTATGTGAATCGGTACCAGGTACTTTTGACAGAAGTCGGTTGGTACCTATAAAAGTGCCTAATTCAGTACCCATCCCTAAACATAAATGATCAAATTTTAGGAATTCTGCAAATGAAATACATTGAACACATTTTAGAGCATCGGACATTATTAAGTAGGTTCATTTAACTTCCACAGATGATCCAGAATGCAGCAGCACGTCTGGTCTTTAAAGGGATAGTTGAGTTTTTTTGAAGTGGGGTTGTATGAGCTCTATGTGACCACTAAGGACATTAGATACAGTAGAAAGTTGTCTCCTCTCCCTCAGTAAGACACAAACTTGAATCGATGGTGAAGAGGAAATAGACGCTAACAGGGAAAGACCGTACCAAATTCAAAGGCTATTTTCTCTGCCTACAAGAACTAAAATCAAAAAGTAATACCACAGTTTAAGAGTACGCTACATAAAATGTTTTTTAAGTGCATTAAGTCTTCAGAAATATAAACATTTATCTGTACCTAACTAACTGGTCATGTATCCTTCCGCGCAGCACTAGTGCGCTCCGTCCCCCCTCCTCCTTTCAGCTGTAGGGAAAGTAAACAAGCTATGCTTCGGGCACCGGTTGTAGCCTCGTGTAAGTTTGATCAAGTATCGTAATTCTTTTCTTTGTACTCTTAGGATTGTGAGGCAGCGTAGGAAATTTAAAATGAGTGACCATGACAGCGACGATGAAGTTCCATTCACTTTGGAACCAAAAGGATACCTGTATGAACCAGAGTACACAGAAGAAGAGCTGCTACAGATGGCGACTGAAAGGAATACAAAAGGAAACATCCGCGTACACAGGACATCACCATATCACCCAAGATAAAACCAGTCAGAGCACAGTTTGTGGGAGTGAATCCACACACACAGGCAGAGCATCGATATGAAAATACCCAGTTTTTTCACAAGTGGGTGAGGATTAAGTTTGGGGGACGCGGAGGAACAGAGGGGTTGGTCTGCTTGTGCCTTCTTCATGGATTAATAAAAATCAAGGATTAAAAAAAATTAAGACAGATACCTTTTCTCTACTATCCCATGGGTATTTCATGTACATCAGTTTTTATTCAACAGGTCTGTAACTGTGCATGTCAGGAAACCTTCCTTCCTGTTCAGTCACTCTCAGTGCAGTGGCTCAGTTGTTGTTTCACAGAGTCAATATCTAAACATGATTTCTGGCCAGTTTGGCAGCCCTGGTGACACAGGAGCTATCTTTGTTTCTCCATCAATAACTTGAAGACATTTCCAATTGCCCTGCCTTCTAAAAAAAGATCTTAAGAGCTAGGATTGGTTAAATAGCACACCTCAGCTGTTTGTCTTGAGGTCAGAATACACGCTGGCGTTTCTCTTTATTATGCAAGCGAGCGCTAACAGGGTGGCAGGCCAGAGAATCAGGGTTAGCTGAGCGGGGGAAAACCCTGATTAGGAGCTGCATGCTGACTCAGGAGCCCCACTAAACCAGCCACATGAGAAATGTCTTTTATCTCTGAGCCAGGAGACCACAGGCCCTGTCCACAACAAAGCACACATACAAACATAGACACATACAAATATGCGCAGCACTCACACACACACACACACACACACACACACACACACACACACACACACACACACACACACACACACACATACAAAGAGAGAGCAGGCTCTACTCCCCTGGTGGAGACTAGGTCTTGGTCTGCCCTGAACAACCTCAGCCAAAAAGACTTGACTTGTATTGCTTTTTTGGAGACAAGAACACATGATCCTTCTGTGAAACAGAGAGTAGTGAATTAACCCACAAAGACGCCATTAGCATGAGATTCTTGGCTCTGTTGCCTGAGTGTCTTTGAAATACTAGGCCCATATTTCTGTCTGCATGGTTAACATATAAAACTCCCAACTCCACCAAGAGCTGCCTGTACTCACTAAGCTCACCCTCATTTTCACAAGGTTCAATATGTCTGTAGTTCCCCTGCAGCAGAGATGATCTCAAACCAATTACTGTTTCTCTTTTTACAACACAGGAAAACATGCCTTAGGGTTTGCTCATACATCCAACTATAGGTACACCTAAACACAGCAATTATTGCAATGACAAGGTGTGGAAGGTGGGGCCGATAACAAATTTTGCTGAATGATATATTATCCCACAATTATTGACAATAAAAAATATTATTGACGATATTATTTTGAGACCAAATTAAGCACTAATATAAAAAATATATATCATAGTAATTAGGGCTGCCACAATTAGTCGACATAATCGACTACGTCGACGATAAAAATTCATTGACGCAAATTTTAATAGTGGATGCATCGTATTATTGTTTTTATTGCAGTTGTCACGTGGTGAAATCAAATACCAGGGAGTAATACTCATTTGTTACTTCAGTTCACAGCATGAGGTGCTGTGTTATTGGATACTTTTATGGGAAAAGATCACTAAGTTCATGCGTGAGGAATATTGATGAGGAAAAATCTCCACTCCCAGAGAGCGCTGTGCGCTGACGGAGGCTCTGCATCTCCGGCTTGGACAGCCCGACAGCTCCCGGAGTTTAACGTCTGATAACGGGATTTAGAGAGTCTCCTTCACTCTCTGCTACAGACAGTTTTTCAGGATCTGAGTCACAAACTAGTGTCAAAACTCCCCTAACTTTTGAAAACAGAGGACGTTTATCTGATGGAGCTCTCACTCTCAGGCTCATACTGCACCGGTAACACTCAGTGGGGAGGAGGGGCGGAGTGTGCATGAGTGAAATAGCACATGTAGAGAAACAGAACTAAAGGCATTGTCATGGAGAGCTGGGAGAGAGTCAGGCGGGATCATACAGAGAGCAAAGCAAGCCCCAATAAGCAAATAAACATCAGAAAACAAGCACAAAGTCACTAATAAGTAGTGCTGCACGATTATCGCAATCGCAATTGCAATGTCAGCACATGCAATTCAGATTTTTCTCCATGATTACCAAGCAAGTCTGCAGACTCATCATGACACAACTTTTTTTTATTAAATCGCGAGCACAATTGCAATCGCAATATTGTCCACCTAATTGCAAATCACACCTTTTCCCCAAATTGTGCAGCACTATTAATAAGCAGTCTGTCCAACACTGCGTACAACAACTTCATTTCCCTGTTACCTGCTTCATTCATTTTGAGATTTTTTTTTTTTGTATAGTACCTACTTATATTTTTTTATGTCATCATGAATGAAATAAAGACAAACAAACAAACAAAAATGATACAGGGCTGACCAATCAGAGGTGAGAACCTAACTGCACACTTTAAAGGCCAAAATAACCATGATTACTCGACTAATCCAAAAAATAATCGATAGATTAGTCAACTTTAAAAATAATCGTTAGTAGCAGCCCTAATAGTAATGCAATGTACCCTTTCAAATGCAAAAAACTTTTATTTCTCATGAGTATTTTTTTCTAATGTAATTGGAATATCAATAACTTTTAAATATCCTAAGAAAACAAGCTATTAAAATTAAATGGGCTCCCAGCCAAAAATTGCACTTGAATAAAAAACAGAGTTAAAATGCAGAATTTGTTTTGTGATGTAGCAAACAACTCTCTCTATCCATTTGAATTCTCAGTCACCCAGCTCAGTTATTTTAAATGCTCCAAGCCGTGGCAACTGGACTGTTCAGAGTTTGTGAAGACGTATCTCCTCTCACCCACGAGGCTTCATCATCCTCATCAGCTTCATCCCAAACTACAAAAACAAACATGCACACGGCCATATATTAAGGCCGGCAAAATAATCGAGTTCATTTCATTTATTGAATGATGAATTGATTTATTGACCATCATCCCAGGCTTTGTGGAAGAATCTTTTTACAGTGCTCAGGATGGTGATGATCTGACCTTTAATGTGACTCTCTGATTTCAGAGGTTAGCTATAGTGAGGGCAAAGACTGGTAAAAGATGACATGTCAGTCACATCAGCGTACTGCCCGCTCTAGTGAGAATATGAACGGCTAAGATAAAGACATCACAGGATTCCCATACACTTCAAAACACACTCATTCTCAACACAAGGCCTCAGGATGCAGTGAAACTGGAAAAACATGAGAGACGCCAGCTAATCCACATAGCCAGACTGGTTTAGCCCAAAACGCTGAGTGCTTATCAGACATCATCTCCCTCCATACCGTCAAGAGGAGTCAGAGCCTTCTCTGTGTGAAACTTGGTAACTACAGGCAAATGTGTTCACTTAGCAGCCGTCCCACAAATGATATGCTCAGTGCTCACAACTGGCCTCAAACTGGAACTCCTCCATGCTGCGTCTCCAGGGTGTGTTCATGGGAAATGTGTGAGTGTTTGTCTGTGTATGAGTGGTGTGTGTTACACAGGCATGGTTTGTGTGTGTGTGTGTGTGTGTGTGTGTGTGTGTGTGTGTGTGTGTGTGTGTGTGTGTGGCTGAAAGTAGGGTAATCTAACCTTGAAATAAAGTGCTACATCGATGTGTTTTCTGAGGCAACAGTGTCTTAATTTTCCTCTTTCTCTTTTCAGTCTATCATGTCATCGCTGTTAAAACGCCCACAGCCAAGGGGGGCGCTGCTGAGCAATGGAGGAGTTAGACGTGTTTTTGGTCGCTCCGGTAACTTTCTTGCACAAACACAATAAAAGTGCTTAAAATCCATTACTAAGAGCTTTAGGTGCAAAGTTACAGGCTGTATTCAGACCAGAAAAGTCCTTTGGTCCACTTGTTTGGTCTGGACCAAAAGCGGACTTTATTTTTGGCTTATTTTTTCGTTTGGTGCGGTTCGTATTCAGATTGTGCTTGTTGCAAGTTGCAAGCCTATATATATATAGGCCCAAAAGGCGCATGTATCCTGTAGTTAGTTCGGATCGATATTGGTTTATATTCAGACCTCCACCAGAGAACCACGAACCGCACCAGGTTGTTTAGTCCACACCAGGGTTCGTTTGTGTCTATTCACACCTGCATGAAAAGTCCGCACCAGCGTGGGAAACGAACCCTGGTCTGTTTAAAGTGGACCAAACAGTCCAGGTCTAAGTCACAGCAGCGTATGATAGAAAAATAAACAGACAAGGAAGGATGAAAAAATCGAGAGGCAAAAAAACCAACAGGAACTAGGCTCTGAACCAACCCCAGGCTTGAGTGAGACAACCATTCCGGACAACATGGACGAAGAGGCAGACCCAACAAACCGAACTGTGCTAGCGGCTATAACTGCGCTATGCAATGAAGTCGCGCAAATTAAAGGCGATATCTGCGCAACTTTGGACTCTCATATACAAACTGTATATACTGTCCTCACAGAAGAACTTGCCTCAACCCAAAAAAAAATGCAGTCATCCATAAAAATCCTCGAAGAAACTACAGCCTCGCATGGGATTACTATTAAAGAGGTAGAGAAGTCTGCCACCTACCACTCAGACAAAGTTACTGAACTCAACAAGTCACCAGATTAACTCTGAGCTGGGGAAACTCTCAGAGAAATGTGAAGATTTAGAGGGAAGCTCGACACAGCACAAATCAAGAATCACGGGAATCCCAGAGGGGATAGAAGGACCCAAACCAAGAGACTTCATCGCCGGGCTGCTGAAGGACCTGCTCTCCCCGGATGAGAAGCCTCTAATTGATAGAGCACACCTGACCACCTTATTTGTTAAGATGTTAAAGTACAGCTGTATCCAGGCTAAAAAGAGACATAAATGTATATTTCGGATGTTTGAGATGTGAATGCTCAAAAAAAAGTGCACTGCTCTTCGTGTGAGGATTAAGCATCTGACTGTTAAATGTTGTGGGTGTGATCATGTTTCATCGGTGCAAAATGGCACACCCACTTCTTCAGTCAATATTTCAGCCAAACACACATTTGCAGTCACCTGATGCATGATCCTCTTTGAGTCTTAGAGCAGATGTGTGTGACACCCTGCAGAACAAATGATGGCTGAAAATGCCACAGTCAGCACATGGTAAATGTGTTCTTTGAAGCTGCAAAATATTTGGTTCAGACTCGGGCTGCAACTTGTACTGTACAAATCTGCACTGCAACTTTCATGCTCACATTCTAAAATTGGTTTCAATTCATTTAATTTTTTTGATGGAACCCAAATAATTGTATTTTTAATTGATTTTTGATTGTTGGCTTTGAGTGTGTTCTGCCAACCTTTGCAATGATTACTTGTATGTCTCAATGAAGCACTTTGAATTGCCTTGTTGCCTAAATGTCAAAAAAAAAACTCCTACAAGGGTTGTGCATGTTAAGCATTTTTTACACGCTTGTGTGATTTTTGTGGACAATGCTATGATTTGGGATTATTATGACAGCTATATGAGTCTAGATGCTTTGTTATACCTAAAACCCTCTTTCCACCAAGTGGTCTGGTTTGGATCAGTACAGTTTTGTACGGGTTGGATCAATAAAGTCTGAACCTGTTTGTGTTTCCACAGCCAACTGTGCCCCTCTTGGTAAGCAGCGTGTACACCAGCTGCGGGTAGCTGCGTCAGCTACGTAACATCATGAAAGCATAGCAGTGCAACACAGTGTACCCCACTAATAAAACCAGTGAAGAAGAAAAACACAACACAGTAAACAGAGGAATGATGGAAGACATCCAGCGATTCGTCTTCTCTGTGATTGGCATGTGGCTCTTTGTTTCAAAGAACAATCAAGCTTTGTTTCAGAGAAGGCTGTGTACCGCCAGGAGAAATGCAGCACAGGAAGTGACCATTCTTTCCAGCAATCAATGGATTGCAGTGGTTTTAGCTCCACCTTCTGGGGTTGGATCGGCTTAGTCTGGCACCACAATGGAAAGGTACCAAAATATGGGACGGTGTGGGTTGGTAATTTGGACACCTGTCCAGGTTTTAGTCAAAGGAAACGTCACAGAGGCATGCTGTATCGAGAGGCACCAAACTGAACCGCTTGGTGGAAACAGGGCTTAAATGGATCAATCAAACTAAGTTAGATCAGAGTCCTGCACTGGGTCGGGTACCCGACAGGTACCCGCAAAAACAGCTGATTTGCGGGTGGTTTTTGAAAACTTTTTTTTTCCCGGGTTCGGATCTGGGTGGAAAAAATAACATGCTGGTCGCGGGTTTTAGTTTGACACATCAAAATTAATATAAAATAATAGTAAATACAATAAAATAAAAACGTAAGTTTTAAGCTGGTTGTAAGGCTGTGACCATATAGACTGCAAAAAAACATGGACCTCATCCGTAAATCCTGAGCCACGCTATCCAGTTCTTATAATACATACATGGTTGTGACATGACCATGGCTCGTACCTGCTGAGCGTTTGCTTAAGTCTGGACAGAAAGTAAGTCTATTATTACACATGTAAAGGTCCTTTTAAGAGATTAAAAGTTCAAAAACATTAAACGTAAAAAACGAGTGATTTTACAGTGGTATGTGAGAAGATCACAGAGGGTTGACGATAGAGCTAAAGTCAGGCTTTGATTGGAAGAGTTGCTTCATTCAGGTGTGTTGTTTACTCACTGGGATATGAACTATGGCCATATACTGTTCAATTTTCAGACAACATGACCCAAAATGATTACTTTAAATAAGGTTAAGGGTCAGGCTGCGGGTCGGGCTGCGGGTCGGGCTGCGGGTCGGGCTGTGCCGAAAATTGGACCCCTGCAGGACTCTGAGTTAGATGCAAACCTACAATGGAGTACTAGTAAGCAGCTGTGCAAAACTAAATTTAGGCAGCTCTTTGATTATAGTTTATGTTTATGGAAGAGAGGCAAGAAGATATTATAAAATCTAACTGTATTTGTTCAGTTTGCTAGCCTAGGTGTAGGAAATTCACAGTCATACCTTCAAGTTTTAATTCTAACAGAAATGGACTTCTTTTTACTATGCAGAGCCCAGCTATTATAAATCAGAGCAGTCCCTGAGCTTTAGCAGGCTGAAGTGTACTGGAAACAGTAAGATACATGAGAAATGGATTTTTTCAGGTAGCGCTTAAACCCTTTTATCATCTCTGGAGCAGAAAGTTAGGAATTAAAGTGAAGGTATTAACAGGATGAAAATAATAAACAAAAACAAGAAACAATAAAGAAAGGCATGGAAAAAGCTTTGGAGTTCAGCTGCAGGGTCAGTGGGTCTGAGCGGGGGAGAGGGAGCAGAGCAGAGAGAGGAGTGACGAACCGAGAACACAGGGGCTGCCGAGCCAGTTACAGTAAGTGTCCAACCCTCACACAAGCACCACGCTACAAACCCATCCACAGCTCCAGAGGGGGACGGAGGGACATCTGGAAGCCATAACGTGGATTATTTACAACCACAGTGAGGTAACGACACAAAAATGCCGCTTGCCGGAGAGACAGGGGGATGGAGGGATGGAGAAAGGGGAAAGAGAGATAGATAGAGAGAGCGATGGAGAAAGAGAGGCATGAAAAGGAAAAATGGTAAAAAGTTGAGAAAAAGACCTGAAATGGCCTTTCCCTCCAACAGTCGACGGCAGAACCGCTGGAGGGAGGAACGTATCACACCTTGTAAGCAGGTTGGGACATTTTCCACCCTGGGTGAACCTCGGCTGAGGAAATGCTTGGTGTGATGAGGGAAAGCAGATGATAGGCCTGCACAGCGAGGAGTCATAGCTGGCCTGTTTTTTTCACATTCTGTGTAATAGGTGGCATACAAGACAAACTGGGAAAAAGTGTCAAGTCATTGACTCAGTCAGTCTGGCATTCAGAGGTTTTCCTGCTGCTGAGCAGAGCGTCTGTCACATCACCTCCTGATTCAACACAACCACGTGACGTTTTCAGTATCTCTGAGCCAGCTGATACATAAAACCAGCTCAAGCTGTTCCCAGATTTCGTATTATATTCTTACAAAAGCTGCTTCTCTCTCCCAAACTCAAAGATTGGTTCATGATGAACATCAGTCTAAGAATAGTTTATTAAAGCTCCCTTGCAGCTATGTAAAGAAATAAGACCTGTTCAAGATGTGTAATGCACTATTTATTCTGAACGCACAGCTTTGGTCTCTGAAATAGTAGCAAAATGCTTCCTGTTTAGAAATGGAGAAATAAATAGAGCTAAGTGTTGAATAAACAGCAAACCCAAACACAGGTTCTGCCATTTGTGATACATGCTGACTCTCAGAGGTGTGGGGTTACTCTGGTAACTCATTGATATGCAGCAGAAATACATGGGCAAATAGGGGAACACTTAAGCCTAGTTTATGCTTGACGCAGTCGCTTGGTCGCATGGTTCTTGCGCCACGAATGACGTCAACACGCACCTCGTGACAGTCAGGCGCGCTGGCGCTTTGCATGGTCGTGCACCTCCAAAATTTTTAACTGTGTCGCAAGAGCCGCGAGTGGCGCTTCTACATTTTCAAAATAGACGAAATAGAGGGTAGACTTGCTGAGTTGGTACGCTCATATGAGCATTTATATAATCCATCATTAAGCAGTCATAAAGACCATCAAATGGCACTGAACTCCTGTCTTTGCGGCGAATATTACAATGGAGAATGCGCCAAGCATAAATGCCACTGCGCTCTATTGAGGTGCACGCCACCCGCGAACGGAGCCAGGCGAAAGTATAACTAGCCCTTTACATAGCATGAAAACATGCCCCCCAGCATTAAAAAAGCATTTAATACTAGGCTGCACACCAGTTGCACCAGAATCCCAAGTGCTGCCTGTCTGCAACAACCCTCCCACTCCACTCCCACTCCACTCCACTCTACTCTACTCCACTCCAATCCACTCCACTCCACTCAAGCTAACCTCAAGTTCCCCTCGATGCTGTTTTCCTTTCCCTTCCATACCCTCCCATTTCCCTCTCTTCCCATCTCTTCAAGTCTCTCCCTACATTTCCATTCTTCCTCCTCAGATCTTTAATCCGAGACCCACCTCACTGCGTGTCTTGGTGTGTCCTTTTCCTCTTCTGCTCTGTGTGACTTTCTTGTCCTGTCAGACTAATAAGAGGGCAAAGATGGTCAGAGTCCTTAAACCAAACAAGCTGTGCCCTGGGCATTAAACACACAAACAGGATGTTCCCAAAATATTGAGAAACCACAAACACCAAAGGAGGGGGGCAGGGCCTGGCAGAACAATAGATCAGATCCAGTATGTGTTACAGAGCAGCGTCTGCCACACTGAGCCCACACCCAGAAAAGCAACATGACAAAACCAGGCAGTGTCCTTATGACTTAAAAGAAGTGTTCCGGCCTGTACATCGACCTGTTCTACCTACACTGCAAATAAGTGGATTTACACTATTCTGTGTCCACAGTCTCACAGGCCTGATAGCATCTGAGGAGAAAGAGAGGAGCCTGCCAGTTCAGTTAGCTTGGCTGACTTTCCTCCCTGTCTGCCACTTTGTTGGTGGTAGAAACACAAGGTGCTGCATTGTTCCTCTGAAAGGTACTGATAGTAACAGAAGGATGGCTGTGATAAGATGGCTGTGAGTCGAGAAGACCAGAGTCAATTGAATTTATGAAAAGAACATGGGTCTAGGCCTGTCATGATAATCAATAAATCAGTTAACCTAACGCTAAATAAAAACATCCTCGGTAAGTTTGCCAGCCTCGATAAACTGACACGTGCATGCTGTTTGTTTTCCTCCTCTCTTTCGACCAAAGAGGCTGAATGAGAAGATGGCTCACTACGTCTATCTTTCCTAACATCGGGGTGCATAGGTTCTATGGCGGATTTATCGGATTTATAGCGGAGTGAGCATTTGTCAAAAATGCGACCTTTGGGGTGAAGACGGAGCTGAAGCGAGCGTCCTGAGGGGTAAGGAGGAAACACACGCTAATATGAGTGATGGCACCAAAGATACGGTTCTTAAGCCGCCTGCCACAGTCCCAGTGTGGGAATATTTGGTTTTTTTATCAGAATGAACAAAGTGTGAGCTCATGAACACCAACGAGCTGATATGTCGCATTTGTTTGAAAATAGTGGCGACGAAGAAGAAGAAGGGGAGGTGCAGCGGAGCCTTGTTCTTTGACAATCCGCTCTTACTGAGGCTTTTGGTCTGCAAAGTAAATAGAAATAAAAGCACCAAATGGTGGGCCCTCAAAGACAGCTACATTGCCAAAGAAATGCAGCCCTTCAATACGGTTGAAAGCCAGAAATGTTCAAAATGTTTGACAGACAGTACGGATTGACTGGGAAAAAATACATGTTACAAACAAAATTCAGGAACTAAACTCCCTTTTATTTAGGCTATAGTTTTTATTGTTGTTTTTTTATTTTGGAGTTTTGTTTTTTCTTTAGAGACAGGGTCGATGTTTTATTGTTTTTGATTAGTATTAATTATTTTCATTGACATGTATTTTTTTCTAAAAGAGAGTCCATTTCATTTTCATTGTATTTTTTTCTCTTTCTTGTTTGTTAAATTTATTATATTTTTTGTTTAATTTATCTTATTTAAAAGATCCTGACCTTTTAATCACAGTTAAATACTCTTAAGAAATTAAAGTTTCTTGCTTTTGATATGGTGTACTCACTTTATTTTCCCATTTATCATAATTACATCAATGAAAAAATGGAAAAAAAATCAAAATAATATTGACAATTGTTATTGTGACAGGCCTACATGGGTCATTCTGCCAACTGAATCCAAGACTATGAATCCAATGGAAAAAGAACCATGTTATTCTTCGCTGTTTGTCATTCTAACACATTTTCTTCACCTTAGCTTTTACAGCAGACATAAGCTCCATCACCCATTTCTTCCCGATGTGAAGTCCTTTGCAAAAAGTGAAACAGCTGAGACTTTAAATTGTTTCTATGATTCAATGGGAATTAAAGGAACATGGAACCATATCTCTTCCTTTAAAAACAGATCTATCTGCAGTACCCAGTAAAACTTTGAATACGAGATGCTTGCTCTGACTCCATCCCTACTTTGGAAACAGTTGGAGGCTCTGAGGGTGGCCACCTGAGGAACAGACACTGACAGCTGTATGAATCTTCTGCTTTTACTGCCAGCCGGACCACATGCTGCTGAGTCCCAGGAACAAATGACTTTATGGCAGCCTCTGAGTGTCTTCACAGGCCAGAGCCCCCACTTTAGTCTGAAAGGAAAAACTTTACAGAATGGTAACAAGAGCCAGAGAGAGGGAAGACCAGGCAGGAGCTGTGGGAATGCTCTGAAGTGCAGGCAAGATTTTCCAATACCAAATCTGTAAAGCTGGCAAAGGGCACATCCAAGACTGTAGCTGTACTGTGGCATAACGTCAGCCTCAAGCGGCACCTTGTAAACTTCAGACTGAGCTGGATTAAAGCTGCCAGTCACTGAAACAGCAGTCAGAGTTCACTGCTGCTCGTGTTCCAGCACCAACATGTCACAACACAAGTTTCCTCCTGCCTTTTCTGGAATAATCCATTCTCTTTCTCCCCCCCTCTGGATGACGGTTCATGTGGAAAATGATTGTGGGGGGGTCACTACAGCCCAGCACTGACACTGCACCATTTAAGGGTTTGATTCCCATTGGGCCCACCCATTCTATAAATGGATCCTTTAAAATAAATGAAAGCATCCTCTAGGTATTTGATAAGGCCTTAGAAGAAACAGGGAGGTGGATAGTCGTGTCGAGGAGCCTGCTTTATGGGGGGGGCTAAAGGCTGTCTGAGATAGAGAAAAGCGAGGGCAAAGGGGGGATGGGACAACAAGGGAGCAGTAGGGATAAGGGAGAGGAGAAAAAGGTAAGGACAGAAGAAGAGTGTATGAGCACAGTGACAGAACTAACAGGATAGATCAGAAAGATGTCCATGACTGTTAATCTACACTGTAGGGGTGGAAGAAAAAAAAGGAAATACGCTATATCGGGATTTTCTGTTTGGGCTGGGATTCAGTTTTATTGTAATTGTTTGGAACTGCGAGAACAGCACATCGTCCCAGCCCTACTACACTGTCTACTCATACTGGGCTAAGGGCCATCCACATTCTCTCTCTGCTTCATCTCACATCTTCAGAGACAACCAAAGTCTTTCTATTCCAGTTGAGGATGTGTTCAGCTGATAAGGCCCTGTGGCCATATTGTCATTGTGGAAGAAACATTAGATCCATTTCACTTAGTGGAAACCTGCCCTGCCAGGTGTTGGGGGGGCTGACGATAAGGACCTGAAGGTATGGCCACCACAGAGAAGACGATGACAGCTTGAAAGCGTATACTCTACTAAGTAAAAACATTATCAACTTTAAGACAGGACAGTCTGTGTGGTCTTTTTCTCATTCTGTTTAACTGATGCAGTGGGTTGAGCGTAGGGCTGTGCCATGTCATGGCATCTACCATGAGAGATTTTGGGGATGAACACAGGTTATTATTAGTGGTGGGACTTGGTTAAAAAAAAATCAAATTAATTATGCCATTTGTAATTAATTAATCGTTATTAATCACATTTTAATCATATCAATATTCAAGATCAGAAGCAACACTTTTCAATTCAAACAGATTTTGGTAGAAGACTAAATCAGTGAATATTCTCATACACAAGTTTAAACAACAAAATCCTGTTTATTTTGGTTTGAAGATGTTTTTTTTTTTTTGTGGACACTACTTTCAAGTACATTCATCAGCCATAATGTGGTAAATAGTGCTGTCAGGAGATTAAAAATAATCAAATTATTTACATGATTTGTTATTAATTGATCTAATTAATCACATTTTAATCTTATTATATCTGCTTAAGGTCCCCACATAAAGAATTTAAGCAGTAGGGCATTACAAAATTATAGTGCACGACTAATCAAATGAATACACGAAAAAGTGAAGATTTGTAAATCCTTTTTTTTTTTTCAACTGGTCAATATTAATCAAAATGTCTGTGTTCCCTGCCATTGACATTCGATTACCGTTTACTGCCTCTATAGAATTAAATTATATTTTTCAGCAGAGGGAGGCAGGGTCTGGTGGAGCTTGTCAATCAAAATCCTGCTCATAAACTACTGTGGGTGACAGTGGTGCGCTCTTTGGATGAGAGCTCAGCATGGATATTAGGAGAAATGTGAGATGACAGAGACACAGAGAGACGCTGCAAGTCAGGAAAGTTCAGGCTGCTCACGCTGACACGAAGATGTGTCACGGTAGTTCAGAGAGAAGAGCTGCGCCATCGTGAGAAAAGACAACGGAGATCATGGAGAGAATCAAAGGATGGAGCACCCGAGATAAACACGATCAAAAAAGTTTGATATTTCTATTTTTTGGACCAAAAACAGGAAGAGAGACATAAAAGAAGAGAGTCCACTCTTCTCAAGTAACTTTGGTGTTTACATGGTCACAGAAAACATTATTATTTGGGTCTTAGATCATTCTAGATGCTCTGAAAAGGGCTGGCAGCCCATGAGTTAATCTTGCGTTGATTTTTATAATGCATTAATGTGCTGTGTAATTAATTAATCTAATTAATGTCACAGCCATAGTTATTATTAAAATTTTTCATATTGAATGTTCTCACTTACTATTTTATTGGAGTATTATGAAACAACCTGATGTGAAAATGGGAAGTTTTTAGCAGCAGGGACTTGACGTGACTCCTTTCACTGTCAAAATAAAGGTGAGCTGTGTGCCACATATGAACTGCATTCATAAACACTGTCACAAAATGATTCAGGTTTCTGACTGCAACCCTTCAGCCTCTGATGACTCACCTCAAACAGGCAGACATCCTTTAATGCTCACAAAGCCACTCTCCTGTCTCTTAGTCAAGGTTTGGATTCAGCTAAACTAGCCATGGGGGCGATGGCTGTGATGGAGACACTTGGCAGCTTCGAAGCAATAAACATAGAAAAGTCTGACATTTTTCTATGAGGGAGCTGAACAGTGGCGCAACGGTTAGTGCTGCAGTCTCACAGCCAGAAGGTCACCAGTTGGAACCCCAGCTTAGCAGGTGGGCCTTTCTGTGTGGAGTTTGCATGTTCTCCCCATGTTCTGGTCCACTGGCTTCCTCCCACTGTCCAAAAACATGCTCATCAGGTTAATTGGCCACTCTAAATTGTGTGAGTGAGTGAAGTGAATGGTTGTCTGTCTGTCCGTGTCAGCCCCGTAATTGACTGATGACCAGTCCAGGGTGTACCCCACCTCTCACCCAGTGTCAGTTGGGATAGGCTCCAGACACCCACGACCCTGAAACAGGTTTAGAGGTTTAGAAAATGAATAAATAAATGAATTTTTCTGTGAGTGACTGAAGCAAAGAGTATAAGTGTTTTAATTTCTGAGTTAACATTTAGTTAAGTTTCATAACCAACACTTTAAACAGAGCTACAGAACGAGAGCCAAGTACAAGCGCTAAGAAACACATTTAAAGTCACATGTTCAAATGCAAAGGTGACAACACCATTTGGTCATGTGAAAACACTGTTCACCATGTTCCACAAGCTTTCTGTGCCCCTTAAGTCTGAGGGTCTTTGAGAGTCCCATGTGACAGTAGCAGAGGAAATAACTCCGGAATGCACCAGGATATTTCTGGACTTGTTTAAAACAACAATACTGCAGCAGAACTGACCCCATGCAGGTGGAGGCCTGAGTTCTTTCAAAAGAGGCTGTTACGTTAGTTGACACTAAAATCTGAAGAAAACCACTAAATTACTATTTGCTGTTCCCAAAATAAAAGGAGGGGACTGAAGTGCTACAACTATTTATACACTCTGCTGCAGCCATGCACAACAGACACTTTCTAGGCCACAACCAGTCCCCATTGCTGCAAAATAGACTCGCTCGGCTACTAATTATAAACTCAAAAAAAGGTGTCAATGCTGGGACTTGTAACCAAAAGCAACTTGAAACTATGCATCTGGCAACAGCTGGGCGTGTTAGGACGAGCCTGATGTTCAGAGTGAAAAAGAAGAGTACATGTGGCTCCAACAAAAAAATGAAAAATATTCAAAGTGAGGATACAGGACGGCACAAGAGCCAGGGTCTGCAGCTGCTGAAAGGCTGGGATCAGAACAGGGCAGGGCCCAGCTCCCTGCATGCTGTTATTACAGAGAAACTATCAATGTGTACATCACAAACACACAAGATAAGCAGAGAGGTGCTTTATGCTCCTTTTAAAAACACAGAGACCTTTTAGAACAAACAAGACTGCAGTTTGAGTTCAGAAAGAAACACCCATTAGTCTTCTTCACTTTCTTAAAGTTACACATCATTTGGGTATTTGGGCTTTCCTGAAGAGGGAGTAGACAGAGGACATGCAGCAAAAGGCTATGTCAGGAGTTGAACCAGCCATTGGGGGGGGGTCCGAACTTAGCGGTTTAGAAGATATTAGGATCATCTGATAGTCCAATCAGAGACACAGTCCAGCTCACGTGACTGATGAGTGCCCTACAATTGTTAAAAAGGAAGCGTAAAGTCGGCGTCATATCCAATATGGCTGCATCCACAGATAGGCTTCAATTTGCTGAATCAGGAACGAACGAGTGACGTCATGAAGCCTACGTCCATGAGATTATGAGACTTTAGCCTCTGTGTGTGCTTCAGCAACAAGGCCAATCAGTGCACAGCAGCATTCCTACATTTTCCTTTAGCCCAGTTGAATGGCCAACCAATCAAAAAAACGCCTGGGAGTAAGCCACCCAGGGAAAACTCAAGCCTTATCCATTTAGGACTTATCCATGGGCTTCCAGGCTGGAAGGTGTAAGATCAAACAGTGGCCAAACAGTAGCAGGCAGACACCTCGATAACAGCTACAAGACTAATGACCTCACTGATAAGCAGATTGAGTTGGCGTGGGAGGCTGCAGCGGGATGGGCTCTTGTTTTGACGAGGACTTGAGACTTTTAGGTGACCACATGACTCTCTCAACAAGCTGATAAACCAAAGGCTGCACTCTGGCCTGGTGGTGTCCTCACTAATAAAGCAATACACCAATACAGCAACAAGCAGCTTTGACATCTGCACTCTGGCATTAAACAAAATGATCTCCGACACCTGCAACTTTTGTGTGAGACTTAGATTATCTTAATACATTAGATTATACACTGTAAACCCTGAGAAGTTCACAGAACTCAAAAATTACTTTGTAACAGGTTACACAAAAATATTTTAGTGACGCTTTTAAATGTTTAGAGTTAACATAAAATAAAAATTACACTTGGAGCTGCCTTAAATTATCTTAATGTTATCTTATAAATATTAGATTTACTCAACTTATAATTTGGGAGTTATTCACTTAAAAATAGGCATCCACCAAAGATCGGTTGGCTGATCAATTCGGGCAGATTTCCTTAAATTTGGGGGGTCGGTGATCGGCCCATCCTTATATATGAAACTGACGTTATATACCTCCAGGACGGTCTGACAGCCAGCCATTGTTGCTTTCTGCTCTGAGACCTAAAATTCAGGACACTTTATTGGTTGTCTAAGTTAAAACGTAAAGATTTTATTTTATTTTATCTTATTGTATTTTATTTTTTAAATGAAGCAGGGGTGTTAGAGGGCTGTGTTGGGCCAAAACAACTTACCCTAAGTCTAAAAGTCTCTAAAGTCGTAGCAGTGCTCTCTGTGTCTCATTGTGCTGACTCTAATAAGATCGTGCTTCATGTAAACAGACCCTTTACGATGATGTAGGTGGGCCATGCTCGGGTGTGATACCTGCTAAAGTCTGGTTCATACAGGGGTAGTGTGACTGCTGGCCGTACTCTCCAGCTAGGGAACAGCACTACAAGGGGGGCAATCGTGCTTAAGCACGGGGCGGTTTGGATGGCCAGTGTGGCCGCGCCCTAAGACCAGAAGCTGGATTGACAGATGGAGAAAAGAAGACAGAAGCCCAGTATGTCAGTCTCCCGTGGCAGTCTAAACCTATAGCAGCACAGCTAAGAGCTGGTTAAGACCTGATCCAGCTCTAACTTTCAAAAAGAAAAGTTTCAAGTCCAGTCTTAAAGGTTGAGACCGTGTCTGCTCCCTAACCTTCAACTGGTAAGTTATTCCAAAGAAGAGGAGCCTGATAACTTAAAGCTCCACCTCCTATACTACTTTTAGAGACCCTAGGTTCAACGAGCAGACCTGCACATTGAGAACACAGTGACCTAGATGAATAATCTGGAATAATTAGCTCTTTAAGATAGGATGGCCTGATGCTATTAAGTGCTTTGTAGGTCAGAAGATGAATTTTAAACTCTATTTAAGATTTTATAGGTAACCAGTGTAAGGACGCTAACACTGGAGAGATGTGCTTTCTCTCCTCTTAGTCCAAGTGTGAACCTGAGCTGCAGCGTTCTGAACCAGCTGAAGAGTCCTAGACGTATTAGGACAGCCGGATAAAAGAGAGTTGCAATAGTCCAGCCTAGAAGAAACGAAAGCCTGGACTAGTTTCTCAGCATTGCTCTGAGACAAGATGTGTCTTATTTTCATGAATTTACAAAGATCAAAGATAAAAAAATGCCGTCCTTGAGACCTGTTGGATGTGAGAGTTAAAGGACGACAAGACCGTGCTGTAGACAGGGTAAGAAAAACCAGGAATGACAAAACCTACTCATGTGACCGCACAGATCCAATCAAGACCACCAATATATCTCTAGAAACATTTTGATTTTTTCTAATTCACCACAATGTGTGGAAACTAGGGGGGATCCTGATCAGGTATTTTTGCCCCAGAGTCATTTGATTTTAATGTTTCTGCCGATACCAAGTCCTGATAGTCTTGATACTTGTTTTTTTTTTTTTTTCGTTTTTTTCTGTTTTTTTGTTGAGACCGAACCGATATCAGATAGGGGACACCCCTATCTGTAAGAGAGCTAACAGTAATGACACCAGAAAGGCTTTCTCATCCTCAATTGCAGTGATTATGAACTCCTTCAAAGCTGATCTTCAAACCTACTCCTCTCATTCTAAAAGGTCTTCCTGAACAACTGAACAGGGATTCAAACCGGTAGTCGCAGGGGAGCACCTACATGTTATATTGGGTGGACCAACTTTAACAGCCACAGACTTAGTGCCTTGGTTAATGTCAAACCCTGTCAACTAAAGCAATCAATAAACAGGAAAAGAATGTCTGTACCGTGACCTTCAGCTCAGGGAGCAAGCAAAGTGGGGCAGCTTTCTCTATTTAGAGATGGATAACAAAAAGACAAGTGGAACAACAATGGAAGCTACCACAGGATTTCCAGCTTCAGAGACGTCTCAGGAGAGGGACCGAGGAAAGGGACAGCGAAGGATGGAGGGCTTTGTGCAAGTCCAACCACATTAAATCACTGAAACCATAACAAAGGAAAAAAAATAAACTTGTCACAAACAGATCATGAAAACTCTTTTAGCACAGAACTAGTCACAAACTCTTTCACACACACTTGGCCATGACCCACAAAGCTCCTTTCAAACCGATACCACCACCAAACCGCTAAATCACTGTGAAGAATGCAACACGCTGAGGAGGAAACATGCTCACGAGGGAATGTGTTTACAGATTGCCAGGCGCCTCACAGGGGCTTCATGTTATCACCAATAATCTCCACAGACAGCACGCTGATTCAGAGCGAGACTGCACGACTCAGGGATGATCAGATCAGCTGCATGTGAGACTCACCGCTGTGAATGGCGGCCATTCAGGTGGAACAAGGCTGAATGGTGCTGACACAACACTCACCCATCCAACATTATTTGAGTCATGCGTATCCACTATGAAGACAGGGGGTCAGAACGGTGAGTACAAGAGATGTGCAAACAGCGCTGTGGCTATATGGACAGGTCTTAAAATAGATCAGGTCACCGTCAAATTTGCCACTGCACCAACAGCCAAGGTCAACGCTCAGTCAGTGTCAGCTCCTGCAGGCAGCACTAAGGCTCAGGAACAGAGAGAACAGATACATGAAGAGGCTTCTTTAAGCTGAAAGTGTAGTCTCCTTAGATCTATCTCACTTTGTCCCTGCCCCTGCCTACAGGTCATATGCTTTTCCTTAAAGGGGGCATATCATGCTTGTTTCTCCTTTTCACTATGCCAGACTAGGATGCCTGTAAAGCATTTCTGCCCTCAGTACAAGTCATTGAGTTCCTTCATTGCTCCACAATAGCGTTTTCAATATCCTCAGTTTAGGCCATTCTGAAGATCTCGTTGAAATGCTCCGTTTCCAGAATGACCTCCAGTAACCTCGCAACGTCACAGCCCTTTGTGCTCTGATTGGTCAGTTCTATCAGAGGGGTAGAGGGGGTAGAGCCAGGGGGTGGTTTTTGCAGCATGGCAGTATTTACAAAATCGCCACATTGAATGGAGCAGACTGAGCCAGTTTATTGTTTGCCAAAACTTCACCATAAGGCATTGATAGCACTAATAAAATGGCAGAGTGTAGGATACGTCCTTTTGTATTGGACCCCGAGTCAGACCCGGACAGTTCTGCAGCTCAGGAGGAAGAAAATCCACCTCGACACAGATCATCTCAGGACGCTTCAGTGTGGTGAGTCAAACCAGTACTGTAACATGTATAGTTTAGACGTTTATACTCAGCTCTTGGTGGGTGTATGCCTCGGTGGCGGTTGTGTGACTAACTGACATCACAGAGGAGGAGCTGCTTTACCAGATTACTCCAATAAAAAGAAAGGTACCTCGTGTTGTCACGACGGTCGAAATCTCGCGGCCAACTGGCAATGACCTATTTTTAGAGGCATTAAATCTTGTTCTAGGATATCAGAAAAAATACAATTTCTCAGTTTTTGAAAATTCAGGGGGTGAAAGGTCTTGTTTCGAAATTTATTATATTATATGTAAGCATTAAATCAGAGATCAGCATGATATGTCCCCTTTAAGGGAGGATTCTGCAGCTTTGTTCTTCTACATGAGGTGTTGCATAAAAAAATATTTAAGTGTTGATGAATCACATGTGCCACTGAATCTACGAGGTCTGCATGGTAAGAGGAGAAAGGAAGAAGAAACTGTAACATGACAATGATGATGATGATGACGATGACAATGACGATGACGATGACGATGCCGATGACGATGATGATGATGATGATGATGATGATGATGATGATGATGATGATGAAGCTCAGCTTTGGTCAGACACAGCCTCATGGACTGACTGCAGCGTCTGACTGACTAAACCTCTTCACATGTTTCTCTTCTGCACATATACCATCCACCCAGACAGTGAAGAAAGCCCCCCCAACCACCACACACACACAGACACACACACACACACACACACACACACACACACACACACACACACACACACACACACACACACACACACACACACAGCCTTCTCTGTCACTAGGCAAAGCTTGGATACAGCAGTGGAAGAGGAGGTGAGGGAGGGGTCAGGGCAGCAGTGGGATGCAGAGAAAGGGAGGACAGGAGGAAAGAGCATCAAACAGAGGAAATCAGAAAAGAGAGGGCCTGGGGGGGGGCAGGAGATAATATTGAAACAAAGAGACAAATATCCAAATATCCAAGTACAGGTGAGCAGAACCCCATCCTAGTGTTAGCATCAAGAAATGGAGGACATAACATTTTGACAGAATGACCCATGAGCAAAGCAGCATGAGCTAACAGACTGAAACAAAGAGAGTGGAGGAGAATGGAGCAGGGTTGGCACCAGCGGACAAAGAGGCAGACCCGGCCTCATCCAAACAGCTGCCGTTCTCCCTAACGTCGCACCTCTGCTCCAAATTCCACGGGCTGCCTGGATATGAGGGGCCTGAGTCAGCGCTTTTCACTCACACAGCTGAGCCTGCTGCTCAAACCAGTCAGAGGATGCACTGGCTACGGCACACGCAGAGGGACATAAAGGAGGCAGAGGTCTGGAGTTTTCAGTGCTTGGGTTATCACAGATTTACTCATGCCAGGATAACAAAGTGTTTGGACTGAGCGTTACAACTGGGGCTGTCTGCTCCTTTGATCAATTTGATCTACTGGGGCTTGTAACGTGACCAGTCACTAGTTTATAAACCTTATAAAGATAAATCTAGAAAAAACTAAAAATATCTGCCCTAAAGTACCCAGTAAATACGCCCCTAAGGCAGGAACCATGTGACGAGGAGGAGGCTGCCTAGCATCTCTTCATGATACCACCACAATGGGGTTCTTGTACTTTTGGCCAAAGTGTCTGTCTGCTTTTCTGTGAAACATCCTCTGACTGAAAGTAAAGTGGAAGTAGGGGAAGAAACAAGAGATCCAGATCACATGCTGCCATTTTTTCCATGTTATTTACATGTTATTTGTGCCTAACAAAGGCACCTGAGGGCTCTGGTTTGTACAGCAGCTAATGGAGTTTAGCCTGGGTGGAGGGTCAGGCAGCAGGCACACTCCCATGCTGGCAGATTTCACAAAAGGCTGAGTTAAGCTTACACTGCGCTCAAAATTTACAGTAATTTTCTCTGTCTCAAAACCCAGCCTTAACCCTCCACTTAAAGAGATCTGTATCACAAAGCAAACTCATCCTTACAAAGAAACACCACACATTACGGTAATAGATAGTACACACAGTTTGAATGGGATCTCATGGAATAAATGGTGCAGCCAAACTGGGGTATGGCTTCTGCCCAAAAAGTCTTAGATTCCCTAATCCCTGGATTAATCAGTGGCTAAACATTACGTATCATCCAAACAGGAGAGGTGTATCACAGAACAGCAGGCATACATTCACTCCTCGTGTACATTAGTGCTCAACTGGGCAGAATTCCCACATACAGCGTAGTACCCACCATTCAGGCATTTCATTTCTGCAGGAGAATGTCAGTGACTCTCAGCGCATTTCATGGGTCAAATGTGTTGAAGGCAGGGATGGGTACCGAATTAGGTACTTCTATACTGACCAAATTTTGTCAAAAGTACCACGTACCGATTCACGTAGAATCAAAAGGTATCATTTTCAGGTACCTAAACGCATCCTTGTGACTGTGAGAGAGTAGAAAAGTAGGTTATTTTCCATGCTGGAAGTCAACACAGCATTGCAAGGTTATACACTGAGGGATAGATACGTTATATTAAATAAGCATATACTTTATTATTAAACAAATTGATATTGTTTACCACATAAGCATAAAAAAGTACCGAAAAATGGTACAGTTAAGTACTGGTACCGATTGACAGGTACCGGGCATCAGTACTGTATCATTTCAAATATGAAAGGTATCCATCCCTAGCTGAAGGTCTATAATTTTTTTTTTCGAAACAGTCATACTCGATTATGTAAAATTGCACATTGTTAAAGCAACATTTTGGATAAGATCATATGCGATATATATCGCCCAGCCCCAGTGCTGATAATCTCATTTTAAAGACTGGATCATGATCAGGCTTATATCTAGAAAGAAGACTTTTTGGGGATCACTTAGAAACTCCTCACAGGGACTTGAAGTAAAAGTCACAGATGATGGGCCTCTCCCATTCATGTGTCAGAACCATTTTCAGCAAAGCTTAGCCAAACCTTCCTCCTGTCACAGCTTTGCTGAAGTGCTGTTCACATGACATAATGCTACGCCAACACAGCAAGTTCTGGCAGTCTCCAAAAACTTCCTGAGGAAGTCTCACTGAGGGTTAATCCTGGAGGATTTAGGAAGCTAACAAGAACCAAACACCAAAACTAAAATGCCGAATCCCTAATGAAACCTTTCTCATACAATAAGATAGTTCATTAAAATTCAAAAGGGCCGATTTAGTGATATATTTTTAGGGTTAAAGAAAGGAACCTTTCACATTATCAGCTCCTAACTTTTCAATAAAAGCTTATTCTGACATCTTATTGACTGAGACCAGTGAGCCTGCACCCTGTTCCCTGCACTAACACACACTCCCTATTCACAGAGTATGAGAAGAGACAAAACTATGCAAGTGAGTTCCCTGGCCAGTTGGCTGAGGGATCATTTGGACTGAAAGGGTGGAGGGGGCGAGCAACTTTCCCAAATTCACCCTTTGGCAAGGTCAGAAAAATCTTGTGAGAAACACAATGTTGCTCTGTAGCGTTTCTGTGTGCATCTGTGTGTGTGTCACTGGTGCAGACTTGGCAAGCAAATGATAAGGAAAAATTACTAAATGCTCCTCTGCCCTGAAGAGTCATTAGAGGAAAAGCAGATCAGTGTAAAAAGAAAGGCACACTCACTAATGGTTAAAGTGTTTGAAGTAGCACTAAGATCAGACTGGTACTTCATGCCAATGCCACAGGCTGGATGTTTCATCAGCAGCATGTCTTAAGTAAAAGCAATAATCGATGTGTACTAATATATCTGCAGATGATTCTGAACTAAATATAAGTCTTCCTGACTCCTAACAAACTGGAAAAATGACATAACTTCTGCTTATGCAAGGATGCAGAAATAGGTCCATCCTACAGAGGTGGACTGGTTTTTGATAAAACTGCAGAAGAAAAGAATCATCACAAGAGCCACACTGAGCAGCTTCATCCCTCCTCTCTTTGTGCTGTCAGAAAGGTCGGTCAAAGCTCAGCAAGCAGGCACAGGGAGAGCACCAGGAGGATGAGAAGGAGGGAGGTGTGCAGTCAGATCCCAAGGGTCCTGCGAGGATGGCTAATGACCTCTGCTGCTCGCTGTCGTCTGGGAGACAGAAAGGAAGCCAAGCTTTCCCCTGACACTTTCTGATGACACATCACTATTAGCAGCAAGTGACTGTTTTAAAAGATTACCTGTAAAACACAGAGACGTAATGCTGTGCATAATTTCACACACTACCCTGTGGGATGTTCACTTACTCCTATGTGGGAACAGCAGCAACGCAGACTGAAACCAAAGAAGCAGAGATCCACACTATCCATTAATAAACCATTCCTCACTTATATTCCCATTAGAGCTCATATGGTGGAACCAATAAGGCTCACTGTTCGAAGGGGTTCCTGAAATCATTGAGCCTGTACACACCAGACTACGCAGTTATTTCTCATAACATGAAAACTATTTTCATTTACACCAAGGTAGAAATATTAAATCTCATTCACACTTTAGTTTGGATGGAACTTGTTGAAAGGTAGAGCTCAGGGTGTACTAAAATTTCTCATAAAAGAGTCTCACAGTGCTCACACTTAGGCAAACATTTATGGAATGAATATCCTATCTTAAATCAAGAGCATTTTTCATTGATTTGAGAGCAGTATTTTATTGATTTCATGCTCAGATTTCATGATATTGTCTCTCAAAACTCTGCTCTTGCGCTCAAATTTGCTCTGCGCGTGCTCAAACTGTGTCCTCACACTCGGTTATAATGCTGCTGTGCAGATTTCCTGCGCTCACACTCGGGTTCTTCCTCTTGTGCTGAGGAAATTTTTGCTCACAGATCTCTGTCTGCTCTCAATTTTTTGTGGATCAACCAATAGAAGGCCGACTAGTATTGACCAATCAGATTATCCCTGTTTGTTTACGGGGGCGTTCGCTGTTCTTAACAGAGTGTCACATACGGGCGGGCTCTCTTTCAACCTAGTTTATCACCCCCTGACCTCCAGGGCAGTAATAAATGTGATTTTTTTGTTTTTATCCACTGTTGAAATCAAATATCATTCAATAAATACAGGAGCGCCCATGTTTTTCACTGAAATAGCTTTATTGTGTAATCACAGCCGCATGGCAGTGCTCTTTGCCCAATATAGTTTTCATTAAAATGAATTTCAAACAACTTGCCTGATTTTCTTGACTCTGTCGGTCCATTTTTTATGAGATCTGTTGTCTCGCTAGCTTCATGATGGTGACGCTGTTTTCTCCACCAGCACACCGCAAAGAGCACTGTGTCATGCAGCTATGATTCTACGATATAGCTATTTCAGTTAAAAACATGGGCGCTCCTGTATTTATTGAATGATATTTGATTTCAACAGTGGACAGAAAATTAAAAAAATCACATTTATTACAGCCCCAGAGGTCAGGGGGTGATTAAACCAGGTTGAAAGAGTGCCCGCCCGTATGTGACACTCTGTTAAGAACAGCGAACGCCCCCGTAAACAAACAGGGATAATCTGATTGGTCAATACTGGTCGGCCTTCTATTGGTTGATCCACAAAAAATTGAGAAATAGCTATATCGTAGAATCATAGCTGCATGACACAGTGCTCTTTGCGGTGTGCTGGTGGAGAAAACAGCGTCACCATCATGAAGCTAGCAAGACAACAGATCTCATAAAAAATGGACCGACTGAGTCAAGAAAATCAGGCAAGTTGTTTGAAATTCATTTTAATGAAAACTATATTGGGCAAAGAGCACTGCCATGCGGCTGTGATTACACAATAAAGCTATTTCAGTGAAAAACATGGGCTCCTGTATTTATTGAATGATATTTGATTTCAACAGTGGATAAAAACAAAAAAATCACATTTATTACTGCCCTGGAGGTCAGGGGGTGATAAACCAGGTTGAAAGAGAGCCCGCCCGAATGTGACACTCTGTTAAGAACAGCGAACGCCCCCGTAAACAAACAGGGATAATCTGATTGGTCAATACTAGTCGGCCTTCTATTGGTTGATCCACAAAAAAAATCGAGAGCAGACAGAGATCAGTGAGCAGAAATTTCCTCAGCGCAAGAGGAAGAACCCGAGTGTGAGCGCAGGAAATCTGCACGAGCAGCATTATAACTGAGCGCAAGGGCACAGTTTGAGCACGCACAGAGCAAATTTGAGCGCAAGAGCAGAGTTTTGAGAGACAATATCACAAAATCTGAGCATGAATTTAATAAAATACTGCTCTCAAATCAATGAAAAATGCTCTTGATTTAAGATAGGAAATTCATTCCATAAACATTCCCATGTTTTAGGTAATTTAACTGACTCTGACTGATTGACTTACACTATTTTTCTCCTATTTAGTGAGGTTGGTATAACCTGACACACCAGACGAACAGTTTCATATATCCACCACGGAAATATTTCACTAGTCCATCTGGGCAGCAGCTCTTCCAAATCGTTTTCAGAGGCGGGACTTTAAAAAAAATCCGCAGCTGGTGATTGGACGACCGTTCTGATTAACACACTCACCACGGACTAATCCACATCAGGCCACGGTATGACGTAGCTTATGTGAGCCGATGCTTCTAAAAAACAATAGATGAACAACTACTGAGTCACGAGAAACAGCTGTGAAAAAGGCCTTAGACAACAGCTTCCGTTTTTATAAATTTAACTTAAGAATCAAAGGAACGCTGACAAGTACGAAAGTCTGCTGACGTCACGTCTGCTCCCACAGCTCCCGCCTCTCTTCCCTGATTGGGCCGGTTAGAATTTAGCTTAGTGAATTTGTTGGTCAATGGAGCCTGGCAACATGGACCTGCAGGAGTTCAGAAATTAAATCAGGCAGGTCCGTCCGCTCTGGGTAAAATAAGCATATTAAAAATGGCGAGGTGAGAGGTGGCAGACAAACTGTCAAACCCTCAGTCAGACATGAGGAGAGGAGAGGATCTTCATGGACCTCTCTGCTGTAACTTATGTTAGTGAGTCCACTCAGGACAACAGTGGAATCACTGGTTGGATGTGCACGTGTAGACACACACAGACACACACACACAGACACACACACACACACACACACACACACACACACACACACACACACACACACACACACACACACACACACACACACACACACACACAGTGTACATGTCTGCCTCCATTCTGTAGACAGTAATGTATAACTGCTGGTCTGTGCTGAGGATGCAGACTGTATGCAAATGGGTGTGAAAAGAAATCCACAAGCCAAAAAGAAAACATTCTTGTGGCCTTGCACAGTCCTGACAACTCAAAAATATTGTAGGCAAGTCAGCCACAGAGTAAACAATGACACAATGAGATACAGCTGTCCCATTTCCTCTTATGACATCATGTACCCATCAGGTACGCACTCACTCCCTGTGGTTCCTTCCTGTTCTCTGTGCCCACTACCGGACAGACAGAGAGGAAATAGCAGAGCAGCCAGAGAGTCAGAGAGGATGTTATGGTAAAATCCAGGTTTCATGCTCCTGTTAACATCTGGGACACTAAAGACTTCAACTACAGATTTCCTGCTGACTAAACACAGACTGACAGTTGTGTCGTAGATATTTTCACCACTTAAAGTAATCGTAATCATAAACACTGTCTCACTAACTACTGAACAGGTCAGGACTACAGCCCATTTCCTGTTCAGTGACCCTTCCTAACAAGAGGGCCAGCTGTTCTCAGGAACATCACAGCGCTATCTGATTTCAATTCATGAGCTCTATATTCACTTCATTATCAGTCAGTTTTGATACTGACTGATATGCTTCAACACTCATTTGCATCAAGGATGTAAATACCCAGATCTTTCATTACAGTGATATTTAGCACGCATTGTTGTCTTGATTGTCAAAGAACAAGGCTCCGCTGCACCTCCCCTTCTTCTTCTTCGTCGCCACTATTTTCAAACAAAAGTGACATATCAGCTCGTTGGTGTTTATGAGCTCACACTTTGTTCATTCTGATAAAAAACCAAATATTCCCACACTGGGACTGTGGCAGGCGGCTTAGGAACCGTATCTTTTGTGCCATCACTCATATTAGCTTGTGTTTCCTCTTTACCCCTCAGGCATTCGCTTCAGCTCTCCCTGTGTGTACACGCAAGCAGCCCCGTCTTCGCCCCAAAGATTGCATTTTTGACAGATGCTCACTTTGCTATAAATCCGCTATAAATCCGCTATAGAACCTATGCACCCCGATGTTAGGAAAGACAGACATAGTGAGCCATCTTCTTATTCAGCCTCTTTGGTGGAAAGAGAGGAGGAAAACAAACATGCATGCACGTGTCAGTTTATTGAGGCTGGCAAACTTACCGAGGACGTTTTTATTTATTGTTCGGTTAATTGATTTATTGATTATCGTGACAGGCCTATGTGTGGCTATTTTCGTCTTTGTTGGATTAATCAGCTGGGCACACTGTCGCGCTGCTATGGCGTCACACTATTACACAGCTGATGGGGCTATCAGCATCCAGCTTCCACGCTGCCAACCAAGTAGGGCACAGTTGGCTGTGGAAACACAAACAGGATCAGGCTTTACTGATACAAAACGTACCAAACATCCATAGTGGAAACAGGGCTATTGTGAAATAATGTGTACATTGTTTGAACTAGTCTCAAAAACTGACTCCAAAATGATTTTTACCATTGATTTCTTCCTTACAGCATGTTTGTTCTGGGTGGGGTGGAACTGCAGCGAGCACAATCTGAAACTGTATGACACTGTTTCTTCATGTCCACCACAACTCAGATTCTTGCAGTGGCAGCTCTTTGAGTCTTTTAGTAATGGTAATAAAAACAGAGAGGAACTCCGGTCTTTGAACTACCAGATAACACAGTTAGGCAAAACCCCAATAATTGTGTGCATGTCCATGTGTGTGTGTAACTCTGTGTGTGTGTGAGGCATATTGCCAATGAAAGACTTGCAGGGTGGAGCTCCCATCAGCTGCAGTTGAACAGCTGGCCTCTGCAAGCTAACATGGAGTCTAGATGGAGAAAAGGTCAGGCTGCCGTCTCCATGTTTGCTCACTGCGGGCTGCACGGCTGCCCAGCAATCACTTTTTCATAAAAGGGCAGGGGATCAGGAAAAACAAAGGAATAAAATGATAGCAAAAAAGTTAAACTCTGAGGAACACTATAATTCTCATCTCAATACAATGTGTACCAGACCTTCATTAGGCATGATTTAATGTAAAACAGGAGATCATAGCCTGTCTCCTGACAGAAAACAATGTTTCTCTCTCCTCCTTTGATATTTGCAGTTTATACACAATGACCTGAGATCATTTCATTAAAAACATTTTTTGAATATTACAATGTCAAGAATATATATATATATATATATATATATATATATATATATATATATATATATATATATATATATATATATATATATATATATATATATATATATATATATATATATATATATATATATATATATATATATATATATATATATATATATATATATATATATGTGGCTGGAGGATTAAATGCAGAGCTGGAGTCAGAATACAGCGGACTTTCCCGTGGTTATTTCCCCTGTGGCTGCGGGTCATGTAGGGGTCTCTTTTTCAGCCGGATTGAGGTCACCAAACAAGAGGAAATGCTACCCCAATCCAAACATTTGTTTTCTTCTCTGGTTATGCACATTCTTGGGAAGAAAAGGGAACTCTGCAGCACCAGCTCACTGTAGCAATGAAGGTACACAGGCTAGGTAAGCAAGCCACAATGATTCTTCCTGTCAGGGCCGCGTGGAGCTACAGAGGTTGTCTCTGAGAGGCGTACAGAAGCTGCTCACTCACAACCTCAGGAGGTCTTACTGTACACTCACACCACAAGCGGTCTGAGGTGGCGGTGATCGCAAGTGGCACGTTGCATCACGAGTGTCGTGTAGCGGCTCGTTGCGTGCGGAGCAAGCGAT
Organism: Halichoeres trimaculatus; assembly: GCF_033239565.1. Taxonomy (NCBI): domain Eukaryota; kingdom Metazoa; phylum Chordata; class Actinopteri; order Labriformes; family Labridae; genus Halichoeres; species Halichoeres trimaculatus. The sequence goes on along the minus strand of NW_027437191.1, from coordinate 2,425,326 downwards.
GAGCTGAAGTTGGGAGAAGCTCAACTTTATGCAAATGAGCAGCAGCGTGAACGAGGCGTCAGCCAATTACGGGCCGATCTGTATTCCCGGGCGGAAGATTTTGAGGGGGAGAACGAGGATAAACAACGGAGGACAAACTTATTATTGCTGTGTCCGTCTTCCCGGAGCTGTATGATGTGTCTCTGTTTATCTACAGGGACATTAAAAATAGAATGATTCATGGAAAAAGATATCCGACATTGTGGCAATGCGCGGTGAGAGCGGCCAGAGCGTTGACAAGCAAATTTGACGCTGCTGGTCTGAATGTACGGTTAGGTTTCATTTTTTTGTATGCAGGAATTAACTGAGCTCTGCTGGTCGGGACAAACAGGTGGCTGTGATGATACTACCTGAATTCTTTAACTAATGATCACCTGGTAATTGTCCCAACACTGGAAAGGTGTTCCATGTGTAACAGGAGTGCTTCCACTTTGACTGTATAGCTGGGGAAAACATGTGAGTGGTGAGATTTGAAAGAAAACTACTGAGAACAGGACAAGACTTGATCTCAATCATAGCAGATTTTTATTGATGGCTGCACTACTAGGGTGTGCTACAGTCTACATGATGTCAGTGCTAAACCACTCTACAGCGAGTACGCTCATCACTTCCCAAATGATGGAAATGGACAGCCCCACACTGTATAACATCCAATAGTCTGGGTTCAGTTTTATAAACTTGAAGTCTTGAGATGAAGAAAATAAAAAAGCCCTGAAGTTTGTCCATGCTGGACATTAGCACAACATTGTAAGGTTATATACTGAAGAATAAATATGTTAAATTAAACTTTTTCAATATTTTATCATTAAACAAATTGATATTTTTTACCACATAAACACAGAAAAGTACCAAAAATTGGTACAGTTGAGTACTGGTATAGATTGCCAGGTACCAGGCATCGGTACCATATTGTTTCAAATGTGAAAGATACCCATCCCTAGGTGTGCTTGGTCTCTGCTGCCAGCCCGGAGCAGATACCTGAAGAAATGCATCTGCATCTGCTTCATATCTGGAAGTTGTGGCTCGCTCTCACCAATGTCCCTCTCCAGTTCCTCTGGCTGTGGGTGCTATGCAGGCTTCATTTACCCGAACAGCTCTGCTCTTTCTGTGACTCTGATCAACAATAACTCAGCATGCTACAGCTCCACGATGGAGTCTTCACCATCACACCCACACCTGTTTCTCATGACACCATGACAGGCAGGAACTAATGCTTACAACAAGGCAAAGGGATATAAAACACCAAATTAGACTTTACACTTACTTTGCAATTTCGTTGAACTTTGTTGCAATGACAAATAAAGTTCTATTCTAGATGTTAACAATAAAAAAAAGTGTCGTCAGTGATTGAGTCCAAGTTGAGAACTAAAAACCCCAAACAAAAACTGGACTTGGGTTCTACAACAGAGAAGTTCTTGATATAGAAAAGCAAGCAGTAAGTAAAAGTATGAAGTACAGCTTAGGGGTGTGCCATATCATACCGTCTACAGTAATACCGATGTAATTTTTTTGGATGATATAAATCTGTCATTTTGCGATATTTTCAGTGCAGAGGCGTAACGATGTATGACACTCCCTGCTGCGTACAAAACAACAAGGCATAGAGTGAAAGTAGCACAGCAGCATCAACTCACGAGGATTTAGTGCCTAAAAGAGAAGCTCCCTCTGTGATGTAGAGGTGGTTTGGCTGACCAAAGATCAGACATGCAGCAACACACATTAAATGCAAAAAGGAGAACTGTTACCGTCCAGTAACTTACTGCAGCTACTAACTATGTTTACATTTCAAGCTTGTGTAGTCGTAGTAAATGACTGGGAAAGTGGCTTTCATACTGTGTGTGAAATAAAATGCTGTTATCAGAAGCAGCAACCACACATAATCAGTTGTTTGTCTTTTTCCCCTGCACGGTGGCGCAGAGATTAGTGCTGCAGCCTCACAGCAAGAAGGTACCCGGTTGGATTCCCAGCAGTTTGCATGTTCTCCCTGTGCATGCGTGGGTTCTCCCCGGGTTCCAGCTTCCTCCCACAGTCCAAAAACATGCTCACCAGGTAACTGAACACTCAAAATTGTCCATAGGTGTGAGTGTGTGTGTGAAAGGTTGTCTGTCTGTCTGTGTCAGCCCTGTGATTGACTGGCAACCAGTCCAGGGTGTACCCCGCCTCTCGCCCAATGACAGCTGGGATAGGCTCCAGCCACCCGCCACCCTGAACAAGATAAGCAGTTCAGAAAATGAATGAATATTGAGCCTATATACCCCACCCCTGGTACAGAAGCAGATTTTCTCTTTGCAGTCCAACGGTACCATCAAAAATGACTGTGCTAGCTAGCTACACCAAATCAATATGACCCTGGTATACAGGTGCGGCCTACTGTTGGATGTACTTATTCAGCTTGTTTTTTTTGTTTTGTTTTGTTTTGTTTTGTTTTAGATTTAAGTTATTTTTGGGGGGCTTTTCCTGCCTTTAATCAGAGAGGACAGGACAGTGGATACAGATGGACACAAGGTGAGAGTGGAGAAAGATGTGCATATATCTTCCCACTTATGTTTTCTTCTCCACCCACTGATATCACGTTGATGTGGAAGTCTTTTGTGTGGGTAGTATTCATGATCTCTGCTAGAAACACTCCTGGAGTAGCTTGACAAACTATAATGTTCCACTGTCTCTGGGTAGCCAAAATGTGTTAGCATCCCTACTGATGTTATAATTTTTCATAAACACTAAATGGCCTGTGTGTACACACACTGTGCAGCTTAATCAAATTAACTGGTTATTACTACGGAGGTTGGAGGATCATGAAGCAAATCCCCATGGAGCTTTGCACAGAAGCAAGCAACAACTTGGTGCTGTGATGGCGTGGATACTGCATGTTGTGTCTGAGTGAGCTCAGTCAGAGAGTTTGTAGTGTCAACACAGGGAAATGTCGGAATTAAGTCATAATGCCCAAAACAGAGCACCTCTCCTTAGGCCTGTCAAAATAACAAATTTTGCTAGATGATAATTTTCCAAAATATTATTGCCGATAAACAATATTATTGTCAATGTTATTTAGATTTTTTTTTCCATTTTTTCATTGATGTAATAATGATAAATGGGATAATGAAGTAAGTACACCATATCAAAAGCAAGACACTTTAATTTCTTAAGAGTATTTAACTGTAGTTAAAAGGTCAGGATCTTTTAAATTAATTAAATTACACAAAAAATATGATAAATTTAACAAATAAGAAAGAGAGAAAAAATACAATGAAAATGAAATGGACTCTCTTTTAGAAAAAAATACATATCAATGAAAATAATTAACACTAATCAATAACAATAAAACAAAGACCCTGTCTCTAAAGAAAAAACGAAACTCCAAAATAAAAAAACAACAATAAAAACTATAGCCTAAATAAAAGGGAGTTTATACAGTTCCTGAATTGTTTGTAACATGTATTTTTTCCCAGTCAATCCGTACTGTCTGTCAAACATTTTGAACATTTCTGGCTTTCAACCGTATTGAAGGGCTGCATTTCTTTGGCAATGTAGCCGTCTTTGAGCGCCCACCATTTGGCGCTTTTATTTCTATTTACTTTGCAGACCAAAAGCCTCAGTAAGAGCGGATTGTCAAAGAACAAGGCTCCGCTGCACCTCCCCTTCTTCTTCTTCCTCGCCACTTTTTTCAAACAAATGCAACATATCAGCTCGTTGGTGTTCATGAGCTCACACTTTGTTCATTCTGATAAAAAACAAAATATTCCCACACTGGGACTGTGGCAGGCAGCTTAGGAACCGTAGCCATCACTCATATTAGCGTGTGTTTCCTCCTTACCACTCAGGACGCTCGCTTCAGCTCTATCCGTGTGTTCGCGCGAGCAGCCCCGTCTTCACCCCAAAGATCGCATTTTTGACAGACGCTCACTCCGCTATAAATCTGCTATAGAACCCATGCACCCCGATGTTAGGAAAGACAGACGTAGTGAGCCATCTTCTCATTCAGCCTCTTTGGTCAAAAGAGACGAGGAAAACAAACGTGCATGCACGTGTCAGTTTATCGAGGCTGGCAAACTTACCGAGGATGTTTTTATTTATCGTTGGGTTAATTGCTTTATTGATTATCGTGACAGGCCTACCTCTCCCGTATGTCTAGCTACATGTTACAGATCTGCTGGGTCTGAATGTGATGTGTGTAAAACTAATGTGAAACAGGGACCTTCACATCAGCAAAACTTATCACTAATCTTACTTCATGCTTTATTTTTCCAGACAAGGTATAGAAGAATTGTGGCTTGTGGAATGAACCAATTTAACAGCCACAAATAAAACTGACCACCATTTGAGTGATTTAACTACCATCCTGTTTGACACTGCCACTCTATAACTCACTGGTAGGCCAATAACTCTGCAACTCTTTAAAACTGCAGCTTAAAAAAAGAGCAATACACAAAGGATGTAAGTAAATACTCTGAATTGCATATGTTTTTGATATAGTTTGCTTTCTGTATTATTAATGTGCTCTGATGCAGGGCAAAGATTTGCTCCTGCTGCTGCCTCAAACTGCTGCAGCACTTCTTTATTTAGGCCTTTAGAAGACAAGCAGGCCAGCCAGGCATGCTCCAGCAGCTAGCTAGGCCTCTGCACCAGATAAAAAAGGTGAGTTGTTCACATTCCTGCTCCATGCACCCCCTTTTTCACAAACACGCACATACACGGTCCTTCTGCACAAGTGAGTTTTGTGATGGTGTGTGTGTGTGTGTGTGTGTGTGTGTGTGTGTGTGTGTGTGTGTGTGTGTGTGTGTGTGTGTGTGTGTGTGGTCCTGCCTCCAGTGTGATGTGTTTTTTCTAGCCTTGCTCTGCAGAAAGAGAATGGAATAGTTATAACAGAGTTAGCTTTTCACTTCAAACTCTCTATTCCTGATCACTGATCCAATCAAACCCTGAGTGAAACATTAAGGGATTTCAGCTCAGACCTTCCCACTGCAATGACAACTATTGTTTATAACAATGTATTCCTGATAAGAGCGAAGAGAGCTCGCAAGATATCAACAAGCTTTTACCAACACGCCCATACAAAGGAAAACAAACTGGCATGCGAGGTAGTTGTGAAAACTAAGCTGAGACCAAGAGCAGCGCCATGACAGGACAACATCTATTCACTCTGAGTACATTTCCATGAGACAAAACAATAGCCTAATGGATCCTTTTACATCTTTAAGAGCTCATTCCTGGATTCAAATAAAAACTCTGAGTGGACCTGTTGAAGATCTTCTTTAGTCCCTTTTACACAACTCCTGTAGGTCATGAGATACGTCTCCTGTTTGATGTATGTTCCTGTATTGATTATTTTCCAAAACAAATAAAACATTTGACAACACAGGGATAAAATGTTCTTACTTCAGAGTTTTAAGGGAATGTTTGAGTGAGGAGAGCTGGCCAACTGATCCCCACTACTACTATAAAAGGAATGTAAGGAGCAGGGAGGGCCACTGCACCACCAAAATTACAAGCCTCATTATCTGACCAAAAAAGACAGGGAGGCTGGATGCATTAAAATCAAGCTGCTTACCCCAGTCCAGGAACTCCAGGATGTTTTTCTCTCTTCTGAGCGGGGAGTTGTTGCACTCATCGTACAGGCACACCAGGATATCCAGCAGCGTTTCCACACTCAGACACTGGCCGTTAGACTGAGCTGGCCCATCCAGGATCAGCTTCTCCAGCTTCTTCAAACGTACCTCTCCCGACATGGTTATTCCAGCTTATTTGGTGTTTGAAGTAATGGTAGTAGAGAAGGTGGGCCGAGGAATGACCAAACACCTCCTCTGTCTCGTAGCTGGCGCAGAGGGGCCTAGAAAGAAGTTCTCTAACGTTGGATACGTCTCCAATATTGTACGACCTCAAGTTTAAGGCAAACTGAAGCTAATTCCGTGTTAAAATCAAGCTGTTCATGTTTCTTCTATTTTGATGGCCTTCCCTCAAAAGGTGGATAGCACTGCCCCATTTTATAAAAAGCTATCCCTGCGGGGCATAGACGGAATGAAGTAACGTTAGTCACAATTACAGACCCGAGCTGCCCCGGGCCGGCTGATGATAATGATGGAATTCCAATGGTAGCTGGCAGTTTCTCTAGGTTTAAGATGGAAACCAAATCGAGTCAGTGATGGTTCAAAAATTACCCCTGAGTTGTTCTGGCAGAAATCTGAGATTCTCCATTCTTGCAGCAACCCAAAAAATGCAAGGCAGATCTGCAATGCTACAAAGCCCCAGTGCCCCTCCTCTGCTCCAGGAATGAAGGGCGACACAGGCTTAGTTAGCAGCCTGCTAGCCTAGCCGCTCAGCTAGACAGCGAGCTAACCTAAACGTTACTTTTCGTCGCTTCTCCAAGCCATCACTTGTCCCCTTTCCCACGAGTTGACAAATAATAGTGACCGTGTTACATGAGCCTAACTAGTCCTTTCCCCCTCTTGGTGGAGTGGATAATTTTCTTCCAAGTGGAAAATATTCCCTTGTTTTCTGAACTCACTGCAGGCAGATATATTCTTTAAATCCCATTATTCGTCCAAATGTGTCTTTAGTTTCTTCAGCTTAAAACGACGGTTAGTTCGAGACTTCCAGATAAGTTAGTCGACAACTACGGGTCCGTTTTGAAGGTTACGGAGCGGCTTGTCTCGCGTCAGTTGAAAAACTGTAGTCCTGTCTTGCTTATTCCAAATACGGGACACAACCTAAATTCCCCCTGTCCTTCCCTCTGTTGTGCCTGCCCCGCCGGTCGGTCGCTTCTTGCAGTCTTTGCACAGTCAAGCTACCAGCAGCCTGCTGCCAGAGATCCTCCACAGGAGAGACACCCGAAGAGACCGCTCTGTCCCTAACGGCGCGCTGGATTATGGGAAGTAGGACTCTGCGTAAAACATGGATGGGATAAAAATGGACGGCTGCGCGGCTTTCACCCACCTGAAACCACATAAAATGGTCACTTAAAATAACTAGCCTGTTCTCAAAGAATGGAGGATGTCTCAGTTTATCTCTTTACTTCTGGAGCCACTCATGCCTGCACCTTCCACAAAAAAAAAGTTGACGTTCACCGATTTAAGCGCATGCGCTGAACTCTTAATCCCTCAGCCGGCCATCTTTGTTGTGCCACATCCCGGTTCGGTCTGTAACCTTCCTCTGAGCGACCCATCTCAACACAATATACCGTCTCTGATTGGTGCTGCAGGCAAAGTCCCAGATCATCATCATGGCGCCCGTCACAGCATCTGCTGTGCGGAAGGGGTGGGGGTTTGGTGGTGGGGGCTGTCAATATTGTGAATGGAAACTGCGGGCTGTCTGTCAGTCTGCTGGTGACGTGGTGCAGAGGGGACACATGTCCTCCAATTGGAATTGGCATTCCCTGCTGGTACTGGAACTGCCTGCAAAACTCCCAGACATAATGTGCATGCACTAATGAGCTATGCACTCTTGGTGTTAGCTGCAGGCTTATGTATGAATGGGTTGCATTAATGCGAAGCTCAGACTCAAAAATCATTCCAAGTAAGTATAGGACAGGTATGTCCAAAGTCAGGCCTGGGGGCCAACTAAGGTCCATTTTCGTACAGCTCCCAGCTTTCATCCCACCGTCTATTAAATATATCACTGACATGAATCATGCTCTAAATGATGTGTTTGTTTACATTTCCTGTCAAGTGCATGAACACTCCAAAGTCTATCCAGTTACATCTCACTAAACTACATTCAGACTGTTCATATGGCCAACACTGTATGTACTGCAGAAACTCCAGAGCGATTACATTTGATGTGCTTAAATGAATGTATTTATTATGATATGAACTTGTCAAAATTATGGAATGATTCAGAAGAGGCAGAAAAATGCAGGACAAAAATAATTAGGGTTAAAATGTTATTTACAGGTATAAAAAAACTGATGATAATATCCTTCTCCTTATCCAGACATCACTACACGAAACAGCTTGCAAATAGAGCGTTCACAGGTTACTTTCACAATTTATAAATGCATCAGCAAGAGCCACTGGTCTTTTCCTAGGAAATTAACCCCTTACTGCCTCAATTAATTTACACATTTGTTTAAAAAACTGTTATTGTGTTTTGGCATTTCTATATATTCTCAATTGTGTGGGACTGTAAATATGAATGAAGCACACACAACGGTTATAACCAAGTTATATAATGTCTAGAGCTGTAATAAGTTTATCCACTAAGCAATATATTTTAGGACATAGTGCATTTGATACAATCCTTGGCATATGTAGAATATGACTCAATGGGCATTAGTGCATCAAGACCTGACAGGGTCTGTCGCAAACTGGCGACAGCAGGCATTGAGGGGTTAAATGTGGTCCTCTTTGAAAAAAGTTTATATGAACCTGTATTAGGATAAACTGGCTACAGAGAGAAATAGATATGATATCAACCTGACCATTGTTGCCGGGGTCAACGAGCACTGAGCAATGGAAATGTATTGAACAGACACTTTTTTGTTTTGTTTCCTAGCTGGTATGCTGGCTAAGACATGACCAGTGTCAAGGCTGAGACATAAACAGTCACATTTGTCCAATCCCCTGCAAATTACAGCTTGTTCCCCCATTTCCTTGTTTATTTTATACAAAACAGCTGAATGAAATGTTACTTCTTAAATTAAGCACTGGAATCATAAAGACTTTTTTTAGTTTCATCATTTAACAGGTACAGTTTCACTCCTGGAGGGGCTCCACTCACTGTTTGTGACTCTGATTTATCATCTCTTGTTTGAAATTGGCCCATCTTTTTTGCAGTGTGTGGTACTTATCGCTGCTCAAAGTACAACTATAGATGATTAACAGAGGTTAAATAAAGAAGCTGTTTATGTATCTGTTTGCGACACACTAATAAATTAAAACACAGACTACTCGCTTCTATTTCCAGAAATTTTGATTTTTCATGTATGTCAGAGACAAAAAAGGCACAGAGGAGCTGTGTGAGAGAACAAAGAAAACTCTGAGATTAATTAAACTCATTTTGATGGTGAACACGTGTAAATTGAAGCTTTTGCAGGCATGACTCTGCATCAGAAACAGACAACAGGGAAATGTTGCGCAATGTTTGACCATGGTGAATTGATTGATTGTCTCAGTTTTACACAACTGTTCTGCGTGAAAGTACATGAGAAGCAGTGTGTAAGTACACAAAATGTGTCTAGAGGCTGAATCTGTTGCATCTTACCACATCTTAGTTCAGGTAACATTCTCACTTTCAATGAGTGTCACATTTACAGTTTCTTCTGAATTGTTTTTAAAAAGATCAGCTGTTATTCTCAGATGGATGGGGGGCAGTTTTCATTGTGCACTCACATCTTGTTTGTAGTTGTTAATCACTGTGGGTGGGTTCAACAGTTAAGTACATGTATCATCAAAGAGCTTATCAGCATCTTGAAAGTATAAGTCTTGGTGTGTTGACTCCTTTGAGGGATCGTACAAAACTATTGGGAATCGTTCTATGAATGCAGAAAAGAGCAGCTGAGGTGTTGATTAAAGCAAACTTAAACAAAACATCAGACTGACATATAATTGTGACTTCATAAGCTGAGTTGTGCTATTCAGTTTTTGAAACTGCTTTTGGTGAGATTACAGCGCCATCTGCTGCAAAAGAGTGTCCTTGCAGCAGTGAAACTTGATAGGAACACCGGGCTTTGTGTTTTTATTTATTTATTTTTTTTGTGTTTGTATTTTATCTTAAATGTATGTGGTGGACACATTTCAGACACCGGGACGGTATTTATTCAGTCGTGAAAGGCGTTTTCTTCAATAACCGAAACAGCCTGGTTAGATTTATCAATAAATGTAGAGTCTCCACTCCAGTCGATTAAATAGAATTATAATGAAAATATTTATTGTTTGTCCTATCTAATCATGTCTGATCCCATTTGATGAAGTCCACGCCCCAGTCTCAGCTCTGATTGAGCCCTCAGCGGCTGTGTGAAATGCAATTAGACTGCCCTGTACTTGGTCTAGATGCGGAGGCCATCGAGCAATAATCGTGTTGTCCCTGCACAGGTCTAGCGCTTTCCCCTCTGACAGACTGATCAATGATTATTGGCAGCCAGCTGCACGGACTGATCCAGACTCGGGGTGAACACCGCGTCTGCGGCCGCACGCAGCCATTGTATGGGCCATTAAGGTGCAAAGTAGAGCGGTACATGTCTCCAAATATTTGATGTTGAGATAAAGCGGCCAGTTGTAGATCAGGAAGCCGGTGACAATGGAGCCATGTGCATAATGAGGAATTTGCGCTGACTACCAACACTAGTCAAATGTTGACCTTTAGAAACAGCCCGCAGCGCCGCCGTGCTCTAGCGGAGACTCCAAACATGAAGCTGATCCATCCTGGATCACGTGCAAACATCATGAACACCAACAGCAGCCGACGTCTCCTTCTGGAGCCGTTCCGGAGACCGGTTCCGCACTGCTGAGGGGATTCCATGTTGCACAAATGGAAGGGAATGGCCTATAAATTGGACTGCTTTTGAATGCTAATGCGAGGATGTTAATTAACACCTGGGTTGTTGATTGTGGGAGCTTGTTGTCCTTTGATTGAAAAGAAATGGCACCTAGTAGCATCAGATTTAGCTTTGAACTAGGAAACTCGTCTTTGAGTGGCATGGGAAGGAAGAAAGACTGAGAAATGTCACACAAAGGGAATCTTAATTTCCCGAATTAGGGGTTGTAATGTGAGGCAGGGGAGAGGAGGTCTCTCTATCATGGACCCTGGAGTACAGAGACTTGGCCTCTGACTGGACTGGACTACTCTGAATTTACATCAAGTAGACCAGTTTGATGATCAGCAGTGGGCTTTGAAGCTGTCAGTGTACCTTTGCTCCAAAATCTTTCAACAAAATCTGGTCGAAAGGCTGCTTTTGTTTCTGTTTTTTAAAAATCTGAATCAGTCTCTGCTCACAGTGTGGAGGACGTCTGTCTTCTGTCGTTGCATCATGTATTCTGGTTCAGTTTCAGCAGATTGTGATTTGTTTGCTAAAATGTTTTCAATTAATGGTTTTAAATGAATGCCTTAAATCAGCCACACCTTTTTCACATTCAAACACGTTTGCATGACACAAAGTCAATACATGCTTATTTCAGTCAAATGAAACGTTGACCTATATTTTAACAAAACAAATGTAAAAAAAAAAAAAAGCAAACCTGATATTATCAACTGTCTTTCCCCCAATATTCTCTTTGCTCTCATGCAGTGTTTGATGAACTCTGTTGGGATTCGTCCCAGCCAAGGAAATGAGCCTCCTGAGATGGTACCATCTCTGGGGGGTCCAGCACTGATAATAATTTGTCTTGTTTGTACGCCATAGCTGGAGTGAGTGGGGTCTGGCAGTCATCTGTCATTTGCTCTTCCTGTGTGCTCCTTGAGTCTGTCTGACATCTCTAAGCAAACACAGGCCAATACACAACCAGAGGCAGGGCCCTCTGGGCAGCCACAGTGAGAGCTGCCCTCTTCTTATGTTTGTGTGACAAAAAAGGCAGGGCAAATCCTCGCAATGGAATCAGATAATCACCAACCTGTGAAGAGCCTGCCCCAATCCACATCCACGCGGCCCCATGGCCTCTGGATTAACTGTCTGTTTGGCTAATAATTTTAATCTGCTGAAGAGGGCCCAGAATGGGTGACAGGGCTTGGAATAAACATCTAATCCTCTTCTCCCCCTCCTCCTTCTTCAGAGCTCCAGAACAGTTCTCCCTGGACCTTGTTTTACACGTGTGCCCACAATGAAAGGACCCAGCTGTTTTTTTGGCCTTGATCTGATCCACCTTCTGCTGGACAAAATCTGCTGCCCAGACAGAAATTAGACTGCTGTGTGACAGACTGCTGCCAGACTGTCCTGGCTTGACATTGTCCGGTGGAATGTACACAGCAGAGCATGGGATGTGTATAGACAAGGGTTTCTCTGAGGAGAGGGCACTGCAGGTTCACAGGGTCAAGAGATGTCTGTCTGGGACGCATGTGGAGCAGCAGAGGATACCCTTCAGAGCAGACAGGGGGACAAACTTTCAATTCAGGAGGAATAAAAGAGGAATGAAACTATTTGCTCTATAAAAAAGGAACAAGTTAAAAAGTTTATGGAAGAAAGCAAAGGGTGGAAAAAGATGTCTGTAATATTACACACCAAACCAGCAGAGCCTCAACACCATTCATTTTCAAGACGTCTAAACAACTGATACACATGGAGGATGTTGCTCAAAATCATTTGTACTGTGCTGAAGATCTTCAAAAAAGACATTCACAGTCAAACCTGGTTAGAATTTCTTTTGCAATGTTTTTTCCCCTGTCTTTTACAGAAATAAACAGTCCTTGGCTCAGCTTTCCAACCTTCACACAATGAATTAGAGCTGCAGGGACATGAGGATACCTCTGATGGATTCTTGACAAATTTATATCAACTTACAACAAAGTTAGAATCAATTGAATTCTACAATCAGGACGAATTGATGTGAAATTATTCATAAACACATTAAAGGGCACTTTCTTAGTTTTTTAGTGACTTAGTTTCACTCATGAAACACACAGACTGGCCACCAACACCAAGCACAGCTTTAATGATGGGATGGTAAAATTACACCACAAGTCGGATGGCACTCGAGTCTAATTGTTGCTGTTTGAAGTATGGCCACTTAGAAATCCTGTTTAGGATGGTCTGTTGTATGGTCACACCTTTGTTCTGATAAGGCTCCCTGCCCCCATTGACAAAGTGCGAACGACTGGGAGGGCTGCAACAATATAAGGGCCGGAGGAGTGTCAGAGGGGCACAGTCTATCTCTGGGTCGCTTGTGCTACTGTGCTGCTGTTTGTCACACTGGACATTCCATCATGGATTTCATCCGCGCTTGTCTTCTTTGCGCCGCGCTCATGGGGCTCGTCGAGGCTTTTACGCAACAGGATATGAAGGACGCACTGCTGCAAAAGCTTGGGCTGGATGAAGTTCCTAAAATCCATAAGAGGGATTTGGAGAATCTAGAAATTCCGGCGCATATCAGAAACAAGTATCTGTCTATGCTTAAGATGCACCACAGCAGGAGACGCAGATCTCTGCCAAGCTTGGCAGGCATCCTGAGGGGGATCTCTGGAAATGCAGGTATGCAGACTTCATGTTTATGAAAAAACAAAGCAATATATCAAAAAGTTATGCAGATGAAAACTGTATAAAGACAGATAGCAATTAAAGTTTAACGCTAATACAGTGCGTAATTGGGACATTGGTGCGCAAACAACTTCTTTACGCACGAAACTGCTTCTGAAAACTGTAAATACTAGTCTCTCTATAGAGAAATGATCGCCAATAACGCCTGCATCCTCTGTGGCACAGATATCTCCGGGGAGTATGTGTATTCTGACACAACAAGACATCGCATGGTGTTCGACATGGAGGCGAGAATACCGGATAACAGCGAAGTGACCATGGCGGAGCTGAAGCTCTACCAGCGGGCTTCTTTCCACAAACGCTTTGCCATGGAGAGAAAAAATCACAGGCCTGTGAACAACGCCCGCGTTAGCATCTACTGGGTGGAGGTCCAACCAAATGGATCCAACCGGACATCACTGGTAGATTCACGGTAAGGAGTCATTTCACAAAGCCATCAGGGGCCAACATCATCAAGGCGTCAGTTAGTTAGCTTAATGGGCCCCCAGCAATTAAATTAAAGTGTTCTCCAGGATATATCCGTTTCATCTCCCTTTAATTAATCACCCTGATCGCTCACAGGTTGATACCCATTCACGAGACTGGCTGGAAGAGCTTTGATGTGACGCAGGCTGTGCACTATTGGTCCAAGAGCCAGCAGAGAACACCTATGCACCTGGAGGTGTGGATCGAGGGCGAGAGACCTGGCAGCTACGCGGCAGAGA